>NC_079373.1:1790000-2122500 GCF_021018895.1 Seriola aureovittata
GACTTATCTATGAGCAACATGAAGACTGGACCAGCACTACAGACCAGTCTGAGATATCTTGGTGAAACCAACCACAGGAGCAGGGCACATCTGAAGTATTCAGTCAGAAACACCTCAATAAAATCAAGTTATCTATATAAAGGCTCTGAACTGTTTTGAACTTTGTCTTTATACAGAGCGGCAGGGTCTGAACAGACCTTCAGATCAGCTTTGTGAATATTCAACTGTGTCACCATTGTTGTTTCAGTAATGTACAGTGTAAACGTCTGTAGGATCCAGTTGTTATTTCATTGTGTCAGATACCTGTATTAAGGCAACATGTGATATCTCAAGAGGAAAGCTACCACAGTGTTGCACATGTTCTCAAAAGAGACTAAGAGATGTTCCAAGATATGTGTGTGTCTGCAAGGTCAGCCATAGATTGACACTAAAGCTCATATCTAACATGTGTCGTTGCCAGTGTGCACTGAGTGAGCATTTCCATTGGATTAATAATAGTAATAATGATTAAAAAAAAAAAAAAATAATATAATAATAATAATATCATATGTGATTGTATTTTCCAGTTCTTGTGAGAACCCTTGCTGCAGTATTTTTGAGTAAGTTGGAGGCCGCTGATGGATTTCTGGGGCAGTTCAGCAACTAAAGGATCATCATCACTGAATGAAAGACATGATCTGATCTTGGCAAAACTCCTGAACTGACTGATTTTGCTAAAATGTTAATTGAAATTCAAGTCTGAATCGAAGATTACTTCCAGATTTCTGGCCTAATGTGTGCACTGTAAGCCATGGGAAACTAAAGCTTTGCTCACAAAATCGCTGTGTTCTGGGTCCTGAAGTATAAATAAACTTGAGTGTCATCTGCATAAGAATGTGAGGGCATATTGAATTTGTGGATAACTCGACCCACTGGTAATGTATACGGAGAAGTGTAGAGGACCCAGAATAGAACCTTGGGGAACGCCACAGGTAAGAACTGCAGAGGTAGAGAAGACATTAGGGACTTTAAGCAGCAACAGGTGAAGCGATGGCTATGGCGCCCGTATACATTCCAACGCATTGCTGTAGTAGTGGAAATCAAAGATCACTAAGCAACATTTAACTTTAACAACAGCTACTTCTCTACTTCAGGAAACGGAGTTCGCTCTGAACATTGCTAAAATATGTCTCTTAAAATGACCTGAGAGCTCTTGATATTTGTTTTAGAGACAATTTAATTTACAATTTAAGAGGAATTTGTATAAATCCATCTGTTACTTCAGCACCATGGACACCATCATGGTTTCATCAACACACAGCACAGTTAAGTTATGGGCTGGAGAGGGAGGATGGAGGTTTGTAATTTTGGTGTTTTTGTTAGCAAAAGTGGTTAACCCTGGAAAAATCAGTCACAGTATTATTGAATATAAAAGATATGACTGTGTCAAATATGACAAAAATGTATTACCTGCTTACTCTTTAATGTATCACAGGGTACGGCAAATTAGTCTTTCTCCTGTAATAGACAGCTGGGCTGCAACTGTAGGAAGTGTCGACACAGAGTCTATGTCATTACATCATGCTGTAGCCGTCTCTTCAACCATCGCTGCTTAAAGTCCCTAATGTCTATTGACACAGAGAATGCTTTGTCCCTCAGGTCAGACTTAAACCAGTCTAGAACAGGCCCAGTTACACCTTCCCAGTTTTCAAGTCTGTGAATTAAAATGTCACTATACACTGTGTCAGTACAGCAACCACAATCTGAAATTATTCTAATATCCTTCAAGACTTTTAGAAGTACAGTTTCTGCGCTGCAAACAGTTTGAATACCAGACTGAAACTTTTCAAAGATTGAGTGGTCACGTGACAACATCTGAGAATAAACTACTCTTTCCAGTATTTTGGTGAGAAAGGGTAATTTAGATATGGGTCACTGCCCTGACCCAATGCATTGCCATATTTGAATTCCTCATGTATTTTTTAAAATACGTCTATTACATCCAGCCAGAGGGTGGTGCTACATGGAAGCCTCTTAGATTTTGATCATTCTTATGTGTAGGAGGAAGGTTCGGAAAAGGTCAGGACACAGGTAGTGACACCACTTCTTTGAACACAGACTGATTTATACCAGTAAGTTGCTTCTGCATCTGTTTTCTTTGTCCAGGTCATCAATCACCATGTGACAGCTACAGCAGGTCTGTACTGTGAGACCCAGCACTGGTAATATTTTTACTTAAGGCTGAAGTATGTTACATCGTGCTCTGGGTGGAACAGCTCCCTGTGTCAGTCTGTCACTATCTCAGACAGGCTCATTCATCAATCACTACATAGCACACTTGTATTGTACATGACATGGCTCTAACAAGGCTCTCACAGTAAGGAACACTGACTGTGGTGATGCCAGAGCAGAGTCTGTCATTTATATTTAGAACTTTGGTATAACAGTCAGCTCACTAAAAAAATTTTTCATAAACAGCCTGGCACCAGTCAGCAGGGGCTACACCTTCAGAGAGGTGAGGTGGGGCTGTAAAGGAAGAAGGAGTTTAACAAGCAGGTGGTTGTAGAACAAGCTAACACATTGCTCTCTGCCATATTGGTCTGACAGCTCAGGTCAACCTCCACAGTCTCTTTCTACTTCATTTATTCATGACAGAAAAGGTAAAATGGGCATTTTTGAAGTGTTTCAAAATGCTGCTCTGAAATATCACAGTAAAGTCGACAGAAGTTGACAGAAGTCAGATCATGAAGTCAATGCAGGTGACTGGTGAGTGGGAAACTCCCACAGAGCCACTACTCTATACACAAAGAAAATGTGAGGAAGCACCAGCAAGTTTTTTGAAAACTGCATTCATTCAATTACTGTATTTAAGTAAAGTATGTACTTTACTTAACTAGTTACTACTTTGTAGATTAAGAATTAAGAGCCATTCAGCCACTGGGAAGTTCCTGAGGGGTCAGTCTTTGTGTAGAGGCATCAGCTCGTGGTTAATGTTCTTTACATTTTGTACAGAAAACACTGTGGCACGGCAAACTACTGGCCCAAGATTCATGTTAATTGTACAGACCTATGTGAATATACAGCATCACTTCCTCTGTGTGTGACCTAAGAGCCTGATTGGTAGTATAAGGGAGCAGGAGGTCAGCAATATATTGTGGTACTTGGCCATTCAAGGCTCTAAAGGTGAGTACCAGTATTTGAAAATGGATGCTGAATTTGATTGGGAGCCAGTGGAGGGAGGTTACCTTAAACTTAAACTTTCACCTTTGACCACCAAAGTCTAATCAGTTCATCTGTGAGTCTAAGTGAATGTTTGAGCCAAATTTGAAGCAGTTCTGTCAAGGTGATACTGAGATATCGTGTCCAGGAGAATGGGACAGACTGAAACAACCTGAAAACAATATTCCTCCAGCTCTGAGTGTGGCATAAAAACACATTTCAAATTGAAAGCACCACTTTGCATGTAATGGGAAACATTTGTCAGTAATATATTTGTGATGAGTACAGAGGAGGTACAGGTCTGATTGTGAAAATAATTAAATCAAATACAACTTCAACTGTGTATTTAATCTCCTTCACATCCCTTGTCTCATGTCTCGTCCCCACAGGAGCAAGGGAAAATGTCATGTGTGTGTTTCATTGTGAAGGCCCACAGGAAATGCTCGACTGCTTTGGATAGTTTCCACATACATCACTAATCCATCATCTATTTTCCTCCCCCTCCACCACCTGGTGTTCGTCTGCTGGACTCACCTGAGGAACTTGTTGAGGTCTCCGTGCTTCATGTATTCAAAGACCATGATGAGAGGGTCTCCGTCCACACACACGCCGTAGAACTTGACGATGTGCTCGTGCTGGAGATTGGTCAGCAGCTCAGCCTCACGCTGGAAATCCTTCCTGGCTGCAAGAGTGGGGTCCTTCAGAGTCTGCAGAGAAAGAAGGCAGACAGAGATTACTTAGTAATAGTTACATTATGGTAGCCATGGTGATGGTCATCCTTTCTGTATCTGTCTTGTACCCTGCAGGTAGTTGTATTTCTCTCACTCACACATCACTGTAGTTTACTGTAGCAACAAACATCCGTGGTGACAAAAGAGGGATAGAGATTTATTCTTGCAGCACTAAGAGCTGCGAGTCACTGTGGGTAATGATATATTAAGGCCAAATTAAAACAAAGATAGAACAAACACACACATTGATGTTTCTATAGTGTTATCAGAAACTAGTTGTGACTAGCTGCCAGCTTTGGAAACTGTCATGTTGGTTTCCTGTAATTTCTAACAGTTTACTTGGATGAGATTTCATTGAATCGCACCACAATGATTCCAAATCACTCCTGCATGCTTCCGTTTATCCACCTGGCTATAACAGATTCCCCACCAACACCGCAGAACCAACTGAACCAAACCATGACAGACAAGAACTGGGGCTGGCTGGTTAGCATGCTAACTTCAGGAGAAGAAAAGAAGTGATTGAAATACTTGTAATGTTTCTTCAAGACAGGTGAGTAAACAACTGTCAATGCTAACATTGGCTATGTATACAGAATATATTAGCTCAGTTGTGTTAAACTGATAATGCAAGATGCAGAGCAGCACCAGTGGAGGGAAAATTGCAGAAAAACAGTGTATGCGTCTTTGCATTGATGCAGAGTAAACACAAATATGTTTACTCTTTCCTTGTTCTCCTTCCTTTTATCTTTTCTCCCCCCACTTGTATTCCGACTCTCCCGTTGTTTCCCTCGTTTCTCATCCTTAACACCACAGTAAGTTCTGCTCTCTTTCAAAACACACAGAGGTCGTTGGGGTCAGAGCGTCCTGAGACAAATACAACATCATTCATAACACAGAAAGGATGAACAATTGGAAAGAGGAACGCACACAACATATTCTTTTTCAGTGAATGCCAATAATCAGCTGAAATGCTCAGATTACCGTTAATAGCTTTACTAGACGTCCTGGTGCCATGGTTACCTGGTTACCTGGTTACCTTCTCTTTCATCTGCCTCACCTGTCTCTTTTTTTGCCTCTCAGACCTCTAAATCTTCTGCTCATATATTATTCATACTGAGCTGCTGTCTTCTATAATGGACTTTCACACTGGAAACAGTAAAACCAAACTTTCATTACAATTTGGTTCAATTTTATTATATTTACAGGTTGTATTAATATGTAGTGGATTTGTGATGAAGTAGAGATAATGAAAACATTTTGAAGTATGAAATAAATAAATAAATAAATACAAATAGCCGCTGATTAACCTTCTGAACTTGTTTAGTTTTCTCTCATTTCATTTACAGGTTTATTCTTGCTTGACTTTTTAAGTTGAGCTGTTACCATCAACTGACATGACATTATGTTTTATTGTTGAACAAAACACCTTAAGTTAAGATTTTCTTTAAAGTTTGAATTAAGGTTTCCTTAAAATGTTCACTGAAGTATTTCAAGTTTTCTCCTTACCTTGGTTTTATTCTTAAGGAATCACTTAAAGTCAGTTAAGCTGCTGCAGAAGACCTTAGCAACCAAAGTAAGGGAAAAATTAAAGGTTTGTTCGACCACAAAGAGTTGGATCACTTTACTTTCCACAACTTAATGATTGTTATACAGTTTTATGTCACATGATCTTTGTGGTCAGTTACAGTTCTGTTGTTATGGTGGAGGTTCATGTCCACAGGTCAGAGGTGTGCTGGTGTGTCTCTCAGGTTAAACTCTCTGAAGTCTGCTGAACACTGAAGTTCCTGTCAAAACAGTAGGATGACATGGCGGCGCACTTGCCGACTTCCCAATAGTGATAACAGGCATAACAAATGCTAATGGCAGCAAATCCACAGTCTCCATGGAAACAGTAGAATTTTACCGCTGTAAAATGTCTTTCACTGCTGCAAATGCCTAAACTTTTTTCCCTAATAAGGAAACTATAGATTAGAGCAATACCCTTGAGTAACTCCCACAGCTAAGTGTTCTACTTAAGAAGAATATATGTTGAGATTTTCCCATCATACTTTGGGTGAGATAAACAAAGGGAATGTTGCCATTTCTAACTAATATTTCTTAACATTTTAATTAACCAGTACCATGAAGGTCATACTGTGTTAGTTAATAACAGTTCCTGTTCGCACTGTAACCATGGATACAGATATCAATCGCTGGATTTTTTGATACTGGAGATAAAAATGAAGATTATGAGGTCTAAGCTAAAGTTGCAAAGGACGAATTTCATCTATGAGGTTTGATGGACGGTTATCGTCTACAGACGCCAGAAACACACACAGCAGTCACACTCCCACACTCTGTTACATATGTGTTCTCACCATCTTTGGGCCAACATCCAATTATCCTGTCAATGCTCTCATGATCACAAGAACGTTTAGAATTAGTTTGTGTTTATGCCCTTTTTGGCCTTCCATAGCTGAGCAATATTCAAAACTGAGCAGCTTCCAACACTTGTTTCTGTAGCTTCCTGCTTTATGAGTGAGCAGAGAGTGAGAGACTGATATGAACTCAGCTGTCCGCTGCTAATCAAGCTCTGATGACACTGATGCACCATATAAATCACCTCACTGCAACATCTTACTTTACCCGCTATCACAGCAACAAATCAGCAATGATCCTCTATGTTTACATTTAATAATCACCTCTGATGTGCACTCTGTTATTTTAAAAGATAAGATAAAATTGGCAATATAACATGTCTGTCTGGTTACTGTGTGTGTGTCCTACAGGTACACAATCCATTTTCCTACCGTCATTCCATCCCTCAGAACTGAAAAAAAAAATCAATTCATTTAAAGTATGTGTGAGCACGGACATGTATATCACTCTCTGCAGTGAACTGGTGCAGTGTGGACCTGTGTGCACATGGATCCATTAAAAGATAGAAGGTTTTCAGTTCTTCAGTGTTAAAACACTGGTCAGGTGCACACATGAAAGGAAATTATAATGGCTTTTGCTTGCTGTGATCAACAAGTGATGGGGCAGAGAATCCACAGTCCCTTTCTCTGTACATAGATGTATTCCATGTTTATGTTTGTTTATCATATGTGGTGTTTATCTGGAGCTCATATGAATCTTCAGCAGTCTGACTTCATCTGCCACGTGCAGGAATTTTCTCCCTTCTACTCTTCTCTCCTCATTTTGTAGGCCAATGTTAACACTCCAAGACGTTTCGGGTCAGAAACACCTCATAGTCTACAGATGGAGCCACTACTATCCTCTGTAGCTATGGAAACCAAGGTCTTACAGATACGGATGCAGGGAAAAGCACAACTTAGAGAACGTCTTTACTTCAGCTCAACTTGGCTTGGTCAGCAGGATCTTATTGCAAATTTAAAGTTTTTTCTTTGCTTTTGCTTAACCATGTCTGTGTTTGATGAGATCATAAAGAAACTGTGTAGTAGTTTTGTAAACGGGTCTCAGGTCTGTGAGAGAGCTGCTCAGGACGACTGGGCCAGTCAAAGCTCAGTGGATGTTCAGTCACAATGGTTAAAAATCTTCACGTGAAGCAGGAGAGGAGAAATCAAAGTGAGCTGCGATGTGTTTTGATTCAAAGTGGGTTATGCTTATTGTCTGATTTAAATGTACTGATGTCAGTGGTTGGTTGTGTGTGTTTATGTGCGTGTATGTGCGTGTGTGTGCGTGTGTGTGTGTGTGTGTGTGTGTCAGCCTGTAAGCAATCAAACAGCTGACTGATGCTGCAGTAGGAACACACCTGTCCCATCAGCTGGATGAATTTCCGCATACTGCACACACACACACACACACACACACACACACACTGTGCGTCTGTCTCTTACCTTCACAGCAACCAGCATCTTGTCCTTGGTGGGACTCAGGTTGTAACATTCAGCGAGGAAGACCTTGCCGAAGGCTCCCTCTCCGAGCTCCCTCTTCAAAATAATGTCCCGCCTTTTAATGTGCTGAACATCTGTCAGGAGACAAGAGGGGAGCGAGTGAACGTCCATGATGATCACTGTTTAAAATGCCACCACACACACACTTAGACAGCATCTCATCATCCCTTCACACTGTCAGTCCACATCTGGAGTGACCCTCATCCTCACCATCAAGCTCATTCTCTTCAAATCAAACACATTTATTGTTTTAAAACAGGAAGAATCAAATACAGACTGGAAACACAACACAAATGTTATTCTGTGTTCAACCTTTCTGAGTTAAAGTGCACGTGTTGCTGTGTGATGTTCTGTGAGACCCGTAAACATCCTCATGGTTTTTCTTTTAGCCTGATCAAGTCGTCATAACAGCATCTGTGTTATGTTTATAGTGGACAAATGTACACCACTTTAAATAACTACGCAATTCCATGTTATTACATGTTACATATTAAACAGTATGTATTCATCTCACTGCTCCTCCCTCTGTGTGTGTGTGTGTGTGTGTGTGTGTGAGTGTGTGAGTGTGTGTTGTCTCTGTCTTAATAACCGCGGTTGCATGAAGCTGTACTGTATGTTCCCGTCATTGTGTCTGTGTGTGTGAGAGAGAAAGAGGGCAATTGGAGAAGGGTCATCTGAGTTTACCTGCCCCAGTGTGTCTGAGTGTGTGTGTGTGTGTGTGTGTGTGTGTGTGTGTCTGCTGACAGGTGACTGCTCCTTCTTCAGTGTTAATGACAACATTAACCTGAGCTATTTGTAACAGCATTAATTAGCTTGCATGGCACACACACAGACACACACACACACACACACACACACACACACACACACACACACACACACACACACACACACACACACACACACACACACACACACACACACACACACACACACAAGAATATGTTTAGATGCACACCACCTTGTATATGGGTGAATTATTTTTTATGTGTGTGTGTGTTCATTGTGTTTCCATAACAACCAGCATCCCAGACTCTCATAAATTCAGCTGATAATTTACTGTGGCTTTAGTTTCCCTAAATCAACTTGACTTTTATGCAAATTAAGCAAAAGCAATGATTTCACTTTGATTTAATGAGGTGGATGTAGAAGAGTGGAGTTCAGTGTGGCTCTACCTGATATGCCCCTTATGGTAAATGGACCATGCTTATACAGAGCTTCTTTAGTCTTATTGACCACTCAGTGGAAGTCACATTGTGCTTTCTATTATAAACACACACTGATGATACATCAGGGGCAGTTTGGGGTTCAGTATTTTGCCCATGGGCACTTTAAAGTGCGGACTGAAGGAGCCAGGGATCAAACCACGGACCTTTGATCAGTGGACGGCCTGTTCTACTTCGCGCCCCGCACCCTCCCCTTGATATGATCGTAATACTTCAATCAACACGACAGAAAAAATCCTTAATAACCCTCCTGTCACTTAAAACAGAAACACACAGTTCCTGATTGTGCTGTGCCCATAATTTGTGAATGTTTCTCCTTTGATTCAGCAAATGAAAAACCAAACAGAAAACCAAACTGAAGAAGAGTGTTGAGCTGGTGCACAGGTCGGAAAGAGCACAAACAATGTGAAATGATCACACATCATCACAGCTGTATGAACTGTGTCATTGCTGTATCATAACTACTGATGTTATTGTGTCATGTTGATGTAAGTATTCCTGAATACTTCTGCTGCCACATGTACTCAGGTCTGGATCTGGACCAAACTGTAAGAACACCTCAAGACTATAATATGTCTAATTTTTTACATCAATATCCAAACATAATTTATATATAGTATATATTATATATATATTGGCACAGTTACTTGTACAGCTCAGCAGGAACACTCCCTCAGTGACAACTGCCTCAGAAGGACTTGAGACTTGAAGCAGAACCAGAAGCATTAAATATCAATTTTAAAGCTGTCAATCAGGATATTGACCAAAATCTTATGAAGGTGAGTTACACAGACTTCGTGCAGTTTAGAGAGTTTGGTGAGTTCGTCTTGAAACACTCATATGGAGGAAAATCAGTGAGCTTCAGGATGGGAGTTTAGGATGCTGTGAGTGACTGCTCAGGTCACTGCTTCATAACCCGGAGGGACGTCTCTCACTGTCTCATCCACAGACCCACCATCATCATCATCACTGCATTAGTTCAGCAGACTGCTGCTGTCATGACCTTCCCTGCTGTCACCTCTGGTCTGCTTCATGATGACTGGTCCATCCAATGCCCACAGGACACCTTCTGCACAAACACACTGAAAGCTTCTTAAAGACAAAAGAACATGTCTGCAGCTGTGATGGAGGCTCTCTGCAACACTGTGCCTTGATTGTATTTCATTCTCTGGTTGACTGCTTCCGTCATCTGGAGGTTTTCATCATGACGGGGGTCAGGACTGAAGTCTGACTTCTGAATGGTCTTTTCGGGCAGTCTGAAGTGAACACAGTGGACCGGTCAGAATGGATTAAGATCACTCAGATACGTTTCTAATCTACAGCCCAACGCTCCATGTTTCCCCCCCTGTCAACAGCAGCACATCAGTGTGCACTGGCTACAACCAGCTCCACGCATACATCACTGAAAACTCCCATCATCCATCACAGTCAGCATCCTGCTCCTATAGGCTGTCAGGTACAGCTGCAGCTGAGAAGCTGAAGGGCAGAGGAGCAGCTCACTGTCAGCTCCACCCTGTTAGCGCCACCCTGTCAGCTCCACCCTGTTAACTCCACCCTGTCAGCTCCACCCTGTTAGCTCCACCCTGTTAGCGCCACCCTGTTAGCGCCACCCTGTTAACTCCACCCTGTTAGCGCCACCCTGTTAGCTCCACCCTGTCAGCTCCACCCTGTTAACTCCACCCTGTTAACTCCACCCTGTCAGCTCCCCCCTGTCAGCACAAAGACTGTCAGCTCCACCCTGTTAGTTTGGTGACTGTCAGCTCCACCATGTCAGCTCCACCCTGTTAGCTCAGTGACTGTCAGCTCCACCCTGTTAACTCCGACCTTTTAGCTCCATCCTGTCAGCTCCCCCCTGTCGGCACAGAGACTGTCAGCTCCACCCTGTTAGCTCAGTGACTGTCAGCTCCACCCTGTCAGCTCCACCCTGTTAGCTCAGTGACTGTCAGCTCCACCCTGTCAGCTCCAACCTGTTAGCTCCACCCTGTTAACTCCACCCTGTTTGCTCCACCCTGTCAGCTCCCCCCTGTCGGCACAGAGACTGTCAGCTCCACCCTGTTAACTCCACCCTGTCAGCTCCACCCTATTAGCTCGGTGACTTCAGCTACACCCTGTTAGCTCCACCCTGTCAGCTCCACCCTCTCAACTCCACCATGTCAACTCAGTGACTTTCAGCTCAGTGACTGTGAGCTTCACCCTCACAGGCTTTGTCTCTTACAGGTGGGTATATATATATATACACCCTGTGTTATTGTTTTATTCATACCGTATAGGCTGAGGAGCTATATGTCAAAAGTCAAGTCTATTATAGACTGATTACATAACATAAAACACAACAACAACATGAACAACAGCAGTGAAATATAAAGGTGTAAAAAGTGAGATTACATATAAAACTTTTTGAGTGTGTCTGCTGCTCGGTGCAGATCAATCAGCTGTTAGACACACTGCATGGGAGCATTGACCCAGGAGAACCTGAACCACTATGGCTGATTGTATTTGATGTCTTTACAGCGGAATGGCTGCTAATATGACCAGTGCAGGTATTGATGGCTGCAGCTGTATCACAGACTTTCACACAGACACACACACACACACACACACACACACACACACACACACACACACACACACACACAGACAAATGGTTCTACTTCAAACACAGAAACTGCTGAGTCACTAGCAACTGCTGAGACACTGGTTGCTATGGTGACTGGGGCCCCCAGGAGAGGAAGGAAACACAGAGACAAACCGGGGTGACAACAGCTTATGAGACAAAACCTCTAAACAAAAATTCTGTCACAACTCGAAAGGTGGTATTGACAAAGTGTCTCGTGGCTTCAACAGAGACAATGTGTCCCACATGTATCTACTGCTCACAGTTTAGCAGCTGTCACAATGTTAAAATGTCTTCATATCTTCTTTTCCAAGCAAATATTATATATGTGATTGCTGTATGAAATCAGCATATACAGTATATTCCTCTGCCACCCCTTTAAGCCTCCATGCCACCCTCTTGCCTCCAGTCATCCACAGAGGCGCAAACAAATCCAAAACACAGTTAATATTTCATAATGAAGTTAGGACTGTGTATTTCTGCTACATGAATATGATAATGTCACGAAAATGTATTAATTAGTTTAAAGATGAACAACAGACTGTGTTCAGCTCAGGTCCCTGCAGGACAGCAGCAGCTCATTAGTCACTTTTGTACAACAAATTGTAAAGATATGAATCAGTGAATCGTTGTTGTATGTGGAGACTGTAAACATTTGAACTAATCCTGCAAGATGATGGAGGACAGGAGACAACACAGCTTATATCAAGAATAACTGCCCTGGGAGGTGATGTCACCCCTGGCCCTGAATGCATCATGTTTTAATATTCATCCTCAGTGCTATTTGCCGTCTGCCATAATGTTTGGTTCTCTAATACAATCATTAAGTGGTTGCTACTGGTGTTTCAGTAGTTATCTGGTTAGAAGGTGGACACAGACCTCACAAAGCAAACACTAAACAATGTTGACTCAAAGTCTTTGTGGTCTTAGAGAGTGAAAGAGCAGGTCTAGTTCTATAGTAATACTGTGAAAGTATCAGAGGAGAGGTTCAGAGCCTTATAGTGGTGATTTTAATGCATTATAAGCATGTAATGATGAAAGGGTATTATTTTAATCACATGGTATTAAAAGAAACATTTGTATGTAATAGCACAGCTGTATAGATAATGTCCTGATATTACTGTAATGTGAATGTACCGTAAAGCTTTGCTAAGTTTGATGTGAAGCTTTTGTCCAATTAAAAGCAGAATTTCTGGCATTATAAAACACAAACTAGATAAGAGGATCCTGTTTTATTATTTTGTCAGTAGGTTCACAGCTGTGCTATATATATATATATATATATATATATATATATATATATACATATATATATATATTCTCATGACCCTGGTTGGAGTAAGAGATGATGTAGTAGAGACTGCTCCCTTAAAAATCCTGATTTATTTATGACTCATATATTCAAAATGTGAAGATTCAAGAGGCAACTATTAAATTCCCAGATGGTCATTTCTACATGTGCAACAGTCAGATCTAGGCTGAATTAATCATTAAAGGTAATTACAGAAATGAAAAATACAGCATAAAAAAAATGAGGCTGCATTTAAAATTCTGCTTCTATTTTATTTATGACAATATGGTGGTTTTTAACTGCAGATGGTTATTGTATGGATCTTTGTGGCACTGATCTCGCACACAGAAACCATGATTGTAGGTGTCCACCATGTAGTGAATGCCATTGGCCGTGACAGTCACAGACTCTAACACATCCACCTATAATGTTTGTTAAATTGTTCTTTCTGGTCCCACCCTGTACAAGCTCATGAAAATAGCCCAATGTGCTTCAGTTGAACAATGATTTACTGACTAGCAGGAGCTTATATCAGCTGGACAATTTGTGCATAATGTATATCTGCAAGCTCTCTTAGTTACCAACACTCATGACTTTTCACCGGCAGAGCCTCCACCTTTATTTTCAAACATATTCAACATCCTGTTTGAATGAACAAGATCTGATTTGGAGATGAAAAGAAATTATGAAAAAAAAAATGTCAACAACAACATATAATAATGATGATAAAAATGATGATAACAATAATAATATATAATGATAATATATTACCATGACAATAATAATAATATTAATAACAATTAATAACAAAAACATAAAATGTTATTGTATGTGTGAGCTCATATGTAAGAAATATGAAACTTACAGAAGCAAATCTTTGCAAAGACAAAAAAGGAAGTGGTAAATTCTATTCTTCGTATGTGTGTGTGTGTGTGTGTGTGTGTGTGTGTGTGTGTGCATATGCTAGTGAATAGTGCATGAGCTCACATGATGAAGATGATGATTGGTTTATGATCACAGACATGATAGAAAGAAATATTTGAGACAAACACATACACTCACTCACACACACACACACCTACACACACACACACACATACACTGCACTAGTGGAAATATATTGTTGGTAATAATCACACAAGGTGACTCTTGTGATGGATCAGCATTGCCATTGGCAACGGCATCAGTAGTGAGTGTGTGTGTGTGTGTGTGTGTGTGTGTGTGTGTGTGTGTGTGTGTTCGTGTGTGTGCGGTGTGTGGGTGTGTGTGTGTGTGTGTGTGTGTGTTCGTGTGTGTGCGGTGTGTGTGTGTGTGTGTGTGTGTGTGTGTGTGTGTGTGTGTGTGTGTGTGTGGAATGAGGAGAGGGAGTCGGTCTGTGTTTGTGTATGCACGTGTGTGTGTGTATATTGTCTCCTGGAGGATTTGCTGAGATTTATGTGGCTGTAAAGGCGAGAAGCGATTTGCTCCGGCGCGGTAGCAGAACACTGTCTGTGTTCAATGGAGACACAGCGAGGGTGGAGAAACTACAGGATTAACAGAGAGAGAGAAAGAAAGAGAGAGAGAGAGAAAGAGAGAGCGAGAGAGAGAGAGAGAGAAGCAGTGATACAAGGCACAGAAAGAAAAATAGCAAGAGCAGAGAGATATAGATTTAGACGTAGCTAACCTCATCTGCTACAGATGAGGCAGAACTTTTGTGCCATGTTTAAGACTCATGGGAAATGACTTGGTGGAAAATTAATAAAATACAATTTAATATCTTTGTTAAAATGACATGGTGTTCATATTTTAATGGAGATGTCAGATGTTCTAATGTTTTGACCCTGAACCACAACATCCTCCAGTTGGTTGGTCAGCAGTGATGGGCAGTCAATGCCCATCTTCTCCTGGCGTCCAGCTAAACTCCTCCAACCTGTTCCAGAGCCATCAAGAGAGTGTTTCTGCTGCCTCCCCCAACCTGTGAGCAGATATCTGCCTCTCTCTTCCCACTATTCCCAGAACTGTGAACATCTTCCACACAGAGCCCAGCAGCCATCCTCAACTGGAAATAGCCAGGCCTGCCACCCTTTGTCCCTGCATTGTCAAACCAGGTCCTGGTACTCGGTGGTCTTCCTCTATGAGACCCCTTTGAGAGCATCTTCTCATGGGACCATCAGTTTAATCAGAATGATCCTCTTAGCCTGCTCAGACCATCTGATAATGTCAGACCTCAGGGATGATTGGACCTTGGGAAAGTGCAGTTTTCTTCACAGGTCCACCCTCATCTCCCAAGATTGTACCAGCTGCAGGAGGCTCTTATTGTTTTTTTTGGAGGAGGTTGGCTTCTCCCCCTCTCTGATGAACTGTATGAATGGGGCTGGTCTCACGTGGGTCTGGGGCTTTTTCTATCTCTCCTGCTCCAAGATGTCTAATAGTGCTCTCAGGACCTTGTCTTTCTGCCATGTGTATCTCCCATACCTCAGTTCAGTCTTAAACTCCACCCGTATGTTTGCGCCAATATGCCTCTAACTTGCACTGTGGGTGCTCTCTCATCCCCCACCTTGTGCAGATTTTTTGGTGCAGTACAGAATGTTGTACAATTATGGAGCATGAAAGAGATGTGGGAGGCCATTCACCTTGACCTCTGCACTTCCTCTTCCTAGAGTCAGACCTGGGCTTGGTTCATGTCTCTCCTCTGTGTTGGGAGCGGTTTCCCCCATTGCCAGTAGTGGGGGTTCCGAGTCCTTGTCCTTTAGTTTCTTCATGCATGTTCCCTGTGCTGCTGATGTTTCTGCTGCCCAGTTGTGACCTGATCCTGCTCCTCTGCACCGTGCCACCTTGAACTCTTTGACCACTGTTGATAGGACTACCTATAACTGTCCAGACCCGATTGAAAGCCCTACTGACATGAAGCCTAGCGGAATTCTGAGCCACCTGTAAACGTTTGTTCGACTTCTTCCACTAATGTCAGGCACTTGATACATTGTCAGTAGTCACATGAGTCTGGGTATCAGACCATTTTCTGCTGCTTATCTGGAGCCTGGGCGTAGTGGCCACAGTTCAGCAAGGTAGTCCAGATACCTCTCTCCCCAAAAACGTTTTCCAGCTCTTCCTTGGGGATGTTCTCAGGTCAGATGAGATATATATATATATATATTGGTCTCTCCAGTGTATTCTGAGTGTACTAATTGGACTACTACCAATTGGATGTGCTTGGATACCCCCTCCTGGCTCCCTTGGGATGTCAGGGCTCCTTACCTTATCTATAAGGGTGAGCCATGGTCTCAGACTTATAGGCCAAGTCTGTGGCCTTAAGTCTGAGATGATATGATTCTCATCTCATACAGTTCACACTCAGCAGCAAAACTGCTGAAGGCCCGCACCACCTGTGGCGGCTAAGTAATGTGATACCCATTTTAAAATGTAGGAACACCACCCAAGTCTGCCTGACTTCCATGCAACACTGAATATATGTGTCAGCCAAGACAACCAAAAAATGTTTTTTTTCTTTCAGCACTTTAGGGCGAATCACTGAGGAGCTTTTCAACCACCTCAGAGAACTCTGTTAGGGATATGACTGAGGTTTCCCTCGAGTCATCAAACCATGCCTCCTCCTCCGCAGAGGACATATTGGTCAGATTCAGGAGTTCCTCCAAGTGTTCTTTCCACAGCTCAACAATATCCCCAATCAGAGTCAGCAGTTCTACTCCCTTGTTGAACATAGCCTGGACCAAGCCCTGCTTTCCCTTCCTGAGTCGTTTCATGGTTTGCCAGAGCTTCCTTAAAGCCAGCCAAAATTTTTACTTCATAGCTTCCCCAAACTCCTCCCACACCCAGGTTTTCGATCACCACAGCGGCTGCAGCCCTTCTGGTACCCATCTGCTGTTTCAGCAGATCCCTTGGCCAGCCACACCCAAAAGGCCTCCTTCTTAAGTTTGAGAGCCTTACTCACCAACGCTGGTGTCCACCAGCAAGTGTTCAGGTTGCCACCATAACAGGCACCTACGAACTACTGACCTCAACTCCTAGCAAGTGTCTCCAAAGGGGAGGCTATGAAGATGGCCCACATGGATTGCATATCCTCAGCCTCCCCCATGATGCAGGAGAAGTTCTCTTGAGGTGGGAATTTAAGACCTTGCTGACGGGCTTCAGAAAGATGTTCCCAGCTCATACATTTGGATTTGCCAGGTCTGTCTGGTAGCCTCTTCTACGATCTGATGCAGTTCACCAGCAGGTGGTGATCAGACATGCCCAAGACATTCAGCCTTATGTCTGACGATACAACCACAAAGTCGAGCATCGATCTTAGGCTAAGGTTGTTCTGGTACCAAGAGCCAAATAATCTAAACCAAACTGAATGTGAGTGCTCCTAAAATGTTGGTAATGATCCATCATTGCGATGGACAATGGGTAAAAATTAATTTCTTTTCCAAATAAATTTGACTGTTTAACCTGTTGGTTGATGTTGCAGGAAATAACTTGAGATCAATGTTATCATAACAGACAAGTAGCAATAAACCACCACCAATAAGTTTTCTGTTAACAACAGATATGGGGAACCTTCCCTTGCTGTCTTTCTATAATCTGCAAGCTTCATAGAGAGGTATCAGATTATTATGGTTAAAACAGTTGCTTGGTAATTAGTAATAGGTGTGACTTAAACAAACAGATGTTAGTCATGAGCTAGAGTAAGACTCACCACAAAGAAGATGATGAGACAAACTCAACTTTAATTGATGCTACATCAGCACTGTCATAGTGGTTATTGATCTGTAATTCATTAATCTTGGAGGTGGGGTGGCAGTTGGAGGATGGAAACCACAATATACACACCTACCTCGACCCCCCTACCACTGGTGAAAGGCAAGAAACTTGACACTACACAGACTGACACAAAGAGCTAATACGAGCACTACGTTTGATTTGTTTGAGGGTAACATCTTTCTTTCAGTTCCTACATGTACAGAAAATTTTCCAATTTGCTCCTTTGGAAAATCTGGGCAATTTTTGTTCGAAACAAATCAATGAAAATAGTACAGTACATATCACATGACATGCACAGTTTGGGTCTATCAAGATGTGTTTACTCACAGGTGGTGGGTTTGTTACAGTTGTGTCCATGTCTGAAGTACTGTGGGTTCTCGATGACGGGGATCCTGGTCATTCCAATCACCACAGCGTCCGCCCCTGCATCCAGGGTACAGGGGCTGATAATACCATGGTTCACATGATGAAGGGGGCTGGCAGAGTCTTCTTCACCACTTATCACTGCCACTGGTCCTAGACAAACAGACAAGCAGCATAGACTGTGGATGAATATCTCTTTACCGTCAGAGCAACAGACTTAACATCTGCAGGTATCTGGCTAAATATTTAAAACTGTTTAATAGTTTCTTCATATAAATCTGTTTGTGATTGAAGAAGATGGATCAAAGGATGGAGAGTTTGATATTAGTTTAGCACTGACGGTTAATCGACATCATCAGTCAGCAAAGCAGCATTCAAGCAGCTAGTTAATGCAGCTGGTGAGCCGCACACAGCCAGACTCTCAGTCATACAGTCAATAAGTCATGCTTTCTATAATGCAGTTTATGATTCGGAGAGTCAGCAAAGGCTTATGGGTAGTTGGTCATATAGTCAATGAATCAGCCAGTCAACTAATCATGATCCTATTTAGAGTCCAGCAGAGATTTATATTATTAAATTAAAATGTTTGATCAAAGTTCAAATCAAAGTAAAAAAATATCATCATGTAATTCAGAGTAATCATGTAACAATATCTACCATGATTCAGTCCACTCTATTAGTTGTAGAATAACATTAGGCTTGAGAAAGGGGGTTGGGAGGTTCGGGATGAAACATAGTGGAAATATAATTTTACTCTTTTAAATAATTTCAGCAGTTTCTGTTGTGTGGATACTTTATTCTGCTGTGGTTCAAGTATGAATAGAATGAATAGATAGATAAAAGGTAAAGCTCAGCAAAAAGTTTAACTGAGAGAGCTGCTAAACATAACACAAAGTGAGGCTGCATCTGAACCGTTATCTGAACTACAGGTGCATTTAGACTGGATCCAACCTGTACTCAGCACTACTGACCAGTGTCCAAACTCTGAGTCTTGTCCTCAATTCCAGAGGAAATGTGGGAATGTGAATATACTCATATCAAAACAGAGAAATCTCACACTCCACCCAGTGGAGATGTCAGGTTCATTCAAATTTAAGAGGCTTATGTGATTAGCACAGTCAAACATACCTGAATTTATAAGAGAGATTTTGTTTAATCAGTTTAACCATTACTGCTTTATTTTGTAATGCCGTGTTTTAAAAACAGCTTTAAAATGTGATTGTTTCAAGAAATGACTGACTTATAATCCTCAGATCCACTCAGAAGGAGCGTAACTGGTCTGGTTGATAATCACTATAATAAACAAAATAATACAAAAGCATTCAAATAAATCTGTAAATAACAGTTATTTAATTTGTGACATTTAGAGCAAGGAACTTCCTGGAAAGACTCTTACTTTTTTTCGCCACATTAAAATGATCCTTTGTTTCTTGTATTTTTGTATAATGTCTCAATTAAAGAGGAAGGAGACAGTTTGGTTCATTTATGACATGAAGACCAGAGGTTCATGTCAACATAATTGGATCTGAGCAGAATATGATCTAACTGGCTGACTGGGAACATGACCAGCTGCCCTCTGGGGACAAATACAACAATTGATTGACTGATTTATTGAAAGAAGTAAATTTGTGTATTTCTCGCAGATTTCTAAGTAGAGCAAAAACAAATGAACAATCACTGCCTGTTTGACATCAGATATGCAGACTTCCATATTCTACCATGTTTTTGTGTTTTCATCATTTCCAGCTCAGGTCAGTAGCAGCTCTCTCACTGCTTCCGGTTGAGTATTGATGGACACATCGGCCACTGCAGGGATCATCCCTGTGACCTTTGTCAGTTACCAGACAACCTATGCTAATATTTAAGCCATGTGTCAGACGAGCTGACATGAAGGCTGAGCAGTCAGCTGGTCATGGATGAGCAAGGACACAGAGACACAGGTGACTGACACAGAGACATGAGGGAATCACAGAGCAGGGAGGGAAAGAGAGGAGGGTGGTGTCAAAAAGTGTGAGGTGCACAGTTTTCACGGCGCTCAAAGGTCAGAGGTCGAATGATGTGAGTGGACCAATGGGAATAAAGCATCCTGGTCTCTGACAGCCAGCACACATGTCACTGCTGTCATCCCACCAGTTAAACAGTGTGCATGTTGAGAGCCTGAGGTGACTGTGACCACTGACTTTTTGCTGAATCCTCTCACCGGTGCAATGAACAGCTGACTGTATGATACTGGCATGCCAAAAGAATGTGTTGCTTTCCCAGTGGTGTCCAGTTAGGAGCAAATATCTGTTGGTTATTCATGATTTGTCCTGGTCTGTCCCACCTCTCCTTTGAGCTGTTCGGGTATAAAATCACTAAAGATGCAGACAGGACTTTTCTCCTGCAGTTCCATTCACGCTACAGCTGACGGTCTGTTGTTCCACGTACCATTCCCGATCCATACTGCACTCTGGTTGGTGGCAGCAATGCGCCACAATGTTTTTTTTTTAATCAACAATTAATAAGTAGAAGAAGAGAACAAGAGGAGTTACATGTGGGTAACGCCAGATGTTCACCGCTCTTCAAAACAAGAATCCACAGTGTTGTCTTGAGCATGAGCAGTCTGCTCACTTGCTATATGATTGCTACAGATTTTTTTTTACCAGTAAACAAAAGGTGTTCCACAAGGATCAGTTCAGGGCCCAGTCTTATTGACAATCAATATACAATCTATATAATATATATATGCGAATGACACTATTCTGTGTTGTTCTGCTGACTCTGCACATCTAGCCTTTGCCAACCTGCAGTGCAAAATCAAAATGCACTTAATCAGCTTAAACTGGTACTTAATGCAAGCAAAACCAAGCCAAATCAAACCAAACCAAACCAAACCAAACCAAGTTCATTCTTTTTTCTAGAGAAAAAGACATTGATTTTAACAGTCTACACCGATCCAAACTGAAAAAAAAAATGATGTGCTGGCAACAAGTGGCAGAGAATCTGCATAGCTCGTAGTTCTTTTGCAATAAATTTGTATATATTAGTATATTTTTGATTATTGTGAATTGTGTTGTTATTATTGTGATTTGACCTGGTCTGTCCCACCTCACATCCAGTCAGGCTTCCTCACCTTTCAGCTGTTCTGGTAACTTCCATCATGGCAGTGAATGAAGTCAGGCTTCAGAAGTCAGTGTTTGCAGTAAATGACAGAACTCTGACAACTTTGAAATTCTCTGACATTTCCTCACTCTGTTGTCATAATGATAAAAAAGTAAGTCTTCACATATGATGTCTTTTGGAGCTTTGATAAATATGACACCATACTACAAAATTTTCGAACATTTTGACAATTTTATGCAACAATATAAGTGTTACAATAACTGTGTATAAAAGCTGCTGTAACACAAAACCTTCTCAAATGATGCAATCTGTAACTGTGGCATCTGTACAAAAAACATGCTATTTCACTGGAACACAGAACCTGATGGCTGACTGGAGGTACCAGGGTATCCACTTGTAGGTCATGGTGATTTAAGCTGTAGTTACAGCAGTTACAGTACAACACTGCCACCAGCTCCATTTCCTTTAGTGTCCAAATGGAGCCACAGTCTTTCAGTCACACTTTATTCCTCACAGTAATCTAATGAGCCTCCAGCATCAATACCTGCTGCTCATTGGCTCACACAACAGTCAGTCAGATTTTATTACACACATGAATCACATGAAGAAGAGACCGGGCTGCTTCTGTCAGTGCTACAGAGCATCATGCTGCATTCTGGGTAATTCGTGGGCTAATCAGGATACAAGTGCATTTTCTTTATGCGTCTGTGCCGGTGACAGCCAGAGCCGGAGGTACAGTATATTGTTTTTGGGTTGCCCGTCGCCCGTACCGTTCTCATGGACATGATATCTCACTAACGCCTTGACAGAATCTCTTTGAATATGGCAGAAACATTCACTTGAACTCAAGGATGGACTGATTAGATTTTGGTGGTTAAAGATTAAAGGTCAAAGTCGTGGTGACCTCACAAAAAACAGTTTTGGCCTTGTGAACATAATATCTTCATAACGCCTTGAGGGAATTTCTTCAAATTTGCTAATGTCTTCACCTGGACTAAAGGATAAACTGATTAGATTTTGGTGGCTAAAGGTCAAAAGTCAAATGTCAAGGTCACAGTGACCTCACAAAACATGGTTTTGGCCGTGTGAACATGATATCTCAGTAACACCTTGAAGGAACCTCTTCAAATTTGGCACAAAGGTTCACTTTGACTCAGTGATGGAGTGATTCGATTTTGGTGGTCAGAGGTCAAGGTCAGTGTGACCTCACAAAAATGTTTACTCAAGACTTGACACAGCAATTATGATTCATATTTTCTATGACTCTGGATAAACAGGGATGTGACCTGAAAATAGTCTGAGTGGAGGAGGCAGACAACTACGAGGAGGTGATTCTGTTTTTTTTGCACTGATGAGAGGTTTTTAAATAATGTTTTCCAATTTGTTTCTTGAAATAACTGACATTTGACATTTTACTGATTGACTAAATTATAAGAACACAAACAAATAAAAATGTAAGATTTTTGCAAAGAGTTGAGGGGACTTTCTGTCTGTTTTAACTATAACATGTGTGCATTTCCCGATCCACACTGCAGTCTGGTTGGTGGCAGTAATGCACCACAACGTTGTTTAACCGCTTGTCATAAAAGAAGAAGAAAACAGGAGGAAGGCAACAACAGAAATATAATGTGTGACCACCAGAATAAGACAACAGATCCTGGAGCTCAACGTCATTGGGCTCTTTGTATTGTTTCAGATGAGAATCACATAAATGTGGGTAATGCCAGATTTTTTCACATCAACGCTCTTCAACAAGTGTCCACTTTGTCGTATGACGCATGAGCAGTTTTTGGACAGCAGCACAGGGGTCCACACAGACTCTCACGGACATGAATGGATGACGACAATTACATCACTTGGACCACAGGGGACCCTGGTGACAGAAACACAGCACGGGTCTACAGGTGCAGTGTACGCTCAGAAGTTGAATACACTTTTTATTGATTTGAAACAAAACAACTACATATATAAAATTAGTTGATGTTTTCATTCTGCTTGGAGTTCACCTGGTCTACAATCAAAACCAGCACTTTGCCTCCTGCTGGAAAGAGGAGCAAAACTAACAGAATCACAACTTTAAAAAATGGCCGAGCAGCACTGACTCATACAGTGTGTATGAGTCTTTTTACACAACAGTCAGTATAAAGGATTCTTTCCCCTCAGATGTAGGATTACTGTGGCATCTCTCCTTCATCTGTCTCCTGCATCCTCCCCATCACTGTCTCACCACAAGCTGTAAATCACTGCTGGCAGACACTTTGCAAATCAACCTTCACAACTACTCTGTCAACACACACACACACACACGCGCTCTCACACGCACACACACACAGGTTTACTTTTGTTAAGTGTGTATTTTTATGGGGGGGGGGCATGGTAAATGGTAAATGGACTGCATTTATACAGAGCTTTTCTAGTCTTAACAACCACTCAAAGCACTTTACACTACTAGTCACATTCACTCATTCAAACACACTCGTCCATACAGCACTTGCTATGTACACAGCACATCTCTATCACACTCACTCACTCACACACTGATGGTATATTTGGTGACAATGTGGGGTTCAGTAGCTTGCCCAAGGACACTTCAACATGTGGAGTGGAGGAGCTGGGGATCGAACCACCAACCTTTCTGATAAGTGGGCGACCCACTCTACCTCCTGATTCACAGCCAACACGACTTTTGTACTGATTTGGAGAAGCCGTCCCCAGTTAACTGGTCTTTAGTCAGAAGTGGACAGCTCTAAGTTCAGGTGTGAACACACCCATGAAGCATTGGGGAGATCTGATCACTCAGACCACATTCGGAGGTGGTCTGGACTCTGGATCTTGTAGCAGTGTGAACGTGAAAGTGTCCTGCGCCACATTAAAGGACCAGCTACTCTACTGACGTCCTCCGACACAGTTTCATCATCAATTGAAAATATTTTTGTGCTGTCGTGCTTGTGAGGAGGTACCATCATCTTCACTTTCTAACCACCAGTTCAACATGCTTGAGCTTCACTTGACCGCAGCCTACACCTCGTTCTACCCTATATGTCATCTGTTTTTTATTGAGGTGAAGCTGCACACGAGTGATTACAGCTAGTGAACTTGAAAAACATGGGGTAAACAGGTTGACCACCTTGAGAGAGAGCTTCAGGGGCTGCCATCCCCCTGTCAAGGTGACGCAGACGATGGAGACAAAGGACGAAATCCATTATGGAAAATCTATTTTGTTTGTCTTAGCCAACGAAAAACGTTCACATCTCGGACAAATGCAGATGACCTGAGAGAGGGGAGCGACACTGAAGCACAGTACAGCAGTTACCTGGATGAAAACTGAAAACCTCAGAGAATTAAAATGAAAGTTACGTCTTTACCTTGAAAACTGCAGTTGTCGAAAAACAACCTCACCACAAACTGTTCTGTTTCTCACTCCATCTGCTGAGGAAGATGGTGGTGTGATACAGTCAAAAGCTCCGGAACAGAAACGTACGTTGTGGTGAGATAGTGTTGACAGTGCCAACCTACGGTGGCCCTGAGAGCTCAACACACTGCAACTTAAGAAATCACATGCAAACAGACAGAATGCAACTTCAGGAAAAATCTTCATCAGTTTGACAACACACGCTGCAAATACTCACAACGCAACGAAGTGTTTCCAGGGGACACTCACAAGTGATGAACCCGGCTGGAACACACACTTGTTCAGTACTTTGTGACTTTTGAAGTTAAAATACTTGAACAAAAAGTACATCCCTGCCCGGTTCATCACTGTTTTTTAAGACGTTTTTTTTTAGGGAAATTTTTGCCTTTATTCCAATAGTGACCATGAGCGAGAGGATGACCACGGGTGAACCACAGGTTAGACTCGAACCTGCGCAGCTGCAGTCAGGACTACGTCTTCATGGAACGTGCTCTACCCTCACTTTTTAGTGTTCCCTGTGAACACACTTCCGTTGTGTTGTTAGTATTTGCAGCACATGTGTTGTCAAATTTATAAAGATGTTTTCTGAATTTGTTTGTGTTTTGTCGATTTGCATGTGTGTTGAGCTCTCAGGGCCACCATACTTTCATCTTCATGTCCATGCTGCTGTTGACAAAAGAAGCCAGCAGGTAGTAACTCTGTCATTACAGGTGTAAGACTGTTTCTCCGTGCCACTCTGGGTCCCTTCAGCAACATGTCCTCAGTCTGAAGGTGTGAAACCTGAACTGGTTCCCACTAAGATAGCAGAGCAGGAACACACACACTGACACAGGGGATGAGTGAGTGTGTAAATTGATAGCACGGCATTTATCCAGAGTGGGGCTCTGTACACTGTTGCTAAATGATGGCTTATAATTACTTCACCTTTAACACCTCCCAGTGTCCCTGGAGCGTCGAGCCCTGAGCTCCTGGCACTCTCACAACCTTTCTCACCCTTTTTGCCTCAGTGCCCGCTCTCTCTCTAATCCCCTTCACGGATTCCACCTCACTCGCTCCTCTCTCCCTGTCTGCACTGTTTCCTCTCTCTCCCTGTGGGTGTGTGTGTGTGTGTGTCGCTCTCTCTCCGTGATGTTAAACGATGGAGGCAGGCGGAGCGTTCTCATCTGAGAGCTTGGAGCGCCAACCTGCCCCACACCCGGCCCCCCTTTCCCTCTCTCTCGTAATTGGTTTGCTGCTTGGGGCTTGGGGGATGGGGAGGGGTGGATAGGGGTATGTCACAGAGGCTGACAGCAGAGCAGCGCTGTGTAGACAGACAAAAGAAACCAACAAACCAGGAACAATCGCACTGCCTGGGTGGTGCTGGCTTGATGACTGCCTCCGTCACTTACTGACTGACTGTTTGGAGAGATGGGGAGACTGGACTCCTCCTCACATTAATACACTAAAGAAACACCAAGGTCAAATTTCTATCATGAGTTTCTTTGGCTGCTCCACCGGCTGTTTATCACCATCAACCAGTCAACTCATATTCACACCAGTAGTAGATGGCTTTACAAAACAGTAGTAAATGGAAACATTAATTAGCAGTTTCCTTTGCTAATGTTCTAGATATTTTGTCTGTTTGAGTGGAAACTTGACTGTAGAGATGCTGAAATATTTCTACAGTCCAAACACTTATCAGATATAAAACCACTGCACTAAGTTTTAGCCGTGAGAAAGTTTCTCTCACGTTATCATAGCAACTATGATTGTATCCTCCCCCTTCAAAACGACAAGGTCATCAGCATCATGAGCCTAACATCACAAACTAATTTACCAGGATTGCATGTATTGCATGTCCTTGGCAGATGATGTCGCATTGTTATTGGCCGGACCACAGGAGTGGGGCCAGCCCTGAATGTTGACTGACTGACTGACTGACTGATCATAAGCCGCGTTTCCACTGCAGGAACTTTCCCCAGGAACCAGGAACGACCTCCAAAAAGGTATCTGGTTGGGGGGTAGTACTTTCATTGACAATCAGTACTTACATTTCTGACTAGTCTGGTACTCACTGCATTTTATTTCACCTGTGATGTTTAAAAACAAACACATTTTCCACACGGCGAAACGGGTCCAGGAGAAAGTAAAAACTGAAACAGGACTTCAAAAAAATAAAGGACCACAAGAACCGGACTGGCTAGGGTTGCCATCCGTCATGTATAATACTGGATAATATTATATAGTTATATATAACTATAATGCTGGAGGTTCCTCATTGGCCATTGCTCTTTCAAAATTCTGATAATAGAATGAAACAAGCTTACACTAGCCTGCAAGACAGTCCTGTTTACATTTTATTAAGGTGTAAAGTTATGTAGAATTTAGGGGGCGTGGTCTCTTTGTGTGACAGGCGGGTGATGTCACAGAGGCTACATCCATCTTTATTTACAGTCTATGGATTGCACTTATGAAGGAACTATTTTGAGGACTATGTGAATCACTTAGAGTTAGATAAAGTTAGAGTTAGTTTAGAAAATGTTAATGACGAGACCTCAAGGGTATGTCCAGAAAGGTTTTCAAAGGCACCAGGAAACTGAATTAGCCAGAATCAACTGTTTCAAGAGCAGCTGACTATAACTGAAAGTGTCCTCCAAGGGGAAATGACAGCTAATATGTCCAGGAGAGTAACAGTCAGTGTTCTTTTAGCCATGACACCTCCTCTAACTTTAAACTTCAGCAGTGTGAGGGTTGTTCTGCTGGTGCGGGGCGGCATGTGGTGGGGGTGTTAAATCTGAAACTGCTCATATGTCATGTTGGAAAACAGTGAAACCAATAACATTGTTGTTTAGTGCAGAGGATTTGTTGCTTCAGTGAAGCTGAATCTGCTCAGCTGCACTGCTACATTCACACATGACGTGCCCTGCACAACACATCCAACACACACCTTTCAACTTCCAAGTCTATTTAAGCTGCCAGAAATGCCCCGCTCTCCCTCTGCCCTGCCAATGCTGCAGCTGCTGCTCTGCTTTATTAAGCCCCACCACCACCACCACCACCATCCCTGCATCCACCTACAGCCTCAGACTTCAGTCTGCTACCATCACCTGAAAATCACTCTCTGTCTACAAGAGTATGCTGCAGAGAGTGATGAGGTCAGAGCTGACGCCAAACATTAACTACGTGACTGTGCTGTATTCTGACAGAGATGTTGAAGAGACACTTTCTGTTTCTACCATCAGACTCTACAGTCAGATTCCACATCGTTTGCCTGGTTTCCCATGACAAAGGCATCAGGAGCCTTCTGCACATCAGTATATATATATATATATATATATATGATATACAGTGTGGTCCAAACATTTGGACCTTATTGTGTCAGTTAATTGACATGAGGCCTCTCATGAAATGCTGTTTGCCATGTTTTTCCCCTCTTTATAAAGATAAAACATTACAATATTTTTAGGTAAAGATCATGTTTAAAGCATTTCAGCAGCTGAGCCTTTTTGCCAGTGCAGTGAGGAAAGACAGAGTGCGGTCCAGAATAGACCACTTTACTATTCAAGTAAATGAGAACCTGCTGTTTATATACATTTGTCCCCTCTGTCCTTCTAACTGGCATGAGTTGAAAGTGACAGAAAGAGGTGATGGCTTCCATCTTTAATTGTGTGATTGCTGCAATCAGATGATAAAGATCTTTGCTGTTGTTTATTATTTCAGCAGTATCACGCTCAAGGTTGTGATGTGCTCAATATCAACACGGCTGTGCTTCGGTCGTAGGTACGATGCCTGCGGTACCTAATATCGCACCTACATGCACCTTGTCCAATAGAAATATGATACACATTTCTGCCAAGTGTTTCCCTCTACTTCTCTGACCTACAGGTGGTGCTAACGTGCCAAGAAACACAGCAATGAACCAACAAAGGCAGTGAAGATGAAGATGACTAGCTGGTAAACATGGAGGTAAAAAAGCACAGATTCATTTAGCTCATGTGTTAAACCTGAAGGATAAACACAGTGTTTCTGTGAGTGAGACTGAATGTAAATATAACTTGTTTAGCTAGCAGCTGTGTCACAGCCTGGTTTAGAAACTGCAAAAGAGAGTGAGGACAGCTGAGAAGATCATCACAGACATTTACACCACATGCTGCATCTATGGAGCCCCCAGCATAGAGGATGACCCTACCCGCCCCTCCTACAAACTCTTCATCTTTCTGTCGTCCTCATCAGCTCAAACCTAACACCATCCCACTCCCTTTGCTATGTTGTCTTTACATTCACCGCAGTTTTACTTAATCATCAAGACTGTCCTGCCGTAAGAAACGAGCCCACAGGTCGTCTGTGCAGCAGGTTGTATTATGACCCACGGTTACGTTTTGTTGCTAGGTGACATCTAGTGGTCGTAGTAATGATGACAGGAGCAAAGGGAAAAGTGCGGTGATGTAGTATAAAGAGAGACAAAGAATGGGTATGTCACTGTCAGTACAGTCTGCGTGTTTATTATTGTAACCATGACAACCGAGGTCCGGTGCGCCTGCTGCTGTCGGGGCGCTATTTCAAGAGACACTCCTACAGGTTGTTATGGTTGGAGGACTGGTTGTGATCACTAGTCAAGCTGTGTACTGACTGGCACTGCATTGTGCCCATTGTTCTGTGTTAGTATCGTGCTCTCTTGTTTGTACATGTCTGCAGATGAAGACTTTATGTAGTCCTACCCAGGTCTGTGCGGCCTGGTGTAGCACCTCGCTCCTGGAGGAACATTGTCTTGTCTCGCTGTGAACTGTATCAGCTGTATTTGATTGAAACGACAATGAAGCGAGTCTACAGTCTCCAGTTTAATAAAATAATGTTTCTGTATGAGTGGTTTAAATAAAATGAGCAGAAGTGAAGTAAACCGATGATATAAAGTGAAGTAGAGAGAAGGCAGAGAGCGAGGTCCCAGTAGACTCACTTCTCCTCTTCTTATCTCCCAGCAGTGAAGCTTCAGAGTCTGACAGAGAACAGCTCAGATCCCAGAGTTCAGTGATAAATCCAGACCGAGAGAGGGGAGGGGGGGGGGGGGGGGGGGGGGGGGGGGTGGGGGGGGGGGGGGTTTGGGGAGGGTGGAGACAGAGCCAGACACAGAGATATGTTTCCATCCAAGTCTTTTTATATGAATCATGGTGCGTTGAATTGGAAAGGCAGAGTGGAAATGCCAAATTTTGATTTAATTTCCTAATACTGCCAAAAGGCATTTTTCACTCGACTTAGACAGGAACATTTTTTGTTGATAAAGAAATAATGTGATAAATAGAGACACAGATGCATTAGTGGGATGAATAATGGCAAAGTGACATTTGACAAAAACAAAAAATATATATATATATGAGATCTCTGAGCATGTCATCCTGCTACAAATGATCAGACATAAAAGTCTGCATCATAGTTTATGACAACAAAACCTCCTACTTAAATGTCCATATAGGTCACCCAGTGATTCATTGTCATGGTAACAGTAATACAACCTTTAGGAGTGTACCAGCTAATGGTTAAAATATCATGGTAATAATAATAATCACAGAGTTGAGGTTGTATTGCAGTCGTGGATAAAACAAGCAACAGTCCTTGTTGACCCATCCATCCACCCACACTTCCTCCTTTCATATGCTTTGTTGCTCTTTATGTCACCTGACTTCCTCCTGCGGTCCTATTACAATTAGTATGGCCACTAGAGGTTTCGCAACAATAAGCTGGAAAACAGTTGACTGCTCCTTCCAAGTTCAGGGTGAGTTGCTGCCCCCAAGTGAAGGTGCATCTCGGGGTCTCGTTGATTGACAGACAGATCAGTGTCAGCAGTAATGCGGACCATTGTGGTGAAGAGGGAACTGAGCCTGAAGGCAAACCTCCACCCCTCACCTCTGGCCATGAGCTCTGGGTAGTGACCAAAAGAATGAGATCGCGGATACAAGTGGTTGAGATGGGTTTCCTTCCTCAGGTGGCTAATCTCAGCCTTAGAGGCGGCGTGACGGAGCTCTGATATCCAGAGGGAGCTCAAAGTAGATTCACTGCTCCTTCACATTGAAAGGAGCAAGTTGAGGTGGTTCGGGCATCTGGTTAGGACGCCTCCTGGGTGCCTCCATCCTTTAAATGTTCTGCGGGTACGTCTAACTGCAAGAGAGCCCGGTGTCGACCCAGAATTCACTGGAGGGATTACGTATCCCATCTGGTCTGGCAATGCCTCGGGATCCCCCAGAAGGAGCTGGAAAGTGTTTCTGGAGAGAGGCACGTCTGTCTGGAACCTCCCGCTCGGCCTGATGCCACCGCGACCCGACCCCAGATAAGCAGTAGAAAATGGATGGATGGAAATTGAATGTGTCTCTGTCACTCTTTTGTCTCCCTTAATTGAGTCTCAAAGGAATCCTTAGAGCCTCCTACCATGTTGCTTAGTGCTGTCAAGGAGCTCCATAAATGAAACAGCACATTTTAAGTATGACAGAAAACAGCCTGTTAGCAGTGATACAAAGCCTGAGGGGAAAGTGCTGCTTGAAAAACAAGTTCTAGTGGAACATTTTCCTGCTGAGCAAAATGATAAGGATTCTTTTGTGGCGATCGAGTGGTGGCTGATAAAATTTGAAAGCATTGTTACAGGTTTACAGATGATTTTGAAAACATTGTGAGATGACCATGGACGTCAGCTGTGTCCATTCCACCCACAAACTTGTGATGTGGCAAATTCATGAGGGAATGACCAGAGCATTCTAAATTCAACATAGAGTAGAATCTCTAAGACAACTTTCAACTGCTTGAAAACCTTCCTGAGGCATCAGTGTTTGTCGTCTGCATTAAGTTTGATTTGTTTGTTGATTATTCTGATCTATTTCTCCTTTTTGATTTTTTCTTCTCTACTTAGTGCTGTTCACATTTTATCTTGTAAAACCTTCACTCTTCCCTTTTCCGTTCAGGACATTTTGACAGGAAACCTCCGTGTTCCTACCAGATATCAGACGGCCTCACATATCTCATTGAATCAACACTCTCCTCTTACCTCTCACTGCATCCTCCATCTCCTCCTCCATCCCCTCATTCCTTTCTTTCCCCCTCCAGGCCAGGCCAGTAATGAGAGGAAGTGCAGTGAATGTTTGATGAGTGAGAGTTTTAATTTTTCAGCACAGCACAGGTAATAGTTGTGTAATCACAAGATGACACATTAAAATATTGATCTGAAGGTCTGGGAGCAAGAGATAGAGGGAAATGGGCAGAAAAAAGAATCTGTCTGTGTAGATCGTTCATATACATATTCTGCTGTATGTGGTGGTGCTTTCACATACTCATAGAAAAGAGAAGTGCATTGGATTATTTCTTATCTGTGAATTTGGAACAGCTCCAATAAATGGTCCCTGGGAGCTGAGGGTAGGTGTTTGAATTTCTGACAGGTTCAAAGACATCATTTCCCACAAATCTTTTGAGTGTCTGTTGATATAAATGTTATGAGGATTTGCTGCCAGTGGTGGACTTTGGGTTTTGCTGTGTTCAGCTTAGACAATTAAAACACTTCAGATAAGGTTGTGGTTAGAGTTAAAACCAAAGATGTAAACATTAATTGGACAACATGCAACAACATCCACGCATGCTGCTTCCTGAACTGGCACTGGACAGCAGTATAACATAAATTATGAGGTGCAGAATCATAGGTGTTGAAGTAATTTCTAGAAATACTGGGCTGAGTCATTCACAAGAATGACTCATGTCCATGTGATGCAGGTGCACTGGGTCTTAAAAGACCATAGAGAATTAGATCAGAGCATCAACCTATACAGTGAACTTGAGGTTGGGTTTGAGAAACTGTAAAATTTCATTTTGGATTTAACCAATCTAACATTTTACAGTGCATGATTTATGATTGAAGCCACGTTACTGTTACTGTTACTGTTGCTGTGTGAACTGCCCATGCGCTCCACTGGGTACCAGCTGGGTATCAGCTGGAAAACACAAGGATGGACGTTGAGTTTGAAGAGATGCTGTGTGAGGAGGTCTGCCGCTACCCTCGCCTCTACTTATCATCTTAAACAGAATACAAAGACATCCAAATGTGTTGTAATGCATCGAGGGAATGATTTGATTTGTAGTGCACATGCATGGCATACATAGATGTTCCACGGTTCTATTCACCATTACTTTTTTTTTTTGGAATAACTGAGAGTAAGGTTAATTATGAGTGAACCTCCATTCCCCAAAGTTTTCCACTGTAGAGCCAAGAAAAGTAGAGTTAACCTCTTCTCTCCTGTGTGAACATCTTACAGCACAAACTGCTGAGAAAGTCAGACCAGCACACACTTTGCAGGTTGTAACAACTCGGCCACACTGCCAATCCTCACGCAGGACTGGGAGTAAGTACTGTCTGCTGGTGGTGGCCAATTTTAAGCCATCTACTGGTAAGACTGTAAGAATATAATTACTTTGAATGCATGATTTGTCCAAGTTACACATTTCAGTCCCAAGAACTAGTGAGACACTGTTAGTTTGGAGCTTTGAGACTCTGTCTGGATTTATTCAGTCATAGCGTGAGGAGGTTTTTAATGAAATATTATACAACAAATTATGAAACCTGGCTATATTTTCTTCATACACTATTCTAATGCTAATTCATAAATCATTTATTGGCACTATAAGTAGAACGAGCCTCCAAATGAAATATCAAACGGTCCCAATCTGTAGTCATGGTTTAAACAACAAACAGAGATACTTTGAAAATAACTTGGATTTTTATAGCGCCTTTCAAGGTACCCAAGGCTGCTTTACAGGGGAAGACAAAAACAAATAAATGAAAACAAGACGAAACAGAATAGGGATGGCAGAGATTGGAGGAGATTGTAGGAGATGAGTGAGCTAGAGGCCAGACGCCTTGGTGAACAGGTGGGATTTCAGCGATTTTTTTGAAAATGTCCAGAGATGCGGCTGTGTGGATCTCTTCCGGGAGAGAGTTCCAGAGGGTGGGGGCTGCCACACTGAATGCTCTGTCACCAAAAGATTGCAGGCTGGTGTAGGGGGTGGAGAGCAGACCAGTGTCCGAGGACCATAGGTTCCAGGACTGGGTATAGGGTTGGAGAGTGTCAGACAGGTACTGGGGGTGTGAGATCATGAAGGGATTTGAAGGTGAGGTAGATGATTTTGTATTGCATGCAGGCTTTGACTGGAAGCCAGTGAAGTTGGATGAGGGTGGGGGTAATGTGTTGCCAGGGCTCGGTGTGGGTGAGAGCCCTTGCAGCTGAGTTCTGGACATACTGAAGTCTTTCCAGGGTTTTGCTGGGAACCCTGAACAGGTGTCCATTGCAGTAATCCAGACGGGTGGTGACAAAGGCGTGGATGAGGGTCTCTGTGACAGAGTCAGAGAGTGATGGCGAGATTTGGTGATGGACTTGACATGTGCCTGGAATGAAAGAGTTGTCCAAGATGACCCCATGGGGATGGGGAGATGGAGCAGTCGTCGATGTCCAGAAGTAGGCATAGATCTCCAAGCTCACAGAGCAGGGCCTTGGGAGCCACAACCATAGGCTCTGTTTTATTGCTGTTGAGTTTCAATAGGTTAGAGGACATCCAGATTTTCGGTTGGTGAGGTAAGACTGAAACCAGGAGAGTGCTGAACCGGTGAGGCCAAGGTAGTCGGATAGGCGGGTGAGGAGGATGGTGTGGGAGACTGTGTCAAAGGCTGCTGAGAGGTCCAGGAGGATGAGGATGCTGATGTGGCCAGAGTCAGCAGCAATGAGAAGGTCGTTAGTAATTTTGGTGAGAGCGGTCTCTGTGCTGTGGTGTGTTCTAAAGCCAGACTGAAAGGGTTCATAGAGCTCATGGTTGGACATGTGCTGATGGAGTTGGGCGGCCCGAGGGAAGGAAGGTTGGAGATCGGTCTGTAGTTCTTGAGGTCATCGGGGTCAAGACCTGGCTTCTTGTGGATGGGAGTGACTCAGGCAACTTTAACTGAGGCAACTTTGCATAGTGTAAATTGTCTGATGATGATAGTAATTGAGTATGATTGCAGGTCAAGGTACCACTTTAACTATGTAAACTGTTAAGGGGTGTGCATGCATACAGGCCCGTCACTGCCCATATTAATGCAACAAAAATGTGTAATTTGTTTTGAAGCAGGCATTCCCAGAGGTTTCCATTCTAGATCCAAGCCATGAAGCTCTCTGTCAGTTCAGTATTTTCTGCCTTTCATTTGCACCAGTTATTAGGCAGAGGCCTATATCAAAAGCACAGAAGCCCTGTGGGATTTCTACAAGACTCTGGTATGTGCCAGAAAGCCAGAGAGAACACAGAGTGATTCCATACTCCCTCTCTCCGAACTCTGCTAATGTTCTCATGAGCCAGTCATGAGGAAAGATGATAACTCTTTATTCTAATTGTAATGAGCCAGTTCCTTTTCCCATAGGCTTTCACTGCTGAGAACATTAACCAATGAGAACTCTGTCTGGGGAGATACTATGTGTGTGTGTGTGTGTGTGTGTGTGTGTGTGTGTGTGTGTGTGTGTGTGTGTGTGTGTGTGTGTGTGTGTGTGTGTGTGTGTGTGTGTGTGTGGTGAATAAAGGGCCTACATTGTCTGAGTGTAACAAAGCAATATTTAAAACTATATTAGAGAGGAAAGAAGCTAACAGTGTAATTATGTATATGTTTGATGGTCCCATTTAAATGGTAATGAACAGTGAGCATGGAGAGTCTTCCTTCAGGGAACATGTCCGGGGTAAATACCTTCATTCATCTGCTGTGACTCATGTAAAGGAGCACTGTCTTGTCCCCTCTTCTTTTCTATTTGCTTTTTCACTCTCGACTTCATCACCTCCTTCATTACTATTTCTCTTAAACAGAAGCACAATCGCCAAAACAGCAAAACCATTTTGGAAACCATATGCCAGTGTCTTTGAACTTTGCTCTTGAGAAAGAAGAAGAATCACCACAAAAACAATAACGATTGGTAACAGGTTGGAAGTTGGAAGTTTGAAAGGTGAAATATAGACATAGACATTTCGATATTTTCGATGACAAACATGACTACTGTATCATTGATTGAAAACTGTTAACTTTATGCATGGACTGAATAATGTCCCTAGATGACCCAAAAAGTATTATGAATCTGTCTGGTCAACCTTCTAAGATGTAGATGTTAAACTATAAAATACAGGGACCTTTCTAGCTTTTTGGGGGCCCTATGCAAGATGCTGTTTGGGGGCCCCTATTTTGTCAAACTACAATGGGGGGATTCCAAACTCTTTAAGATGATCCGTGGAGATGCATCAATCTGTTACACTTTAAGAGGAAAACAGGCTAGATTTGTAAAAAAAAAAAAAAACTGTCTCATATTCAAATGAAACATCTCAAGTTGAGACAAGCAATTTAAACCTACAGAAAATGATAATAAAAGGTAAATGATGAAGCTCCTCTATGTCAGTAAATGCAACATATGCAGTCTTTTCCTCAAAAATGTTTATTTTAAATTTTGAGAACAAAGTTCTTAAACATGAAACATAACTCAACATAATAATTATCTCCCCTCCCACCTAAAACAATAAAAAAATAAACATCAGGCCATTGCCCACATGAACAGAAAATAAATTAGGCTACTACTTGGAATAAAAATACAATGAACCAGCATCCATTATAATGTGCAAACAATAAAAACAAAAAACTAGTAAGAATAATACTAATGTTGCAGGTAGTAAGGAGCTTTTCACATGTAACACTACAACCCCTTGAGGGCCATTTAGATCTGTTTCTGTGATCGTGATCTGTATAATCACAGTCTGATGTTTTAGGCCATTGCACAAAATGAACAGAAAATAAAATAGGCTATCACCTAGAATAAAAATACGATAAACCAGCATCTATAAGTGCAAATAATAAAAACAAAACAACAAGAGAATAATACTTATGTTCTAGTTTGAAATGAACAATATGTAACTGTATAACATGATCACACTACTTTGTGATTATGATCTGTATGATCAGTCTTATGTTTTCATTATCTTCCTCAAAACTTCTGCTTCCTGTCTGTTTTAGAAGCAAAGTCGTCAATGATGTCATCAACTTTGCACCTGCAAAGACAAAGCTCCTTAGGTTGCCAAGCAAAATTGATCATAAGCAAATATTATTATTATGTTGCACTGATACAGAAATTCATAAATGTATAAATATGTGTGTGTGTGTATGCAACATGCTATATACAGTGTCCCTTTAAAGCATGCACCCAATTTCAGTTGTCAATTTCAGGCTTTTTCTGCTTTTATCTTCACATTGTACTCTTTAAAGTAATAAAAACAATGGTAAATTAGTGTTGAGCACTATATGATATAGAGGGAATATTATTACCTATATTTGCAGAGTATTGCAAAGTGGAAAAATGTATGTAACTGATGATATGGTCTTATATGGTTATTTTCAACAAAATGCTCTGCAGCCTGCGATAATCTGACACAATGGGCGTCACTTCAGTCAATCAGTCCCACAGCACAGCACTTTCAAATTACAATTTTATTTGAGCCCTTTTGTAAAGCACACACTGTATAAAGTTGGGTTTATTTGCATACAAACAATCCTAGCCAGCTAGCTGAGCTAGTTAACTTATCAATTTAGCTGAGGCTAGCTGAGCTAGCCAGCAGGACAAAAGTAGCAAACTGAAAAAAAAAACTGGCTAACATTATAGCTCCCCCCTCCATCCCAAAAGTGAATCTACATCATTAACAAATGCCTTACCTTTTTCCTGAGTGTTTTTCTTCTTCACTTTTCTTCTTTTGTTTTTTTCTGCACCAGAGGAATATGTCCTTTTTGATGCCATCATACTGTTACTAACGCTACCTTTACTCTCCTCACTGACGTGACATGCAGCTGTCACTCATCCCTTCATACCTGTCGACAGAATTCACTCATTGCTTGACACCCTAATGATGACTTTGACTTGATTACCCCACAAACACAAGCCACAGCTTCCCTGTCATTGCAGCTTAATTTTGTTTATATCCCACATTTAATTTATGAGCATATAAGTGCTTCACTAAACACATGAGGATGCTCGGCTGGCTACAAATAAAGACAGGTAATTTTAATTCTCCCCAAATAGAGACTGGACTTGCAGTTTGGGGGACCCTATGCATCTGCATAGTTCACATATAGCAAGAAACGGCTCTGATAAAACATGTAATTTCCTGTTCAGTAGGTGGCACTATAACTGAATACTGGAATATAGATCTTCAGGCAGGGACTCTAATCAAATTTGTGAAGTTTGGGGCAGATTGGAAGATTTCTGTTGAGATTACATCTACTTGCAGCATATTTCATGATTTTGCATCAACAATGAAAACTAGTGGCCGGTTGGCTCAAACTTTTGCACAGATTCTCAGTGGGGCACGAGAAGAGAGAGTGAGAGAGTGAGAGAGTGAGAGTGGTTCATCAAAATTCCTTTAATAACTTTTGATTGTGATAGTGATTCTAGATGCAAAGTTTTGTGCAGATTACACAAGTTTGAAAAAGTGATGTGATGTGATGTGATGATGTTGCGCCCTACAGATGTATGTGTCCTCTGTGCCCTGTGTATCTGTAGGGAGCAACTCTTTTACTGAGTCTATCTGCACAAAACTTTATATATGTATATATGTATATATATGTGTGTGTGTGTGTGAGTGTGTGTGTACTGTATATATTATACTAACAAATATAAAATTTAGGTTTAAAAGGCTAATATATGAACTACAGCTGTACTGACCTGTTAGCAGCTGTATTGACCTCTCCAGATGAAAACTGTTTCTTCTTTATAAATATTTCCTTTTCCAGAAAGAATCTGAATAGTCACTAAAACTCTTAATTGATGGAAGAGCAGTGACCACACGACCACTGATTCATTCTGAGAAGACACTACAACCCTGCCAGACCACTCAGAGACTCTGTGGGGTCACAGCAACAAGCCGATTTACTGAAGGAGTTTGATTGTTTGTGTGTTGGATGCTCCTCAGGTGTGGACTCACTGGCAGCAGGTGCCACATCAGCCTTTAATTGAAAAAGTGGGGCAGAGTTTAACAAAGTGATCAAAAAAAAAGAGGAGCAACTGTTACAGACTGCTACTTTTTTTTCCATCCATACATGACGGTGGCGTGAACGCTGACAATTGTACCATCAGGGGCCTAAATGCATGTACACCAGCAGAGCCTGATGTGTTCAGGGGACAGATGCTCTCCAAGCTTCAAAGAGACAGAGAGATGGACACTGGCGGACAGATAGATAGACATCTCTCCATCCTCTCTGGACATTAAAGACTGCTGGATCTAAAAGCAGATTTCAGATTAAGTTGACAATTTTCCTTCTGAGGAGAAAACAGAGATGTAATTTTCTCCTGCAGCAGAAGAGCAGAGAGTATGAAGAGCAGAATTTATGGAGACTTAATGGAATCACCAGATTTTAGCTTGGCTCCATCTTCTTTAAAAAGCATCAGTTCTCCGTATCAACCAACTTCATCTGTGTGTGTGCCGCGAGTCAAATGTCATTGTGGGAGTGTCTGAGAGTGCACACACACCCTACAGGCAGTAATGTGGGTTGGCTATGAGCTGTGAGGCCACTGAATGAACAGATGGAGGTAATCAACAGATGGTTGATATGGTGTTTGTGTGTGTGTGTGTTTGTGTGTGTGTGTGTGTGTGTGTGTGTGTATCCAAGTCCAAGTGAAAAGCTTTTAACACAGAGCTAACAAGACATTAAAGTATATCTTGAAGCATCAGATTACCTGTTCATATTTATAATATTATTATTAAATTACTTCTATAACTTTATATTTCACTTTGGTTTTCACATTATAAAATCTGCGATGAAACATAACAGTACAAAAAAAGAAAGGTCCGTCACTAATTAGGGACTGGGAATATTGGTCTCTTAGTGGTGTTATAATGGCTCACACCATCGTTTCTGATACGGAGCTAAAACAATTGCCTGGATGGAGACCTTTCATCTTATTTTAAAAAGCCATTTAAAAATGAAAATATTCTGCGGTTGTGACCTTAATCTGCTCTTGTTTTGGCTTTCATGTCTTTTGATGTAAAAACCAGGTGTAGTTTGGTACCTGGTGGAAGCCCAATAACCCAAGTCCTCTGCGTTTACGTTGGGCGGTGAATCTTTGGGGGTCGTCTGGAATCACCCCAGACACATCTGTCTCTTGAGTTCTGCTCAGAGTTTATCCTACAACCAGAAAATATAATGTCTGCCACAGTTGTCGTCAGTGAGGGGGGGCGTAAAAAGTGCCGAGCAGTGTCCCTCACGTGGTGGCACAGAGGAGTTTAACCTTCAGTTTTTCATCAGGAGACAGTGTTGGTAATCCATCTCTGTCATGGTGACCAGCGCTGCCCTCTACTTTAAAAGACACTAACTTCCGACAACGACCAGCAAATTACCACAACAGTATCTGGCAAACAGCCAATCAAATAGAGGCAGGGAAACAGACGGTCAGAACCAGCTGGCATCATATTTGTACCATCTGCTTTCATTACAAAGACCGTGGACGTGTGTGTTGTTGTGTCTCAACACTGCGAGCGAAGGTGTGTCCCCACACAGAGACCGGTCCAGCTAACAGCAACTTTTAAATGATTTTGTCAGACACTGAGTTTAAACTGTGGAATAATAAATAACAGCAACAAGTGAGACTGTTTAGATCTGTTTAGCCAGAGTCATATTCATTTCTAACTTACTCAGTACCACTAAAACGACACTTCTTCCTGCTACCAGCAGGTGGTGCTGTGACCTGTAATCTGTGTTTAGCTGGAAGGCAGGGTCCAATAAAAAGTTGCCATAAAGTTGCGGTATGGGAAGTGTATGATGCTGTGTTTTTGAAGCTTGACTCACACTAGGGACTAACAGTCAGGATATCTTGGCCTTGGAAGGACGCATGCAGAGGCCAGACAGTACACATGGTCCCTCCAAACTTGATTACTAAAAAACATTGTAATATTTTTTAAATGTGCATTAATAGTGGCATTTTATTCAGTATTATCTTTTGATAAAAGTTTAAGGAGACTCTAAGTTATTTATGGACAGCTTTCAGACAGAGGAAGAGTGATATTACTTGTCTTAGGCACTGCTGAGACCATTTAAGGACGTCTTCAGATCTATAAAAGATCGGGAGACTGATGTTGAGGGACAAGAAACAATGAGTGAGTCCATGGGAAATTGAGAATACATTGAAATCCTCAAATCTAACAAAATGGCCTTAGCCAACCTGCTGGACACCAAAGTACAGGGAGAGCTGGTAAGAACCAGTCCAGAACATCACAGAGATGATTTTTCTTTGCCCTGGAGAAAACACAGGGCAAGAATGAACAGAACCTGGCTAAATAAGAAGATGAGCTCCTGAGTTTCACTCCTTTCTCTACAGTAGAGAACGAGGCGGATGATACACTGTTCCAGAGGTTCTGCGGTGAACTGCCTCAGGTCTCAGTTGGACAGGAGTCTGCAGATGCAGGAACTTCATGCCGCTCTGCAGAGCATGCAAGGAAGCCGGCATTGATGCCCTCTAGAGTTTGCCAAAGCCTTCTGGGACGTTGGGCTGGGCTGAGAGAAGATATGGAGCAAGTCATCCATCATCATTAACTAAAAAGAAACTGCTGCTCCCTCAGGTTCTTACAGAGGTAGAGTACTTGTGCTTAACAAACTTGTAACCTCTCTATTTTGGCAGGTGTGTGGTCTATTAGTCCAGATCCAAACAAAAATTGATAACTACATCTGGGATTGCTCACACTGGTTATCACAGGGTGTGTTGTCTTGATCCAGAGAGGAGGAGGGGAGGGCCCCCTCCACCTGGCCAGCAGTGTTCTTTGGCTTACAGTTTGTCCAGAGGTCTATCAGATTTACTGTGGACACAAGTGGCTAGTTGCTTTGTCAGACTTGATGCAGCAGAGTCTGATTTTTTTAAAGTGACTGTACCAGAAATTAGTCACATGACCAGTGACCTACTGCCAGTAAAATCTTCCACCTCAACCTCCTTGCTGAGAGAGTCTACAGCTCTCTCACAATGTTGTTGCAGACAGGGAAGAGTCACAAATGGCTGCTCCTGCTCAGGAACATGTAATCACTAAGCTGTAGGTCAGATAATATTCTTTTCTCTACTGTAATTCATTGTGGGCCTATTTCTGTGGTAGAGCAACAACCAGTGAAAGCAGAACAGTCCGGTATTTTCCTGACTGAAAACGTCTCTGCCCATCCTCTGATCCTCAGTCACTCCCTCCCTTCATTATGTCTTTATATCTCTTAAATATCCTGTAACCTTCTCTTCCTGACATTACCCCTCTGTCCATTCAGACCACTTGTCTACGCATGACAGCTCCAGTCTCACCTTTAAGCTTCATTCAAGTCACTTTGAGCCTGATTAACTCTCTGAAGCCCACAGGAGTGTAAAAGCTCACAAATATCATGTTGTCAGAGCATAGTTACTCCTCAAAGCTTTCAGGGAAACTAGAGAATCAGTGCTTCACAACAAGCTCCTCTTTGTCCTGTGGCCCACTGTCGTTACACTGATTCATAAAGTTGGAAAAGATTTGGACAGTTTCACCTGTTTCACTGCCAAGCATCAACCTCCAATGCTGAAAATTGAATTGAATTTGGTTCCTGTATTGACCAATATTCTGCCTCCAACAGTGAGTCAATCCCCATAGACTCCCATGTTAAAATGTCCAACTTTACAGCAGAAATAAACATGTTTACAGCCTGGTACAAAAACAGTTTTGGTGGAACCCTCTGTTTCAGCACTCTGTGACTGAGGGGGCTGAGCTAACATCGGTCACAACAAGGCCTCATTCTACCTAACATTAGTTCTGTTCTGTGTCTGCACCAAGCATCAAACTCCAGGGCTGAGAAATTTAGCCCACACTGAAGAACCAAAACCTGCAGTTCCTCTAACGGCCACTAGAGTCTGGCTCCAACACTGAGTCAATCCCCATAGACTCCCTTGTTAAAATGTTCAACTTTACAGCAGAAATAAACATGTTTATGGTACAAAAACAGTTTTGGTCTCTAGAGCTAATTTCCTCCTTCATGACACCTGTTTATATAACTCACCTGTTTACATTTTATTATGGCTTAGAGTTATGAAGAATTGACGCTGTGACCTCTTTGAGTGACATTTTTGGATTAGCTGGGGGTTAGGGGCGGAGTCAGACACTGCCAAGATGGTGACGGTTGAGCAGCTCACTCTGAGCAGCTCACTCTGAGCTTCAACACCGCTCTTCAGAAACTTGTGGGTGACATCACATAGGCTACGTCCATCTTTATTTACAGTCTATGGTCCTGGCTCATTGCTTTTTGCTGTATGCATATGGATTGATTCTCATCTGCCATCTTTGTTGGTGACGTCTAGAGTCACGTTTCTGAATCGGACACTCTTATTGGCTCCTGTGGTGCCATCACAGCCAATCGGTGTCTGATTCAGAGGCTTTGCTGCCACACTGGATTATTCTGAGCTCAAGCAAGTAAATGTTGGTCCAAGGTTATTGTAGAGACAGAAAATAATGATAATACAGTGTGTTTTCCCTGTGAGCAGCACTCATCATTACAGCATGGTTAGGTAAATGTACAGCATTTAAACATACTATTATTGTAGAATAGTTTATGGTGGAAGTTAATAGAGTGATATAAACCAAATACTAGTGTGAACTATTTGAGTCATTTCAATCAAGAGGAAGTATATCATGTGCAAGGAAGATGCCCTATGTCAGGTGCCCTTGTGTGTAATTCTGGACAGGCACATGATGCAGAGCATGTCTAAGGATGTGCAGGCAGTAAAAATAAGACAATTCATGGCAAAACAAAACAAACTTGAGGCTGTTCTGACTCCGATACTGTAAAAAACACTAGACAAAACACAAAGGTACACAGAAATGAAAGCTCTCGTGAGTCTCTGATATTTCAGATCTTTTTCGATTTACTGGTTTCTTACCTTTCATGCCAAACTTAGAGCGTCGTCCATACTTGTTGATGAGAAGGAAGAGAACCACCAGCATCACACAGGCAAACCCTGCCAGGCACACTGCTATGGAGACCTGGAATCAGGCAAAGCATCACAGTTGCTCAGCTTCTGTGCTTATATAACATGAAGTAAGTGACAAGCACTTTCAGGATTAAAGAAGCAGGGACCTCAGCAGGCTTTAGTGTTAGTTATGTTGGCTGGTTTGGATCCCTGTGGTCCAGAGTAAGATATTCCCACCAAACTTCCTGGTTCGGTGAATATTTGTGGTCCTCAGAAGAAACATAATGTTTAGTGATGCCCTGCTTTTTCTTCTGGCGACAATGTCATACACAGGTCAAATTGTCAATTTGAATATGAAATGTTTCATGATCAATGAAATGGGATTTACATCATTTATAATTTCATAAGGGTTGTTGTAACTTTAGACGACAGACTGTTCAGAGTGAAGATCGTACTGAGTCAGAGTCTGAGATCTTAGCGCTCAAGCACCAACGGTCCCTAGCAACTGTTGATTTTGGTGAAATTATAATTAGGGTGTGAGCACCAGGGGCATCGCACCTTCGCACCTTTGGTTGTGAGAACAGGGGCTTTCTTTATAAACACAGAGTGTGTCGCCTCACACATTCCTTTGACCATGTGAACACACAGTTTTCCAAAGTGATCCAGGTCACAGTGAAAATACAAAATAAGACGAGAAACGTGATTTAACATAAAATAAAATAAACAACTGCACGGAGCTTCGTTCATTATCATCATTATAAGTTTACACAGCAAGAACAATTTTAGATTTCACAAACAGAAATTGTGTTTGAGCGTCAATGTTTCCTTCAGCATCGTTTAATATCCTGATTATTTATTGTGAGTCGTTCTGTAACTGTTTCACACTATTTGAATATTGACTCATCACAGTGTTGGAGCCTGTGGAGCCTCATTAAGACTCTAGTCCCAATACATGAAGTCCAGAGTGAAACAGGACTTTACATTAGAGTGACTGTACCACAGTAAACTGATGCATGCTGGGACCTCAGATATTCTTCTTTCTCGTCTTTCTTCTCTGTGTCTGATCACTTGCGGCACAGACGGTGCTTTTTGGAAATGACGCTCTTGCACATGCGCCCAGTTTCTCAGTGAATGAGATTTCTAAAGCAGAACCATGCGAAGGCACGGCTCCATAATTCTGATGAAAAGAATGGGTATGAATATTTCTGGTTTTGTGCGTACACATAGTTTTAGTCATGAATCTACACTGAGTTTTATTCATCTGGCCTCTGCACTTTCACAGAAACATGATTCCTACCCAATCATGTTTCAGCATGGCCAGCGGGCTTCATAGTGCCCCCGAACGCAGGGCTATGTTGGGATAAAGTTGCTTGGATGTTCCTGAAATTTAGTGGGATCATTGCTCTAATCATTCTGGACAAACTAAATATTCTTTTCAAAAGTTTCAGCAGACAGGAAGTCAGCCATTTTGGATTTTGGCTTTGGTCTTTAACAAACTCATCCTAAAGATTTAACCAGATCAACAGACCTGGTGGTGGAGGTATGCACTCCGCTGAGTGTCATTCTAATTGTAAATTGTTCCTACTGGAATTTGTGATTCCAGTAGGAAAACACCAACTATGACCTTGTCCTCATTGCAGTTTAGTTTATAAGAGGGGGAGGGAACTGTTGAGCAGATTCTATACTGTTTCGTGTGTGTGTGTGTGTGTGTGTGTGTGTGTGTGTGTGTGGGGGGGGGGGTTCTGAATAAATACATCCATTTAAGAGACTTTTTTAATGCCTCATGTACTTAAGAAATGTTGAAACTTATGGGCAGAAAAGTTTTACTTTTGCACATTTATGCTCCTCAGGGGGTTGATGTACTTGATCTAATTAATCTATGACCTTCCTTTCCTCTAGAATCACACAACAAACCTTACATTTTGAGGCCCCACCACTGCTGAGAATTCTAAGTATGTTGTTGGTTCTGTCCAACATGACTTTCTTTCATATCATAACAGTGTGTTAAAGACCCTCCGATGAAAGTCAAGTGTTTAACCTCGTTAACATCCATATGATTTTTATATAATACAGACATATGATGAGAGAAATGATCATCAACACGATGACTGAGTGTTTCCACCTTGAACTGCAGTGAACCAATGACAGTCTCATAAAAACAGATTCAGACAGCCAGGGTTTCATACGTCACAAACCTAAGGAACCAATCCTGTCAACTTGTGGGGACGAGGGGCGGGGCTAAATAAACCTGAAACCTTGTCAGTACAGAGAGAGAGAGAGTTAGCATTAGCACAAACATTAACACTGTGTCAGCCACTGCCAGTTACAAGCTAACAAACATCAAACAACAACATCTTCTAATATTGTTTCTTCTGGCTCCAAAAGACAAAGAGGGTGACATCCAAAATGTAAAACTCATGGCAACAAAACATCAGTTCACAAACCAATGTGTGATGTCACAGAGAGCCTCCACTTGATGTTAACTGAAATACTCTTGCCCAATCACAATATTATCAGGGAGCATTTCAGCACATTTTACTAGTATGTGTATGTGGACACCTTTTCAGTTGTGTGTTAAAGCTTTTTGGTGATTCTGAATCACGTCCCTCATGGCCCCTCATAGACAAAGCTTCAACTAAGAAATACGTGGAAGACAAAAGAGCACACGCACATACACTTAGCCAGCCTCAGCTTTGACGGTTATCTGTTCCCAGTCAATTACAGAAAAAAGATGGACTCAATTACATTTCTAACCAGCTCTCAGGCTCAGTAACCACCAGGGTGTTTCAGATAGAGGAAAATGGCTGAGAGTGAACAGAGGAGAAGAAAAGGCTGGATTAAAATAGCAACCTCAGTTTCAACTAAACTTTTTTCCTCTCCTTTGTTACATTTCTTCTTCTTTCTCCCTTTGCAGATCACTGGTACTTTAATATAATACTCATTAGGTTGATGGATTCTCTCAGAGATTACAGACAGACAGACAGACAGACAGACAGACAGACAGATCAACTTAATTCTTCCATTAAAACTGTTTCAATAATAATAATTTTAACTAATGTGTCCTGTCCTGTAGCAGCTGTAGAGAGTTTGGTTTCAAGCCAACATCGTTGTCTGTTTTATCCGTGAATGCTCCACAACCTCAACTGTGTGTTTACTGTTGTTACTATGACGACAAAGGTCATAAGTACTTATTTTAACCTGACCTGACAACCAAGACATTTTTGTGCTTAAATCTGTGACTGTGTCTTTACCATAACTCTCGTGATCCTCTGCTATGATTCATATTTAGTTTGACATGGTTTTCTCACTAAAAAAGTGAGGGGAAAAAAATGCCAAACTGGTTCTGAAGCTTACTTCCAGGTGGACAGGTGAAAGAGCAGAGAGCATCAAGATGGTTAGAGGAGGAAACATCAGAGAGACTCAGCCACATGTTTGAGCCTCAGTCAGACCCAGACTCAGATGAGGAGTCTGAGACCAGAACCAGAGACTAGCAGACGGATCAGAACGGTTAGCGCAGTTAGCATCTTTTATTTGTTTAGGTTGTTTCTTAGCTTGTAACTGGCAGTGGCTGACACAGTGTTAGCGGCTGTGCTAATGCTAACTCTCTCTCTGTGTACTGACAAGGTTTCAGGTTTATTTAGCCCCGCCCCCCGTCACCACAAGTTGACAGGATTGGTTCCTTAGGTCTGTCACGTATGAAACCCTGGCTGTCTGAATCTGTGTTTATGAGACTGTCATTGGTTCACTGCAGTTCAAGGTGGAAACACTCAGTCATGGTGTTGATGATCATTTCTCTCATCATATGTCTGTATTATGTAAAAACATCACGTGGATGATGATAAGGTAAACATACTAAACCTCTGAAGTCTGTACCAGGGGTCGTACTCACAAAACAGCCTGAGGTTAAAATTAGCTTCTGATTGGTCAGGTTGTACGACTCCACAAAGCATCTCCACTCTGTCAGCATACATCAGGGTTACTGATTGAAGTGAAGGACTGAAGCTCTGCTCAGTGAGATGAGCTCCTCCAGAAACAAACACAACTTTAATTTTGATGTTTGAAAAAATGTCAACTGTCAACTTAAAAACTGAACAATATAATATAATATTGATCTAAACTGGTTTGTAGCTAAAACAGGTTTACTGACACTTTTGTGTCACACAACCCTGACAAACCCGCAACAACAATCATCATTTCTTCTCATGTGGACACAAGGTTACTGTAAGATTACTCCCGGCTCAAATGTCACCTATTTCATACAATCTAGATTACCAATACAAAATCACAGTCACAATTTTGTTTAGAAAACTGAACTTATATATTTTTGGTTAGTTTAGCTGTTCAGCCCTGGCTATATTATGTACGAAGGGAAAAAAAATCTGAAATTTTGAGAAAAAAGTCAAAATATAATGATAACAAAGTGATAATTTTAGGTATCATGTTGTTTTAGAGGGGAAATATCAGGAGCTTTAAAATGAGCATGAATGTGGAGCATCCTGTGAAGTTGTACTTTAGGTTTCATCATCATCATCATCATCATCATCATCATCATCATCATCATCATCATCAGCATCATCAGCGGCAGCAGCAGCATCAGGACACTGAAAAGATTGTGAAGAAACTCTATTCTAGTCTATTCTATTGTTAGACAGACAAACAGCAGCTGCCAGAAGCAGGCTGACACTGACACTGACTGTCCTTTCACCTGTTTCATTGGTTGATGTAATATTCCTAAAAATTATGGTTTTTTTTTCTCTTGACATTTAAAATTTTTGATTCTCTTAATATTATGACTTAAGTCTCAAAATATCAGATTTCTATTTTTTTCTTCAATCTGGCCCTAATACTCTGTGGTAATTACAAGCTTCAGTGTTTGATCTCTGTTTCTCTACCTATGTGTCTGGGGAAAATGGAAGAAACACGAGACAAACACTAAACGTGTTTAATATTCCAGTCACTTACCCCAAAAGTGTCTTCCTCAGGTTTGTGAGTCTCTGCAGTCGGAGTAACTGCAAGGAAAACACAAGGAGATACAGAGAGGATTTTAAAATCACAACAACTGACTGACCTGCTGCTTCTGCAGGGAGACGGCACAGACATCACAATAAACCACACAGCTACTGACATTAGTGATATAACAGTGAGCTGCAGACACAAGGTCAAACACACACAACATGGAGCTCAAAGTCATGAAATAATAGTAATAATAATGATATGTCCAGCAATAGATAATAAATAAATATAATCCATGTAAGGATCATGGAGTATGTTTTTAATGAGACTAGAGCTGAACTATTAGAAGATCAGTGTTATCCGCAGGGCCACTGTAGTAAAGTCTATATAGTAAGGGTGGCTGTCTGCAGTGGAAAAGAAGCACCTGGTACCAAAAGTGAGTGGAGTCAAGTACAGTTGAGCTGAGTCAGTACCATGTGGGAGAAGAACAGGAACTGGAATTATCTCCCCCATATACATACAGACACAAAATACCAGGTTCCTAAATCTTCTCTCTAACACACTCACGGAGTCAGTACATAATACGGAAGCCTGAAGGTCCAAATGTGTTTTATTGTCCTGAGAATTGTTTGATTCATGGGTTATATTTTCTCCTGTTCTCCTCCTCTCCTACCACGACACAATCTGACTGAATGCTGCTTCAGCAACAGGTCAGCTCATTAGTCTTCAGTCATGTTCTCTGATGAGAATATATGACACTGTGAACACAGGCTAATCGTATTAGATTTAAGTCAGCGTGAACCTTTAACATAATGATCATCATGATGAGGAGCTAACTCCTTATTCACAATCCTGAGAATCAAGATCATCATTATATAATGAATGCACACGTACCGTAATCATAGTCTGACTCTGGATCTGTGGAAGAAGACAGAGAAGATACTGTCAGACAGACTGTATAGACAGGGTTCAGTAGATTACAAACACGTTTGAGTGAACAGGAGAAAGAGAAGAGGGCAGGTGTGAGACTGTAAACAGAGGACGGGAGGGGATGTTAACGACATCATCACCTCCTGTCTAAATACAGCCTTTTCATTTACACCCGACTAAATATAAGCTTCAAGTTCACCATCAACATCCAGTGCTGCTGATGAGAGGATGACATCACTTCCTGTAGGAGCAGAGCACCGTGACTCCGTGTCACCCTCAGGGATGGACCGGAGCAGCTCCAGGTCAGAGTCAATGAATTTCTTTATTAACAGTTATTTCTATGGTTAAGTTGTGGTCAGGGTTAGTAACTAAAACACTCAGTTAAGCGATCATCTGTTACTATCCAACTGGCTACATGACCACATCCAGCACTAACACTGAACACTGACTTGAACTTATTCGCTACAGAATCATCTAATGGGTTGTAGTTTATGACTCTTATCTAGAAAGGGACAAAGGAAGTGTGTGTGTGTGTGTGTGTGTGTGTGTGTGTGTGTGTGTGTGTGTGTGTGTGTGCGTTCATGCATGGCAAAGACAGGCCAGGATTCACACCTTAGTGTTAATCAGTCCTTTTGTTGTTACTTGTCCTCTATAAGAAACAATCAAATATCATTAGACAAAGTCTTATTGTAACAAACTGGAGATTTTGCCTATATTCTCCAGTTGCCTGGTGTCCATTGGTTAATCCTCTGGAGCTGACCCTTTGACCTTTGGTCTGGTTTTGTGTCGTTCGGACATGCTAAAAGCATGGACTGTTTGTGGAAGAGGGGTCCTTTGTCTCTGTTTCCTATCAATTTGATAGTTTGATGGTGGGAAGAGTCGTAAAGTGTCAATTGTGGGTCCGTAACTCTGCATGTCCTTATAATGAACTTCCTTAATGGCTTGTGACTGATGCCAGGCCACGTATGTACGCTACAATTTCATAGCTTTCAGTTCACTGAATCACACACCTGCACTATTCTGGGTTTCCTTTCACCCTGGAGAAAAAGATTGCCCCCTTGATAGTCATTGTATAATGCGTAATTCGTTTAGGTTTTTAAATCATCTTTTAAGGAGAATATTAACTGTGCATTTTTTTTCTACCAGAAAAAAAAACTGAGTTAGTTGTATCTTTTTAAAGCCGTGTATATTACAGGAGAGATTTCAGAAAGTCTTCAGACCTCTTCACTTAAGTCCACACTCAATACCCCATAATGACAAAGTGAAAAGTGAAAGCTGATTGGACAGGATGTTGGAAGGCACACTGTAACATGGATGTCTGTCACTTTACACGGTGACTATATGTTATAGAGCCACCTGTGCACAGGTCAGACACAGACCCATACTGTGAACAGTAGTTAGGATGGTGAGAGCAGTAATCACACCAGGACTGGTACATTTTGTTGATGGTTTCATGTCTGTTCTGTTGCTGTTTTGACCTGACCTCATCATGACCCTCAATGTCCCAACTTACCATCAAATGGCTTGTTGAGGAAATGGCCATACACAGTGCTGGTGGCTAGACCCAGGTAGTTGCTGGCCTCTAAAGTGTAGTTGCCGTTGTTGTGGTGTGTTGGGTTTTTAAAGGTCAAGCAGCCTTCTATGTAGTCCTGGTAAATATCCATATCAGGACGTACATACTCAGTGTGGGAGATTTCCTGCGTGAGAGAAGAGGGACGAGTGAACAGTGACGTCATGATGAAACCCTTATCAGACAGTATCAAATCAATAGAAACCAATATTTGTATCTTTCAAAGTACCACACAGAAAACATGGCACATAGTTTTAACAGCCTCCTAAACCCAGATACATACAGGCAGTATCAAAGAAAGTTGACTCACACTGATCCGAATCAGTAAAGGTCAAACTTATTTTAGTTTTGTTTAAGAATTACACATATTTTCAAAACACTATAAACTCCACTCTTGAGAGTGAATATACTGTTGATACTGACATATGAATGAAACGCACCTTGTCTTTGTAGAACCATCGTAAGGTTGGGTGGGGCGAACCTCGTACAGTAAACTCTATGCAGGTGTCATGGCGGCGTTCTGGCTCCTTCAGCTTCACGATGGAGGGAGGAACTGAAGAGACAGAGAGAAGGACACTGTCAAAGTCTGATCCTCATTTCCCATCAGCCCCTGCTCACTTCCCGCTTACTGTGTTTCTCCCTTCACCTCCCCACACTATCCGACCACCAGGGGCTGGTTTCACAAAGACAGACTGTGACTGTGGCTTACATATAACAGATAGTCAGACCTCAGATAGACTGAGTCTAAGTTCATCTGTTGCACAAAGCAGTTTAGTTCTTGACTATCTTAATCCAGACTGTGGTACAATGAATTCTGGGATAAATTAAGAGTTTTTTCAATATGAAAAAAAGACCGACCTTTTACTTGAAGAGTGAAACAATAAAAAGAAAAATACTATTTGGTCTCTAAAAACTCTTTCTCTTCTCTCTCTCCATAATAATGTCAGCAAGCCACATATATGAGCCATGTTGTCCTGTTTCTTGTTGTTGGGTGCTACTGGTCAGCGCAGGTGTCACTGATTACCATGTTACCATGGTAACATTGGTTTTAGGCCTGAGTTAGCCTGGGGGTAAGGTGTCTAATGTTTTTATCTTAAAATGAGTCAGTCTTTATTTTAGTGAAACAGTCTGACAAACATCAGACTGATCTGTGAGCAACATGAAGACTGGACCAGCACTACAGACCAGTCTCACACCGCTTGGTGAAACTGGAGCCAAATGTCGCTGGTCTTTTTTCCTGTCTCGTTAACCACCTGCTCACCTGTTTCTTACCTGCACTCACCTGATTATCCCCGCCCCCTTACACACCTGTTCCCAGATAGCTCATTACTCCAGTCAGTATAAACTTGCCTCTGTCACCAGCTCTTTGTCAGTTCATCTGTTTGTGTGCATGCTACCTGCGTTTCTGTAACATGTTCTGCCTGTCTGCGTGCCTGCCTGTCTGCCTGCCTGCCTGCCTGCCTGCCTGCCTGCCTGCCTGCCTGCCTGTCTACTTGTGTTTTCATCCATTACAGCCACTTCAGTGCATCAGCCTGCCTGGGTGTGAGTCCTGTTATCTAACAGACACGAGCTTTGTCTATGAAACACAGGATGACATTAAAGAACTTAATTGTATCACACTGTCCCATGTAGCTACTCTACGGTAAAGCTCATACTGTGTGTCATTATACTTTCTGCAGTGTTGCAGCACAAAGAGAAAACACAGACACCTCCATTGCCATTTTAATATGCAGGTCTCATCACAGTCTGTTCCACTTGATCTGTGTCTGTGTGTGTGTGTGTGTGTGTGTGTGTGTGTGTGTGTGTGTGTGTGTGTGTTCCTGTTCTCCTGTTTCTCTGTTGACTGACAAAACTGTGTCTGACTGCAAACACTATTTGCTGTTTGCTGCAACAGAGTCATTGTGTTACCACAGCTGAGTGTGAGAAATTCAACCCAGCACCACAGACAGAGGCTGCTGGTATTAGTCACACACACACACACACACACACACACACACACACACACACACACACACACACACACACACACACACACACACACACACACACACACACACACACACATACACATCTACATCTACATTTAACAATGTGCTGCATGTCTGGCGGAGTAAAAGCAGCTCCATGAAAATATCTCCAGTAAAATACTATTAAAGCTATGCTAACACTGTAGTGTTCAGTCCATCCCATAATGTTAAAGTCTTAGTCGAAATGACAACTGACAATTTTCCTTTTCTTAAGGCTCCATATTTCATACTTGTGTTTTATTTTAAGTGTTGATCCATAAAAAGATATTTGTTGTTGTAAGAACCAAAAACCATCTGAGTGTAGTTTTACATCTCAGAGAAACCAAATCCTGTTGGATGTTGGGTCCAGGTGGGTGGGGCTTGGGGCGTGGCTGAGAGTGGTGACTGCTTTGTTGTGACATCAGAAAGTTCTGATTTAAAGGCTCAGTTTCTGAATACAGACTGTGTGCATTTCTCTGTGGACTGAGGCTTTGATACTTTCACAGTATTAAGATAGAACCTAGACCTGCTTTATAATCAAACACATGGACATCTACCCTTATACAATATGGACCTTTTAAAAGAGGCTATGATCAATATTTTTATGAAAAAAAGATCAACTGACTGTGTGTGTAATGTGACAAGTGTCACTGAAAGAGACAAATCCACAAAGAATGATCATCAACTCTTCAATTCCCCTCAGATCCAGACAGCTTTTTAACATCTCTCAGCTCATTGTTTTGGTTTTACAGTCCATTACTTTACTGTTTTGCTTCGATCTCTTATCACTGCCATTTTCTGCTGCAGCAGCAAAGGAGTATTTGGGAAGTATATTGTTAGTTACCCTTTAACCTCGGGTTCATCACTGAAGGTGTGTCCAAGTTGCATCAGGAGGTGTATTTTAGAACCAAGAGAGCAGCTAATGTACCATCATCTGTACACAGCATCCTGCTGTCTGTACTCTCTGCCATGGGCATCTCAGGCAAGAGATGCTTTCTTGGTTTGAATCGTATCTCACTGGATACTCCTTCATTGTGTTATGGAAAGAACAAATCTACAAAATCTACAACATTATCCCATCCCATCCCCACAGGAGTCCCCCAAGGGTCAGTACTGGAACCCCTCCTATTTGCAATACACACCAACTCCTTGGATCAATTTATCCACTCACATGGCTTCTCATATCGCTGCTATGTAGACACCCAACTGTACCTGTCGTTCCCTCCAGACAACCCCACTGTCTCTGTGCAGATCTCGGCCTGCCTCTCTGACATATCTGCATGGATGAAGGAACACCACCTTCAGTAAAAACCTTTCTAATGGGGCTTTCAAACAGGGCGTGATCTGCACTGCACTCGCCGGTAGGGCCAGCGCACTGATTGGGGGAGTTGCAGAGGACAAAGCAAACATAGGCGGAGTTCTAGCCGGACACGTCACTATGAAGCGGGAAGTTCCCACTGTGTTTAGACACAGTGGGACGTGAAGATAATTCTTCCTGTGCTAAAAAGTACTCTTTAGCACTAGCCCCGCTAATAATAAGAAGAAATGGATCTGCAAAAAATAGGCAGTGGGTGCCCTCAGGTATGGAGAGCATCCTGGGGAAGGAACTCTGTTTCACAGTGACTCTATACAACATCAGAAAAATCAACCACAATTGACCTAAATCTACACCTCTAAGAGTGAATATGTGTGTTAGCATCCACTCACACCAATTACACCTGTCTAATATAGAAAGTTTTCGAAACTGCGAAACTGTTTCATGGTACTAAACCACTAGATTTTGATATTTCTTATGTTAAGTGGAAATTCTGTCCTGATGGTGGTGTTAAAGGAAAGGTCGTCAAAACAAATTGGTTCCAGGGTCAGAAAACATTTGGCATGATCTGCAAACTGTGCATGTGACTCACAGGGATCTTTACAGCCTGAAGACAACATCAAACAGCTGATTTAATGGGCAGTTCTACAAACAGAGACATCAACATTATTCTTTCCTGATATACATACTGTATCTATGCTTCATAGCTTCTCATCCATATTGACTGCACCTCCTCTACATCATCTTTTATTCCTCTTGCAGGGAATTTTGTTCATGTCCACTAGATAAATATATTGCCAGTGTATCATTATCATAACTCCCATAAACCACAAGAATACTCGCTGCACCTGTCATGAATCAACACTGCATCTGTGCCCAGATGCACAGAGAGCTGCACTGATGTAATATGGTGAATGAGTCATCTGCCCTGCCATTAAAACCATCCAGGCTTCAAATAGTAGTCACTGCTTCCCATGACAGGGAATCAGATGTAATCACATGTAGTCAAAGGCAGTGAGCATCGTTTCAGTTTCAGTGCGAGAACAGTTTCCTCAGAGCCCCAGTGTTTTTAAATGAAAGCCTCCAGGTGTAGAGGATGTGTGGGCAGAGCTCGATTATGCATCCATCAATGTTACATTCACATTCAGAGGCCTGCAGTGGGGGGACGACAGGGACGCTGTGTTCTCTCTCAAAGTATAAAACAATAATATAAATTTAAAAAGTTGAAGAGATTTTTTCATACAACCTTCTGCTCATCAGCATGTTGGACTCTACGTTATTCCATATTCTGTTGGCATCATCTCAGTGGGCTCAGGTCACATGTTACCTAACAAAGCAGATGTACTCCCAAACAAATAAATGTCTGTTTAGAACATTTCTGCCAGTGTAATGTGAAATAATAGTTTGTGATGAATTCCCCTGCAGCTGTGATGTGCCGCAGTCTGCTAGAATTAATCAGTAGTTTGTTTCGTTGTCACAGAGCTCATCAGCTGGAATTGTGTTTTTTACTGAGATTTTTCAACATGAATAAAATTTTAAGTAGGGTGCATGACATTTTGGCTGTAGTGCATGTGAATGAAGCGAACACAAGAGGTCTACAAAGAGCACAAGAGTCCCACTGTACAGTGGTTTGTATGTTTAGGATAAGATGGATCATATTATTACAATATTGCTGAATAAGTCTGGTCTGATATTCTGTATTCTTCTTATTTTCAGCGAACTCCATGAACAGACCAAAACCTGCAGTGAGTTTATCTATGAACAAGTAAGTGTGTGTATACACAGCCTGATACACTGTTTGTCTATGAACTCTATGAAGTCAGAGGAAATATTCTTTACAACCGTCTCATTATTTACTCAGAAACATACATGCTCTAAATGTATGTTTAGTGGAAGACAAATAACCTTTGCTAAAATATTAATTTCTTATGTTTATGAAAGCCTTGGTTTAAAGTTTAAGTATTCTACTGATCACTTCTGAAAGCAGAAAAAACACTTACTATTCTGAGAACCAGGATATTTCCCAGGGGCCTGAGTATTGTTTTGGCCTGCACTGTGAACAGTCAACTTCAACTAGTGATAATATAACAAGCAGGAATGAGCTGACAGACATCTTGTATCACGTCACGTGTGTATGACGCTACCGCACTGAACTGCTGCAGCTGTGTGTCCACACCTCTGCTGCTGCTGCCAGCCCTGTCTGTCTGTCTTTGATAATGGCCATCAATAATAATAATTATCCAGTGTTGCTAAGCGGTCTGAAAAGTGAAGACTTGTAACCAGAAAGCGTTCACCTGATTTTTGTTTACCTTCGTTCAGAGAGAGAGAGGGAGAGAGAGAGAGAGAGAGAGAGAGATGGAAAACTATTGCCTTTCAACTAATGAATGTAACAAACTGTTATAGTGTCCAGCTGTTTAAGGAGATTACTCAGCCTTTCTTAATAATGATATTTATATATATATATTAATAAGATATATTTATGATCTTCAGTAGGAAATGATGGGCTTGCAACAGAGAGCCACAGACGGAGTCAGAAAGTGTTGAGACAGATTAACGTGTCAAATTTTGGTCTTTATCTAATATGTATGATTTCAAGTGAGCAGTATGACTCTCATAGCCAAATATTAAGGTGGAGTAAAGGTACTGAAGTCAAGCTAATTAGTGTTATGGTTATTGGATTTGGACGGCTCATGGTCGCCAAAAAGAAAAAAAATATATATAAATAATTAATTTAAACAGGATTTAGAATCTAAGAATTGTTCATAGAATCGAATGAAGTTTTTCAAAGAGCCAGCTGAATTGAATTGAGGGATATCATTTGCTGTAATGAGTCTTAACGTTTCTCGTAGTGATCAACTGTAAATGTGATGCTGATGTGGCCTAGCTAATCTTTGTCTGACACGATTATTTATGAGGCCTCTGCATATGAACACATTCATGCAAACACCCCCTTTTGTAGGTCACATGAATATAAACACACCACACTGTGGCAGACCCACATGCAGACAAACAAAAACACACACACACACTAAAAGGGGGTGAGAGGGAACAGGGAGGAGTAGACGCATGTACATAAGCTCGTATGATTATTTACCAAATGTCTTTATAATGATAATAATGATTTATATGATTATATCAGACAGATGCTCTTTCAGTAATAATTTTAATGTATCTAACCTGGTACATGGTCACACAGTTTAAAAGTTAATGTAAGACAACAGCGCGTTTAAAGGATAAAACATGAGACATTACTTTTGCTAAAAAGAAAGCAGGATAAGAGCCTGTGATGAGCCTGGTGACCCGACAGCTCTTTCATATAGAAGATTATCTAGTTAGAACTGACTAGTCTTCTGTGTGTAGAGTCTGTGTGGTTACACCACAGCCTGGAGGTGTTTTCAGGCGATTTAATGAAGCTAAACACAGTGACCATGTTCTCTGGCTGTGGATTTAACAATATTTCAACATTGAATTACAGTCAGAAAGGTTGCTTTTATATTTGTTTCATCATTATATTTGTGTCATGTTTTCAACATTGAAATACAAATGTTTAATCAATATTGTCTCAGTGTGCTAATTGCCAACTTACCCACTTAAACATGACTCAGGAACAACCACTTTAGGCAGCCGTGGAACACGTGTATTTACATGAAGCACATCTGCCACAGTGATTGACTGTGACTAATGATGCAGAGAAGCATTCACAGCTGCATAAAGGTCTGAGTCAGCACATCTGATATATAACAAGCACATAATGACCACACTTACATGTACCATTATAGTTCAGTAATGCAGATTATTGATGACTAAAGAATAAGCGGAGAGAGAGGAAGAGAAGGCGAAGTAGTACGTTATTTCTGTAAGTTATTGATAACTTAGCTTGCAACTAATGTAGCTTTGTCACTTTTTGACCCAACACACCTGAACCTGTAATATTTTCTTGGAAAAATCTGACCTGAACCCACCTGACCACATCTGCATAGCTGAGCTGTAACATACATGTGGGTGTTTTAGTAAATAATCACACCAGCGTATGTATCCTCCCCACCCCACCACCTCCACCACCCACACACGCACACACACACACACACAACACACACACACACACACACACAACACACACACATACACACACACACACACATACACACACACACACACACACACAACACACACACACACACACACACACACACACACATACACACACACACACATACACACACACACATACACACACATACACACACACGCACACATACAAACACACACACACACACACATACACACACACATACACACACACACACAACACACACACACACATACACACACACACATACACACACACACACACACACACACACACACACACACACACACACATACACACACACACACACACACACACACACACACACACACTACAGATGTGTAGGGGATGTAATGATGATGGATGGACCTGTGAAAACACCAGTAAGTATTTTTTTGAGTTACCATTAAATGGAAAATGAAACAGCCAGCCAATAGAAGAACATGGTGTGTGTGTGTGTGTGTGTGTGTGTGTGTGTGTGTGTGTGTGTGTGTGTGTGTGTGAATGAGTTTACTGTATGTGTGTGACTGTACTTACAGTGAACAGTGAGCTGGACGGAAGCATTGGTCATGCCCACTATGTTGGTAGCGGTGCAGGTTAGCAGGAAGTTGTTGTCGTCTCTACTCACATTGACCAGAGTGATGTTGATGGAATGAATGGTGTTGCCGTAGAGTTTTGCCTGGAGGGAGAGCAGGAAACAATAGTAAAGGAAATAATACTAGAACATATGTATTATATGATAATAATATCATATAATAATGGGCATGAGCAAATAATGAACATGTAAGGCAGTGTAGCGTGGGAGCAGGCAAAGGAGGTGATGTACATGTTAGCTAGCTAACTAGCTAGCATAGTTAGCAAAGTTAATTATGTCTGTTAGCATTCTGTTGTATTTACACAACTTGAAACGTGATGTTATTTACACATGGTTAGCCTGCTGTGATCCCACTTTTATCCTGCTGTTAGCCTCACATCATTTAAATCACTGCGATGAGCTACTTTTGCAGTGTTGCATCTTTTTTATGTGCTAGCTAACTAGCTAGCATAGTTATTTAGCAAAGGTAACAATGTCTTTTAGCATTGTTTTACACAATGTCAAACCTGACGTTATTTACACATAGTTAGCCTGCTGTTAGCCTTCTTTTGCAATGTTAACATGTAAAACAATCGTCACTTAAACTTGGATGAAACAGGTACAGCTCACCAGTTATTGTGATAATGTGGCTGTGGGTCATATAGCTCTTTGTAACAAGTGGCCTCTCATCCATGTAGACACAAAAGCGGAAGGTGTGTGGTGGTGGCACAGAGAAAATAACACGAGCAGCTGTTTTAACATGTGCTGTTCAGCTGGAGTGTGTTTTGACTTTTAATGTTAATTGTGGATTTGATGTAGATGTAACTCCCAGTGAACAGTTTGTTGATCCTGTTGAATAAATTCCCACTATCTCCAGTTACAACCAGGATTCTGACTGCTTGGGAGAAATTCATGAACATAACCCAAGTGTTAATGCTTTATGAATATCAGCCAAGTTTGTAATCACACGATCCATTTACTGCACATGTTGACTTCCATGATCTTGTATCACTAACTACAGCTAATTAATAAAACAAGACTTCAACACTTTCACTGTGAGGAAAACTGAAGCTGCAGGTCAGTGGTTTGCTTCTGCTGAAATCATGTCAGTGACTGACACCAACACACAAGAGATAGGGAACACACACTCACACACACTCTGACTATTTATGAGGCAAGCAACATCAACACTCCCAAGTTGAGCTGTTGTCTTTTCCTTGATATACTGTGTATGTGTGTGTGTGTGTGTGTGTGTGTGTGTGTGTGTGTGTGTGTGTTGTGTGTGTGTGTGTGTGTGTGTCCTGCCTACCCCTTGTGTGTTGATGGAGCGTAAGCCGTTGACGGGCCAGTCCACCTCAGGTAAGGGGGATCCAGAGCCGTTGCAGATCGCCATCACTTGATCTCCCTCTATCACTGTGAGGTTGCTGTGGCTGACACTGATTTCAGGCAAGTCTGAGACAGAGAGGACACAAAGAGGAAATGTAATTGTACCATGAGATGAAACAGTTTTGAACTTGCAAACAGCAGCAGTGTTTCCACAGAAAGCAAAAACAACATAAAACAGTCAAGTAAATCATTTAAAATACCTTAATCAACTCATAAACTAATAATGGAATTTAAAAATCAATTGGAAAATGAAGTTTGAAAAGAGAAATAAAAAACTGGATTCACAAATTGAATGAAAGATAGAAAAAATATCAGTTCAGTCCAGTTCTACCACAGCAAACTCGGAAAATAATTTATTCCTGGACCTGGCCTTGTTACGTTCTAAAATTAAAGGATATTAAACTTCCTCAATCCATCGTACATGTACTGGACTGTACTGGTGCACCTAATACACTATTGATTCTTCATTTTTAAAACTTAATTAGCAACATGTTTAAGATTTGGCAACTGTTGTTATTGATGCCAATAATGTTAATTTAAATTTGAATCAGAGGGAGTCAAAGGAAGACTTCACATTCTGATTTAACAATCAAGAATTGTTTCATTAAAAATCACATTCGGTCAAGTCGGTGTGGTCTACAGCTGACATGACTGAATGTGATTTTTACCTGACCATGTCTTATCAGTTTAGCTTTTAAAGGATGAGTGTCCCCATATGATTTAAATACCGTTAAAGTCCTGTGTGTGTATCAAAACTGAATATATCTGATGACCTCCATCCTGTTCAAATATTATTAAAAACACATTCCTTCATCACCATGAACGCACAAAGTGTAGCTTATTTTTTACTCAATCCCACATATACAATTGTGTAATTACTCTGCTGTAGAAAATAGTCCCCAACAAATGCACTATGTTCTCCTGTTTGAGTAACATCTGATGAAATCCACAGTCAGCAGCTGATTTAGTAAATGAATGAGTATTTTTAAAACTCAATCTAGAAATCTGTGAGGTTTTTAAAGATTTATTCCTTCAGTAGGAACCAATGGGGTCAGAGCTGAGAACTCGGGTCAGAAAGTGTGATTACAGATGAATACGATAGGATTGATAGAAAACAATAATCTGTATCAGAGGTCAGAGTTCAAACTGTGCATATCAGGTGAATATATATATATATGTGTGTGTGTGTGTGTGTGTGTGTGTGTGCTTATTTTCACCCAGGACTTACCACAATTACTGATGTTCATATCATTCAGCAGGATCTTCCTGTAGCCATCAGCACAGTATAACTGTTGGCTGCTTAGACCCGCCTCTCCTCTCTGTTGCCATAGCTGCAGCCAGCGGATCTCACAGCCACAGGTAAACACCACCTCCTCTAAATGACTGGAGAGAAAAAGGAAAAAGCAAAGTCACTTTCTAACTCCTGGTCGCCACAGGAACAAAGCATGTTTATCATCAACATATCAGGTCAGATAGTGGGGTACATCTCCAGCAGCTGGATCATCAGCTGATGTCAACCTCATTTTAACACTAAAACCAGGTCTGAACCTCAAACAACACACACACACACACACACACACACACACACACACACACACAAATCCTGGAATCCATGGCAGCTCACAGATCGGTGATTATGTAAGAGTGTAACCCGAGGGGGCATCTTTCTGTTAAAGTGTGTTTTATTCATTCTGGTGTGATGAATATTGATGAAACTCTCTCTTCAGTCAGCTGGCAGCTCACGTCATTGTGGGCATTTTGTTAACACAAGTGTCTGATAGTCACAGGCATTATCTCTACATGTGCAAGATGCTGAACTACCACTGTCACTGTGAAACCACAGGGTTATAGGACTGATACAAGTGGATGGTCACTGTCTACCATATAGTATAAAGGTAGATGTCCATATGTTGTTTGATTATAAAGCAGGTCTAGGTTCTATATTAATACTGTGAATGTATCAAAACCTCAGTCCACAGAGAAATGCACACAGCCTGTGTTCAGAAACAGGACTTCTGGAACTTTGTGATGTCACAACAAAGCAGTCACCGCTCTCAGCCATGTCTCCGCCCACCTTCCAACCTTGCAGAATTTGGTTTGTCTGAGTGTTTACTTGAAATCTGCCCTATTTTTATATTGCAAAAATCAGGAAAGAGAGGCTCAAAGCCTCCTCTCTTCTGATTGGCTCACTGACCTGTTGTCTCTAGAGCCCTAGAGAAGCCTGAGAGAGGAAATGTGAAACTACACTGAGATGGTGTTTGGTTCTTAAAACCACAAATATATCTTCTTATGGATCAACACTTCAAATAAAACACAGCAGAAGAGGGAAATATGGAGCTTTAAATGTACATGGCCTGTTAGTAAATATTATTATGAGATTAAGCTATTTCTTCATTTTGGTTTAATAGTAATTTATTTATAATGAGTTACCCACTGAAAAACAACAACAACAAGGGCTCTGATCTGCATTTTTGAATTTTTAAAACTACACTACATTTTCATCTTTTCTATTTCGCCCTCCACTCTCAAGTAAAAGAGAAAGGACATTATTGTGTCACAGTCACCTACATTTCGAAACACATCTAACTCTTTCCACTTTCACTCACAGCTCAATTTTACCACTGTACTCCTCTACCATTGTCTCTGCCCTGTGTTGTCATATAGCTCATGTTTGGACAGCTTTCTCCACTGCAGCTCTGTGATTTCACTGTTTGTGACACAGCTCTAAACTGTGAGATTCATGGAGGCGTGAAGGACAGAGAGCAGGAATGTTTTACTACAGTGAAACAAGTAGTTATACTTGAGTTGATGTTGAGAGGGAAGAGTGATAAATGACAGCGTGTGGACAGTGTAGGGTTGAGGAGAAGGACAGGTTAGTGTGGACCACTGTAGGTGAAGGACATTCAGCATTCATTCTGTGAATGCTGATGCTCTAACACATCACCACAAAATCCGCCAGAGGAGCCCTAGAAGGGTCACTGGAAACTCCCTGAAGCCCCACTAAGACCTCATAAAGGACCACTAGAAACCACTAAGGATCAGTAAGACCTCAAAGAGCCACTGCAACTTCCAAAAGACACCTACAACCTCCTCAAGACCCACAGGAAACCCTCTGAAAGGGGACCACTAAAAGACTCCCCGAACCTTCTAAAGGACCTCTACAACCTTCTCATTGATTGTTCATTTTCAAAAACTGATTAGCCTTAAAACATCTTAAATGACTACTAGAACCTTCTCAATGACCTCAGTGATCCCTAAATGTCCCTAAAGGACCTGTAGAACCTTGTCATTGACCACCAGAACCTCCTCAAGGCCCACTAGAAACCCCCAAAGGACTATTAGAAACTCTTAAAGGACCACTAAAACCTCCAAAAGACCCCTCGAAAAAAAATTCCTAGAAGACCTGTAGAACCTCCTCAAAGGCCACAACAACCTCCTAACATCCACAGAATCTTTTAAAGGACCTTGTCAGCCTTGTCATCGACCACTAATACTTGGGACCTGGACCAGGACATGGTGGAGGACCTCCACAACCCCCTGAAGGACCACTAGTACCTTCTCAATGACTATGAAACCTCCTAAAGCCACCTGTAGAACCTCTTTAATGACCACTTAAACTTTTTAAAAACCCCTAGATTGTCTAGAACCTTCCCACCGACCACTAAAACACCATCTTGAGAACCCCCTGAATAACCACCAGAGTCTTGCAAAGGACCCCTAGAACCCTCTTCACAGTCTGTATATACTGTTGTGGTGAATGAAATGAAAGTAAAACCTAACATAAAGTGTATTAGTGAGCCTCGAGCCAGGTTTTTCCTTTAATTTGTCACCTGTCTGAGCATGCATGCACTCACACACACACACACACACACGCACACACACACACACACACACACACACACACACACACAGAGAAAAGAGATGAAGTAGTTCTCTACCACCCTGCAGGTTTGCTGTGATAAATGCTCGCTATCTAGAGTGTGTTTGTGTGTTTGCTAAGGGGAAGGGGCAAGAGTAATGAACATTCGTTGATCTGAACCCCAAGCTGATTGCACACACACGCACACACACACACACACACACACACACACACACACACGCACACAGTCCACTGCTTATACCCAACCTAGAGATCAATAGGTACATTATTACAGTCACAGGTTTGATAAATGGAACAAACTGGATTCCTCTGAAGAAAAAAGCCTCAGGACTGAAACACAGTCTGAATTACCCCGAATAAAAAACAGACTGATACAGAAACAAATAATAAACAAAAGGTCTCCTCCGCTTAACTTTAATTTCCAATATGAATGGAAAATTGTTTTCGCCATTTAACTTTTCGTAGAAAATATGTTTTGCAAAGAAGAGTAAGATAAAATTTGTGATTAATTTCCAGATATGTCCTCGGCTCTGATAGCACCTGAACAAACTCCATCCAGGACTACACACACACACACGCACACACTCTTCACACTTCAGCAGACAGCCATGAGCCCTAAGAGCCACTCTTATACTTTCTGCATCTGTGTTATGTAAATTAGTGACAGTGCATATGCATGTCCAATATAATATGTCCATGTGGGTACCAAGGGTGCTATGTGCACATGAGCTAGCCACAGCACAGCAGACAAAAGGATGTCTTCTTCTGCTTATGTGGATGTTGCCATTTTGATTTGACTCTTGCTGCACATGTCAACTATCTATTGCACATGGATAGTGTATATTATGATTTGGTGCAATACAAATAAAATTGAATTGAATGTAACGCGTACGCCAAGCAGAGTATAAATGAAAACAGCTCAGTGTGACACAGTATTACTGAGGCCTCAGTGGGAGCATGAGTCACTACCAGATAAAGGGACTGGGCCAGTCTGAGGGGGATTCTTGGTGACCACAGACAAAATCTATGTGGATAAATGTGAATGACCTGATTGTCATGTTTTTGTGATACTGCAGCAGAGCCAGTGTTTGTCTGCACTGAGCCCAGTCAGTCACAAACAAACAACAAGAACATGAAACAGCTGAAAAACACAGTCAGCATTGATCTATGGTCTCCTGACACTGGACCAGCTGTGCAGAGACAAATAAACTGATGATGATGATGTTTACCTCACAAGAAGTGGATGATGTGAAGGTTTTTATCAGCTCAGTGTCACGTGAAAATAAGAAGAGTGGCGGAGTGTTTTAGGATTGTTTTCATCCATTAGGAGCCATTAAGCCTGATGTATTGATGAACATACATATACCAGCAAATGTGATTCACAAAACCAGAACAAGTAATAAACAGAAGTTAACTGCTTTGGTGTAGTTCTGTTTGATATTAAAGGTAAATGAGATTTTAAACATTAATACAGCCGAAAACAACTATTTTCGATGTAAAGATGCAGTGTAGTAATGGCGTCCTGAGCAGAGAATGAAGTCACAGTCCCCCCCCCCCAACATTGTGCATGTTAGTGCATGTGAGTCCCTCCTGTTAAACTATTGGTCCTCCTCACGTTTATAAACACACAAGGACCGTCCACAGGTTAGATGACTCAGTGTGACACTGAGTGTGACACTGAGTGTGACACACAGCGTTCAGGTGAATGTGAACTTCCAGAATTTTCTCCACTGAAGAAGAAATGTTTTCATCTAAACAGGCCTCAGACAAAGAAAGAAATGACACCAGAGCACAGCTGGACTGGACTGAGGACTACAGGCTCAAATTCCTGTGACGGTTCCGTCAGTGTCTTCACCATCTCTATCAGTGTCATTCTCGCAGCCGGTCCCAGTGGATCAGTCCATGACTGAATTTCTCTCCCAGTCTGACTGTGGAGCAGATACTGGTCTGGTTTTACTGACAGGAGAACCCTACGAGCTGCTACAGGGTCCAGCTGGACTCAGAACTGTTTTTTTTCCTCCTCCATGTATCAGTAACTTAATGATTCATAATGTTATATGTCTGTTTTCATTAGTCATGGCTACAGTAGACATGATAACATTAGCCTGCTAGCGATAGCAACATTTATGGAACACATTCATAATATCAGTAACAGTGAGTTAGCTAACTGTCAGCATTGCTGTGGAGCATATCACAGCTATGCTAGCATTGGCTAATGGTTGTGGTTAGATTGTTCTTGTGTCTCATGTTCACAGTGTAACTTTATTCAGTTGAGCTTCTTGTTGCGTGTTTAGTGGAGGCTTTCACCGGGCTGAGAACATGAAGGGAAGGGGGTGGTGTGGCTGAACGGAGGCTGGAGTAGTGACCGATGAAGCATTATTTTTGGTGTGAGATGCTGGTGCTGTAGTGCAACATGTAGTAGCAATGACGATCGTTTACAGAACCTTTAAATCATGTCTGTTTAAGTTGTTTTTTGTTGTTTTTTCCCTCTGTGAACAAGCATAGTTTAATTGAGTGATTACAAATTATGCAGAAAATAATTCATTGTATTGAAGTGGGAAACGGTTGCAGGGTAATTAAAGATGACTACTCAGATCCCCACCAACATATTAATATAACTAATGTATTGCTCTCAACATTGTGGACCAGTGATTCATCCCACAGTACACTTGTCTTTGTGTGGCACCCTTGTGCCAATTTAATTAAAGTCCTTTCATTAGCAGATTCTTTAAGGCCTTCAAATTGTGTTGTTGCCCCTCAGGTTGATCCAAGTTTATCTGACGACATGCAGCAAATGCAATCTTTGCTCCTCTGGCACCAACTTAATTAACTCCCTCATCTACCTGGCCGGGGGAGTGCGATGTAAATTAGTTGTTCCACTTTGTAGAGGAGATAACCTCTCTCTCATTAATACAGCACAGATAACATCTCACTTTAGTTAAAGTGTGAGGATGGACAGACAGGAAGAACTTAGATGTGACAGAGGAGAGTAGAAAAAATCATTAACTTAGGTTTAGTTTAACTTCTCAGCTAATGCATGGTGCTTCAGCTCAGTATGTTTTAATGCCATTTTTTATCAAATAAGTAGTGTCAAAACAGTAGATGAAAGGTGATAGGTTATGTAACCAGTCAGCTAAATATCTTCTATAGGTCTTTAAATCATCAGTGTTTCACACTGGAGCTCTACATTATTTCTGAAAGGAAACCAATGGTCTCAAACTTTCCATATTGTTTGAGATCCACAAACAGCCAGTTGATATAAACTAAAACATAAAACAACAATAAGCTTCATTTAGCAGCAGAAGTAGAGAACAGTTACACTACAATGAAAAACAGTCAAAAAATGCTGGAGATTAGGGGCAATCTGGCAAAAAGATCATATCGCAATCTTTTTAGGTAGAATCACAGTCCATGATCTGCATTCTGCTTCCACTCTGATTTTATTGTGAAAGTCCTGACAGGAAGTTGTGTTTTGTATCTTTGCGCTGCTTTGACGCCTTTTGCAAATGTTTGTCTGCTCGCTGCTACTCTTCACCCACAGTGGACAGCGCTGTTATTTATTTATAAACTGATATAAGTGGTTTACTTTGAAAGTTGCAGTCTCTGCTCCGGCTCTTACCACCTCCTGTTGCCTGTCTGCAGGCAGGTCTCTCGTCCTGTGGATGGACTGTAACTCCACCGTCTTGAACTGCAGCTGATGACGGTGGTTCTTGTCACTGTGTAGCAGGACTCATCCATGGTCCATCAACCATTTACAATCCGCTGCACCACTCAGGATTGAAAACATCTTTACAGTAAATCACCTTTGTCTGAGTTTTGACACTGTCTCCCGGTCTGAGATCTTTGTTTGGGTCCTCAAACTTTAACGCTTTGATGTTAGGAGGTTGCCGTCATGTTTTCTAGTGTGCACGTGTCTGCGTACACACACCCCAGACTGTAGTGTGAATAGTGTCCGAGGCCCTTCATTCTAACATTCATATGTTCTCTCAGCTGCAGACACACTGAAGTGCAGGTCTTTTTGAGGCTGAATACATTCTTGATGACATGATAGCTCATTCACAAAGAGATGCTACAGGCTAAAGGGTGTGTGGCAAATACAGTCATCACTATCTGACCTTTAATGTGAACGTTTGTCATGAACATCAGAGCTGCTGCTGCGAGAGTTTTATCAAATCCTGCCTGAGCAAGAAGATTGTTGAGCTGGAGCAAAGGATCTCCAAGATTCCAGGAAGCTGAGAAACACATGGACAGCGGCGAAACTCAAACCACCTCTACTAGTGCTCAGCTAGTTGTCACATACCCCATGCCACTGTCACTGCTATGCCTCCGGCAATGGCCTCCCCTCCACCTGCTGTCATTTCTCCAGCCACCGCTCCCGCTGCTCTTGTTGCTCCGGCCTCCAATGACGATCACCACTGGTTCCAGCTTGGGGCAAAACCTAAAGCCCCTATTAGCTACACTCCTTTACATCCCAAGCCCTGCACCGTGATCGGTGCCCGCAATAAGGGCAATTTGCCATTCCTATACTTCCCCACCCTGTAGCATACTGCTGGAATATAGGTTCAATATCCTTGATATCCAGGATTTCCCTTCACTGCCCACTGACCCTTGTCCTCCTACGCTGTCATCTTTGTCTCTGCGTAAGCACCAGTCCACTGCTTCAGCATTCTAGACAAGCCTGGCCATTCTGCTCTCAAAACTTGCCGTTCAAAGCCGCACTTCACCCCGGCGCCATGGAGATCCAATCCGCACCGTGGACTATCATCTCCCATCCACTTCTCACAGCAGCCCGGGACTCCACCAGCAACCCCCCAGTCTTCCCACCAAGCTTGTTATTGGAGACTCAACTGCGAGAAACATCAAAAGCAGATCCACAGAGACCCACTGCTTTCCAGGCGCAACGGTTGCTGACATTCTGGAGCTGACTCCCAGCTTGTTAGCCAAACACCCTTATGTCCGGAATGTAATCATTCATGCTGGATGTAATGACATACCCAGCCAGAGATCGGAAATCTTGAAGCACGATTTTATCAAGCACTTAGATTTTCTTAAAGACTCTGGCAAACAGGATTTCATCTCCGGTCCCATCGCTCCTTTCAAGAGGGGCATCGGCCGTTTTAGCAGGACCCTCAGTCCACACCTGGCTCCAATCCATTTGCTAAGTTTACAGTGCGGTTTTTATTGACAACTTTAACCTGTTTTGGAACCGGGCGTCCGTCTTCAGAAACGACAGCATCAACCCAAATGGCTTTGGTGCTCGCATTCTAAGAGACAATATATTTTATACTGTTTTAAATGCCTCCTCAAACTGACTATCCCCTGCCTCGTGTTTTACAGAGACGGATACCTCTGGTCTCTCAGTTGTTAACAATCACAACACCTGCACCCACTCTTCTTACTCTTCTCTGTCCATAAAACACATCCATGCATTCTCTGCTGTCCCTAACTCCCCCTTGTGGTGTGATCATAGTACCTACTGTGATTCCTATTCCTGTCCATATTTCCAAAAGGCCCAAATTTCTTTTCTCACCCACCCAGCCTGATAATATCGTATATAAAACATTTTTACAAAATGGAGTAAATGCTAATAATCTAATTAGTGTTGAATGCTCTCCTCTGAATAGATCTACCACTGCACACTTGACTCCAATTAAAATAGCTATGCTAAATGTAAGCTCACTCAATAACATGTTATTCATTTGGAACATGACCTAGTTCTAAAGTTTGGCGCAAATATTTCTGATCTAGAAACTGTGTGTATTTGTGATAATTTTAGCATTTTCTTTTATTTACTCTCTGCCCCACCTCCAAGGAAATTGTGTGCCCCCGCTCGTTCAAGCATCCTTAACCTCTCAACTGCCCGTACATTCAGGCAGGTCTTTCTCTCCTCTGCCACTCCGCCAGCCACTTATCTTCCAACTGCTGATCAGCTAAATCATTTCAATGATATCTGTTTGGCCGCCATAGACTTAGTGGCTACATGTAAATTTCATCCATCTTCCAAAAGCTCTCCCTGGTTGAACGAACACTCTCTCGTAAACTCGTAAACTTAGAAGAGAACTCAAAAATTGAAAGCAAGTGGAAATCCACCAAATTGCAAGTTTTCCTCCAACTTCTTAAAGGCTGTATGAGGGACTATAAATATTTCTCCACTCTGATTTCAAATAATTCCAGCATCCCGTTTAAGACTATTGAACACATTGTTGGTGCCCCCCAGAACTCTGACATTTCTCCATCTCCAGAACTGTGTAATAATTATATCAGATCAATGTACAACAGCAATCAACCACTTGTGGATGCCTGCTCCAACCTCTGGGAGATTAGCAGAATCCACACCTAGCCCATTTAGTAGCCAGCTCTCCTCCTTCAATCAAATTACCCTTGAAACTTTATTAAAAATTACAAATAGCATGAAGCCCTCTACTTGCCCCTTGGAAATTTTCCCAACTCAATTTTTGAAGGAGGTTCTCCCTATTGGCCCTCACATTTTGTCACATTGTTAACAGCTCCCTGAATTTGGGGTCTTTTCTATATTAAAACTACCTTAGTCTCTCCCCTCTTTAACAAAGGACCCATCTCCAAATCCTATCTATCTATCTATCTATCTATCTATCTATCTATCTATCTATCTATCTATCTATCTATCTATCTATCTATCTATCTATCTATCTATCTATCTATCTATCTATCTATCTATCTATCTATCTATCTAATCCTATAGGATAATTTCAAAGGATTAGATGTATTTTTATAGGGTTAATCATTAGTCCTTTAGTTCTTATAGTACCATAGGATATATCCCAATTGTATAGGATTTTATCCTATATATATTATTATAGTATATAACCTATAGGATTATATATAAGATTTTATCCTATAGGATTATATGATGCATCCTCTAGAATTAGATTTTTAAATTTTTTTTCTTTTTGTAAAAACAAGGACAACAACAACTTTTACCTGGATATGAAGTTGTGTGCCTGCATCGTGTCCCAGCCTCTGTTCTGTTGATCTGTTCCTGCCCTGCTGACTGTTTTTGGACCAACTGTCAGTTCTTGATTCACTCTTTGCTCACTCTGCTCACATGTTGTTCTTCAATAGTAAGTCCTTTAATTGTACCTACGCAAGCTCAGTGTGTGTGTGTGTGTGTGTGTGTGTGTGTGTGTGTGTGTGTTTCGCTCCTCCCCCCTGTTGAATCATTAACCTTCTCTGTCCATGACTTTGTTTTCTTTCTTTACCTGTTGCTTGTTCTCATGTCCGAGAACAGAGCAGAGTCTCAGCAGACTGCTGCAGCACCATCATGAGTTAATTCAAACTACTGTAGATAATCACACACCTCACACGAACGTCCCGCTCACAGTTGTACTTCATCTGTTTTAGGGATTAATTCCCTGTTTGCCACATTGTCCTTTGTTTTTCTCTTTCTGTGTTAAAATGTAGATCAAAGTGTACTGGAGCAATGAGAGAACTACACTGCTGTTGCTTAGTTGCCCGTTGCCACAGCAACCACTCATCCACTCTCATAATGTAATAGAAACAGAAATCACTGCTACGGTGTGCTGGACAGAAACCTCTTATCTGTGTTGTCTTTATTCCTGCATTCATCCACCTGATCTTACTACAGAAGGATGAAACATTAAGTCAAACCTGTAGCAGTTAGTCCAGGCTACACCACAACACACACACTTCATGTCCTGGTTCATCAGGCCATAACCATATCTGTGCTGTCCGTGTCCGCAGCTCTGGGTGTGTATGTGTGTATATGTGTGTGTTTTCTTGGATGCTTGTTCACAGACTGCTGCTGCATCATTGTACATCTATATTTGTCAGGACTCACTGGTGCAGTAAATTTTCCAGCCCCTGTGGGAGAAAATGCATTGGTTGTCCAGGTATATGTACTCTGCTCATTGTATTCTGTATCAATGGTAACTGTGAAACTATACTGTATAACCTTATTCTCAATATTTCATATCATGTACGTTTTAAATGCCCCCATCTAGGGGAAGGGTGTTGTGGTGGAGTGTGTAAGAATAGGAAAACCTTTGGGGAAACAGGAAAACTAAGTAGAAACCCAACATTACTGGAGAGATACTAAATCTGAGCTCTTAGATCATGGCTAGAGATTGGCAGGCAGATGTGCATCAGGTCACACTCACACAGTCCTTATCCTTAGTTGGCAGGTGAGAGATATTAATATGTTATGACTTATAACATAATCATAATACATAAAGAAAAAAAAATCAGTTGTGCATATCTAAGTTCCAAAATGACAACTATATGATGTTCATGACTGAGCATGTTCTTTTGCATTTGTTAAAAGTAAGTTATGTAAGTGGCTCTCCTCAGATACTTTAAGTGCACAAGGATGAATGAGGTTGTGAAAACATAAATCCTATGACGCCAAACCTCTCAGCTTAACAACACCTTGGCTGGGTCATCTCGACCTGGTGTGGCTCAGGAAGGGAGCGGAGGAGAATGAATATAATATAGAAATAAAAAATAAAAAAAATATATAATTATTCTTTGTGTTGAAACCAGATGCCTGTAGCAACAGTCCCACGGATGCATCTAACCCCCCCCCCCCCCCCCCCCCCCCCCCCCACATGTAATTCTGAGAATATCCGTGTGCTAAATGAGTCCTCATCTACAACTGATTCTAATTCACCTATTTGGAGGATTTCTGTGGAACCTCAAACAGTCAGATTGGGGACCTGATTTAGTTTCAGTTGTGAGAAGTGCAGCTTTAAAACTTTGAAGTTTGCTGATATTGAAACCACAGCGGAGAGAGAGTGCTGGTGCAGTGTGAGTTGGTGTGATACTGAGCTATCTGTGTTCACAGCAGCAGCTTCACAGCAGAGTTTGTGTGTTTGTGTTTGTGTTTGTGTGTGTGTGTGTGTGTGTGTGTGTGTGTGTGTGTGTGTGTGTGTGTGTGCATCTTTGTAGGCTAAGTATCTGTGTCCATCTCTGTCCATGGAGGACAGATGTATTCTTCTCAGAGGAGCTGTCCTGCTTCCAAAAGACTAATATACACCCTCTTGTACCATCTATCTCACACACACACACACACACACACACACACACACACACACACACACACACACACAGAGGAAAATCTGAAACAATAAAATGTACCAAATGATCTTCAGAGAAGAGAGTGATGGTAAATGTGAGACTGAGGTGTTGTAATGTTGAATAATGCTTGTGGTGCAGTCACTCAACAGCCTATGTGAAATCAGCCTGAGTAACTAGTACTGTAACTAATTACTATTTCAAAATAAGTAACACAATCACATCTAAACAGACCCATAACTGGTTACATTTGAATTGGACAATTACAGACCAGAGCAGACAAAAGCAGCTGTCACCTGACTTAACCGAGCATCAGTCAACGACTAACAGTCGTTATTTCTCATTTATTTTTCGTTACTCAAGGTCAAGGTCAAACACATTCCAGTGAGCTGTGGTCTGTGTGCTGGTGTGAGGACCTTTTCCTCCTCAAAGACTAGTCATTTTAATCTTCTGAGGCTCCTGGTAAAACAAAACACCTCTGGGACATATGATGAGTGAAATAATCACTCAGCCACCATGATAAATGAAACCTTGTACAGTATCTACTGTGGAACTGCTGCTGTGTCACATATAAACCCAGCCTGAAAAAAACTTTGTGTATTTTACAGCATCGATTATCTTCCACTTTTCAACGAGGGTCTTTAAAATGAACAATTGGATGTTTTTCCATATGATGTTTTTATATAATACAGACATGTGATGAGTGAAATAATCATCAACACCATGACTGAGTGTTTCCACCTTGAACTGCAGTGAACCAATGACAGTCTCATAAACACAGATTCAGACAGCCAGGGTTTCATACATCACAAACCTAAGGAACCAATCCTGTCAACTTGTGGGGACAGGGGGTGGGGCTAAATAAACCTGAAACCTTGTCAGTACAGAGAGAGAGAGTTAGCATTAGCACAAGCACTAACACTGTGTCAGCCACTGCCAGTTACAAGCTAACAAACAACATAAACAAATAAAGGATGCTAACTGCGCTAACCATTATGATATGTCTGCTCGTCTCTGGTTCTGGTCTCAACAGACTCCTCATCTCTCTAAAATAGTGCCCCTACACCAGCAGGTGTACTCGGCCTTGGTTGTCATGGTTACAAAAATAAACACACGGACTGCCCTCCGATCCACAGTGTACATAAACAGTACTCCCTGCTCAATGCTCCCTGCTCAGGGAATATCAGTTAAGGGAACTTCCCTTGACAAAATTCCTCCATTCAGAACACCCTGCAACTGCTGAGCGGTTGTTCAGTTCTTCCCTGCTCAGTTCTCAGCTCCCTTTGAACTGAGCACCTTTCGCTCCCTAGGGTTTGGAATCTTTCTAAACATGGCTGAATTCCCTGTGCAGTCCACTTTGCGGGGAACTACTAGGCGATCGGAACACACCCATGGACTGTAGCTGTGTACCTACCTTTGTCGCCATGGTTACGTTAATAACGGTCATGGCTTGGTTGGGTTTAGGAAAAGATGGTGATTCTGGTTAAAATAAGTATTACTTCAACATCGAACAGTCTTTGTTGTTTACAACGAACGTTCATGGATAATAGAAACAACATAAACTGCTGGTTTCACATGGGAATCGAACACGGCTCTCCTGTGTTATATTCATCCATCCACCACGACCTCCTCCTGACGTGGACTCTGTCTCTCTTTATACTACGTCACCGCACTTTTCCCTTTGCTCCTGTCGTCATTACTACGACCACTAGATGTCGCCTAGCAACAAAACCTAACTATGGGTCATAGTAACCTGCTGCACAGACGACCTGTGGGCTCGTTTCTTACGGGAGGACAGTCTCGTGTAAAACAACATGTAGAATCTACTAGAAAAGAAACCCAACATGAGAAGCTTTGTCCTCCCTCCAATAGAAAGAGGATATGACAGAAACACGTTTAATGCTGCCACTGTACAACAGCTCTCATGTGGCCTGTTGACTCAGTGCACAATTAAATATCAATGTAAAATGGTGCCAAGCTGTTTATAGTATCCAAAGGGCTTCCTGGATCTCTGAGGGTCCATATACTGTAAAATGATGATTAAATTCTCCTTATCCTAATGACTGAAATTGCCACAGTAAAATGTATAATTGTATAAAATGGCTCCCTCCTCTTTCACTTAATGAACCTCACGATGAAAAGTTTTCTGAGGAGACAACAGAGGGTTTTGACAGAGTCAGCGAGCAGGGACAGTGAAGTCCTGACAGCTTCACTCCATAATCTGACCCACGATCCTGTTTAAGACCATGAACCCGAGCTCAGCGGAATCTCTTCACCTGGGAAAATGTAGTTTGATAAAAAAAATACTTGACTAAATCTCCACTTGTTTCTGAAGCTTTCAGCTGTAAATAAGAATTAGCTTATTCAATCAAAATTCAAAGAGGTCCAATTAGACAGAATTAATAATAATGAATGACTTATTTTCTCATTTCAAGGAAAATAAGAGCTTTGCTTTTCAAAAATTAAGTGCTTGATTTTATGAAAATTAAATAAAAAGGTATGTAGGTAGGGCACCTCCTTTTCTTTTTTTTCCATCTTGTCTCTCCCCTGTATGTGTATCTTACTCCAGTTTCAGTGATTGGCTGAGCAGCATCATGTGATCTGATTTTCAACACATGCAATTGGTTTATGAGTTTCCCAAGTTGCTAAACCAGAGCTGCAAAAGCTTGTAAAGCTCCACTGGTTGAAATAGAAACACAAAATTTGATCATTCTCAATAATTTATAGGTTGTAAATCCAGTCCACTCGGACCCAGACTCTGGCCTGGCATCAGTCATATTAAAGAGTTTGTCATAAGGACATTCAGAGTTTATGGACCCAAATGAGCATCTCCTGCCCTCCCACATTTATAGTGTCCCACATACAGGAAACAGAGAGTGCTTTCTAAACAAAGATGTCTCAGAGATGTATGGTCACATGGTCAGCTCCAGAGGATCAATGGACGCAAATAAAAAAACATAATCTCCATTTTATTCCAATAAGACTTCATCTCTATGTTGGTATGTATATATAAAATGAAACCGTGATTATCCCTGAGGTTTGAACCCTCGACTCTCTGTCTCACACACACTAACGTATCCCGCTCTTTCTCTGTTTCTCTTTAGATATAGAATCATAAATCACAAGCCACATGAATAGGAACCAGCAGTGTATCTGAAATAACATGAAATGAACTGTCCAACTCTTCTGTAGCCTGTGTGATAATGATCAGTAAATGTTTGTAATGTGATTTTGTTCAATCCCCAGATTTATATTTGATAGAATGGAAGAATAGTGACACGTGAAAATTGAAGGAACCATGGTGTACTCCACATTTAGTTATCGTTAGTGTTTGTATTTTTTATTTTCTGTCAATATTAACACCATTAAGTTTATATGTTGTTTCATTAAATGGCTTACAGTCATGGTGGAAGGAGGATGTGTTATTTTTGTGAGTAAACTCTATAGAGAATGATTCTTTTCTCAAGTCTGAAACAAAGGGAGAAGATCGGTACCACCGGGGAAATAAACCTACTGCGATTGTTTTGCACTTATTTTCCATTTTGTTGTTTTTGTCCACATGCTGTTTGTTCTTTCTTTCACTACATGCTCCAAGTAACTTTTTCAGTTAAGCACAGAAGACATAATCTGTCCAACGACGCCTACAGAGAAAATCCTGCTGTTAGACTGCTGAGCGCTGAACAGCTGAGAGAAACTACTGGAGCCAGTTGTGCTGTCCGAAACACCCAAATCATCTGGAGGGATGTTATAGGATGTTTGGACCAAAATCCCTTTAAGTGTCCAACTGTGTGCTTGGAATATATCCGAAAGACTTTATACAAACATCATTTTTGGACTTTTGGATTTATTCAAGCCAGGAGAGCCACTGCACTTTGTTGGAGGAGTGTGGACACGCCATCATTGAGAATGTCGGTCGAAAGACTAACGTACATTACTATGGGCGAGGAAAGACTTTCTTCAACTTTGGAACTATACATAAATATCATAAAAGATGGAAATATAGGCCTGAGCTGAAAGCAAACTGTGAACAATTGCAGGGACATATTGTTTTTTTGTCTATATTTGATCTGATATTAGTGCAGGTGTGAGTGTATGTGGTTGTGTGAGTATGTGTAATGTAGGTATTTTCGATCCCAAATTGCTGTATTGTTACTGCATGTTGCAATCTGTATGAGATGTGATAATAAAGATATTGGGGAAAAAAAAAGGAAAATCTGTAAATCAGTAGGTGAGATGTTAATATTCTGCTCCTGTCAAGATGATGTCGAGATAAAATATTTAATCATCAAATTTCATTTGCAGACAGATCAATATCATTAGCAGTAGTCGTATAATAATCTAATCATATTCTCTCCCAACGTTGACCAACTCATTACCCAGTTTATTTCATCAGCTGTTGATTAACACTTCTGCTCTGATTACCAGACATTACATACACAGTGTATTTGTAGTTAGTAGTTGATACGTCTTTATTCAGACTTAGCTGTTGTCTTGTTGTGTTCCTCTGAAGTAAAAGTCAAATATCTACTGAATCAACGAGCCATGGCTTTTGATATTAGACTGATTGGATTCATTATATTAAAATGAATTCCTCTTTGAAGGTGGTACCCCTCCCCCTTCAAATGGGAGCCAAAGTGTGTGTGTGTGTGTGTGTGTGTGTGTGTGTGTGTGTGTGTGTGGTGTGTGTGTGTGTGTGTGTGTGTGTGATGGTAGTGAACACCACACCAGGTTTAGAGGGGATCAGTGTCAGGTGACTCGTGGACCTGCTCTACCTCCACAGCTAACCTCCATATGACTTATATCATGTGACAGAATATGACATTAAATGGCATGTCGCGATCTGATATGACACATCTCATGACAAGTCATTAGATGTTACATGATGGACATGATATCCTTTCTAATAAAGTCACTCTGCTGACAAACATCTGAACCCTGCATCTCCTGGAGCTGTGATCCAACCACAGCCCCTGATCTGTCCACACTCCCTCCTCCTCTCTGCCTCTGATGCCCCTGGTTTTCCTCTGGCGTCCGGCCAGATGATGGGGTGTACAGAGCCCAGCCAAGTGAGTTCTGCTGCTGCCACTGACTGCGTGAAGGAGCAGAAATTTAGGGCATGAATCATGCAGGGCACATAAAAACAAACTGCTATGAAAATATTCATCTGTGTATCTCCAGTTTAGTCCAGACAGAAACGACACCATTTTATTTACTGAGAGAAAGATGGACAACAACCTCCACAGCGGTAGGTGTGTTACTGAGAACTGAGACTCTGGGACTGTCTGTGAAGGTGAACTGTGATAAAAACACCAGCAGCCATGTGTTTGTTTATGATAGTATCAGTTTCAAACGGCAGCAGCTTTATGTCAGAGACAGAGACAATAACAGCAATAATCACAAGAGGAGAGAAACAGGACGTTTCCTCACTGAGGAGTCAGGGAATCCTCCTCCTTCATATCTATATCTGTGATATAAAGACTATACTCAATAAACAGGAGACTGTACTTATTATTGCAATTATCATAACGACATGCTGAGTCAGCAATGGTACTACTCAACCCACTGATGTGTTTTTTCTAATAGTAACTGAAAAAGAAGACACAGGCTGCCACATGGAATATAAAGGTGACATCAGGAAACACCATGTTGTACTTCTGTCGATGTTAATGGCTGATTGGTGAACAGGTCGAGTTGTGTGAGGTCACAGAGCTCAGGTGCCGGTGAGGATGCCCTTATCCTGTTTAAGGTCATGATCACCCCCGATAAGACTTGAAGTGACCCAATGTATTTCAGATACGCCACTCACTTTGACTAATCTGTAATCTGTAGTGAAATATATTTTAAAAACAAGACTCAACACTGAGCAGAGATAAACATGATGCTCAATACTGATCTCTTTACACACAAGTGTAAATAAACCTGAAACCTTGTCAGCACAGAGAGAGAGAGTTAGCATTAGCACAACCACTAACACTGTGTCAGCCACTGCCAGTTACAAGCTAACAAACAACATAAACAAATAAAAGATGCTAACTGCGCTAACCGTTCTGATCCGTCTGCTAGTCTCTGGTTCTGGTCTCAGACTCCTCATCTGAGTCTGGGTCTGACTGAGGCTCAAACATGTGGCTGAGTCTCTCTGATGTTTCCTCCTCTAACCATCTTGATGCTCTCTGCTCCTTCACCTGTCCACCTGGAGACAGCAGGTGGTGGGCGGGGCTCAAGGCCTGATCCACATTTCTCTATCAGGAAGTAAGAGGAGATGAGCTTCAGACCCAGTTTGGGATTTTTTTTTTCTCACTTTTTTAAGTGAGAAAAACCATCTTAAATTAAATTTCAATCATAGCAGAGATTTTTACAGAGTTTAAAACATGTTTGGAGGAACGTAAAAGAAAGGACCACCTTCTTTTTACTGTGAACCTGCTGGAAACAGAGAAGTGTCATCAGCTTTACACTGATCTAAAAAACCTGCTAAGATCTGAGTTTTGTCGTCAATGTGAAAAGGTACAATCAGCATTCAGCCCCGGATCACATGACTCTGCAGTAGTCTCAGGTATTTATCAAGAGTGATGTAAACATGACAAATTCACTAATTTCAGAGCACAAACACAGTAAACACACCTGTCACCTGTCCAGCATGAGCTGCTCAACCAGAAACCCCACGCCTAGACATTCCCCTGAAGTGAGCCACAGCCCCGAGACATAACAGGATTAACTCTAATCCTAGTACATGTCTAGACCTCTTATGGTCAAATGCTGATTTTATAACTCTGACGTCATCTGACAAAACCACCAAAAACATAAATGAAAGACATGAAATTAAAATGTAAAGATAAAAGACTTAACTGTGATTTCAGCTGTATTTACTGTTTTTTTGTGGCTTTTGCCTTTATTACAGTCATAGTGAGAAATAGAGAGAGAGAGAGAGAGAGAGAGACAGGCAGCAAAGGATCATAGGCCGGACTTGAACCTGGGACGACAGGTCAAGTATCTAAATGCTGAAATGGCACTGGCAGCCACTGGGGCCCGAGACAGACTCTCTGTCTTATTTAGTCTCTGACACAGAGCACAGCCTCCGTCTGGACCCACAGGAGTTTAGTCTTTATTTTCTTCAACTCCAGAACGTCACAGACTTTTATTAGAGGCAGGTCTTTATGTCTAACTCCCTCTGTTTGATATGTAGAGTTGGTCATAGTCGTTAGTACGAAGCCTCGTTACTGATGACTTCTCTCCCTCCCTCTCTCCTGCTCTCTTTCTCTGTGTGTCTTATGTTTAGTTATTCCTCTGCCTCCTTTAGTAATAACGATACATTGATTGAAAGTAGTTTATTTGCTGCAATGGAGGCGAGGCTCAGTGTATTGGAAGCGCTTTTCCTCTTCCCTGCAGTTCCTGAGCAGGCGGGAAACCAGAGCAGCTGAGTAGACTGTGGCTCAGTACTCCACTGACCGGTGACGGAAATATCATCAGTCAGTCAGTCAGTGACATTCACGATTATAAGGCTGGCCCCACCGTTGTGGTCCAACCAAAAACACACAATTACAGACTGAATTGTCTTATCTATCTTGTCTGAATTATCTGTCTGTGTGTGTGTGTGTGTGTCTGTAACCACATATGATGACGTTGCTCCCTGCAGGTGTGTGTCCGTGTCCTCTCAGTCTGAACACAAAGACAAACTCGTTGGCCACTGTGAAAGGAGTCAATCGACTCTTTTCAGCCGGCTTTTTACCCGTGTTTGAAAACCTGCTTTTGGAGTAAATGTAGGTGTGAACAGGGAGTAAAAGAGCAGAATGAACTTACAGTTCAAAGAGCTGCAGATGTTCAAAGGTCTGCCAGGACAGCGTGGTCAGCATGGGGTTCTTGGACAGGTTTCTGAGGGAGAGAGAGAGAGAGAAAGACAGAGACAGGTGTCAGAAACTTCACCATGACGACAGGAGATCAGAGTTGTTCCACTTCCTGTTTATTGGTGTGTTTATTATGTCAGTGGTGTTCATCGGAGTTACATAAGTCATGATGTCTTTTCCTCTACAGCCACAGCTTCTGTGACTCAGTCAGGGTTTCTGTCATCAGTCTGTCTAATGAAGGTGTTAATTATCCACATACTAAGGTAAATGTTCTAATTAAAACATGTAGATTATTCTATTTTAAAAGAGAAAGAGCACACGAAACACACTGAAACTGCTCCACCTGTTTAAACAATAACCACATCCAGTCTCTGACATCATTAACCTTCAGGGCATTTCTCATTTGCAGCCATTTAACCTTTGTTAGGCATAATTACAGCTTTTGTAATAGATGGAACCTTTAGACTCTGTCATCCTCTAAAGTTTAGATAATAAAGTAGAAAACTGGAATCATCACCACGTGGTTTTATGCCTCTGCCAACCACTCGAGTTACAAGAAATATGGTCACAATCTAACCTTTCTGATTTGTAGTATCACAGTGAGGTTGACCTTTGACCTTTGGATATAAAATGTCATCACTTGATTTTATCCTTATAGAGTAAGGTAGTAGTATTTGAGTTAAAATGTGTCATAATTAGTGGATGAATTTGTGAGTTAAGGCCAAAAACATGTTTTGTGAGATCAGAGTGTGTCAAAAGTGATGAAATAATAAATAATGATATTTTGAACTTGAACTTTGACCTTCAACCACCAAAAATTTCAACAGTTAAGTCAAAGCGGACATTTGTACCAAATTTGAAGAAATTCCCTCAAGGCGTTATGGTGCTATTGCGTTCACAAGGACAAAACCATGTTTTGTGAGGACACCATGACCTTTGACCTTTGACCAACAAAGTCATCAGTTATCAGTTCATCTTTGAGTACAAGTGAATGTTTGTGCCAAACTTGAAGAAGTACCATCAAGGTGGAATACTGTTATAAATGTTATAAATGTCACCATCTGGATATCACACCTGTAGACACACCTATACACACACACACACGCACACACACACACACACACACCTTTTCCCTGAGTCATTCACGGCTACAAAAACACACAGACAACAACACTATACGTGAACTTTACACAGTCACAACTAATTTCTCCTTATAACCCTGTCTGAGTCGCAATAACATACAACACAAAGACAGGTGTCTGTCTCCATGGCAACATAAAGCCAACCATGAAGAGGTGTGCAGGCTGCTGAGGTGGAGGGACAAGACACTGTCATCCAGATCATGATCATTATTATCTGTGTCACTTTGTGTGTGTGTGTGTGTGTGTGTGTGTGTGTAGGTGTGTGTGTGTGTGTGTGTGTGTAGGTGTGTGTGTGTGTGTGTGTGTGTGTGTGTGTGTGTGTGTGTGTGTGTGTAGGTGTGTGTGTGTGTGTGTGTGTGTAGGTGTGTGTGTGTGTGTGTGTGTGTGTGTGTGTAGGTGTGTGTGTGTGTGTGTGTGTGTGTGTGTGTGTGTGTGTGTGTGTGTGGTGTGTGTGTGTGTGTGTGTGTGTGTGTGTGTGTGTGTGTGTATGTGTGTAGGTGTGTGTGTGTGTGTGTGTAGGTGTGTGTGTGTGTGTGTGTGTGTGTGTGTGTTTGTGTTTTTGTGTGTGTGTTTGTGCGTGAGTGTCACCATCCTGCTGGATTAATCTGCCACTGAAAATATTCTCCAACAAAGTCACTGTTTCCAGTTTGATAAAAACCGAAACTTGTGTTGTCATGGTTGCTAGGCCACAGGAGCTGGACTCGGGTAACGGCGGTCTTCACCAGTCTGAACACTGTCTTAAATTTCAGTGATACGTCACACAATGCTCATTAAAATACCTGAGCGTTAATGCTTTCTTAAATTAAACCCCTTAAACTTGAAGTTTGTAGCTTCACTAAAAACATTTCGTGGCTCATTATCTTGTGATAATGAGTTGTTAACACCAAGTCATCGGATAACAGCTTGACATCTTGAGTTCTGATTTTTGGCTGACAAACCAACAATAGACAGAAACCATGAGTTGGAGTCAGAGCCACTGCACTAGCATCAGTTTACAGGTGGAAATAATTCAATTAAATGGATCATTTTTCATATTAGTGGTGAACAGGATTGTTGTAAACGTTCATGGCATAACAAAACACACACACACACACACACACACACACACACACATACAATCACACACACACTGACTCACATACAGAATGTAAATCAAAGCAGAGGCTGCTATATACAAACAGTTTGATACTGACTGCTGTGAGGTTAGAGGGTGGAGCTGGACCAGAGGAAGACAGGATGAGACAGACAGAAAAATAAGGAAATGGGGGAGGAGACAGATGGAGGAGAAGGAGGTGAGACTGATGGTGAGAATGAGAAAGAGACTCGGGAGAGTCAGGTTTCTCTCCAGAGTCACCTTCAAGCCTGGTCTCACACACACACACACACACACACACAAACACGTGCACACAGCGACTGTCTCGCAACATTAGTGCATCATGGGGACAGAAGGATGAATGCGTCTCTCAGAAATAATCCCTGTGATTGTATCTGAAGTGAAGACTGTGCCACAGACCTGAACTACTCCTGTCATTATATGGGTCCTCAGGGAAGCAGTATTGTAAAGTCATAAGTACTCAAACACAACAGAGTACTGAAACACAGTTTTGAGGAACATTCTATTCCATTACATTTTAATACTATAGTTACCCTTTGGATGGCCCCAACCCCTAGGCTGAGAAGCAGTGGACTAAACATTCTCAGTGTATCTGACGTTAAAGCAGCTGCAACAACAAAGTCACTCAGTATCAATGATCTGATGATGTCAGAGAGACAGTTTACTTTACTGTGACCACAGGAAGTACATTTACTGTAATACTTTTACCATGATACTCTAGCTACAGGAAGCACTTTTACTGTGATACTTTTACTGTGATACTTTAACTACACAAAGTACTTTTATTTTGATACTGTCACTACAACAACAAGTATTTTTACTGTGATACTAACTACAGGAAGCTGATAAGACTTTTAATGTGTTAGGATGTTTTGAGTATTTTTCTTGGTACTTTTACTTTAATATTAAAACATTCACTATTAAGATTTGTAGTCTGTTTTGGTTTTCCAGCGCGTGCATGCGTGTGTGTGTGTGTGTGTGTGTGTGTGTGTGTGTGTGTGTGTGTGTGTGTGTGTGTGTATGTGTGTGTGCCCGCACGTATGCTTCTTGACTAACATGCATGGGATCTTGATTTATGAGCATGAGTCCAAACCCCTGGGACTAAACTCTGATGATTCATTCTTCACAGTTGATATCTAAACATGTTTGCTCTCAGCCCTCAGGGAAAAAGACTCTGTGTGTGTGTGTGTGTGTGTGTGTGTGTGTGTGTGTGTGTGTGTGTGTGTGTGTGTGTGTGTGTGTGTGCGTGCGTGCGTGTGTGTGTGTGTGTGTGTCGTCCTGAATATGTATGCTGTGCTGGCACTCAACATTTGCATGATACCATGCAGATGTAACTCTCTCTGCATCTGTCAGCTCCTCAGCTTCTGTGACTAAACCCTTCCTGTATAATGTGACACTGCACTGGACCTGTCTCACCAGCTGCTCACAGACTTTAAAACACCACACACCAACATCGCTTACAGCATCACCTGGTGAATTATAGCAACTTATATTCAAACTTTTTCCAGAAAGAGCCACAAGTTTGTTCTGTAGCCATAGAGCTGATCCATATTATTTGTTACTATACAGTGTATTTATGTTTACACTCAGTTTGCTTGACTGTTTGTGTGACTATCTGCTTTGAGTGAGGCATAAAAGATATGAGATGTTCCAACAAGTTACAAATCAGTACAAATACATACTGATCCCAGAACAGTCCTGGCTAAAATAAATGCTGTGCAGTGGTATAACTACAGTTGGACATGTAAAGAGCCCAAAGGCCCACAGAGCCATCAAAGGGCCCCTGTATCCCATAGAGGGTCCTGTGAGTCCATCAGTGAGTGATGTGTGTAGCTGCTGCTGCAGTGTGGTGGGGTTACTGTATATTTGAAGTGTTCTCAGAGGGCTGCTGTCCATGGTGCTGACCATCTGTTAGAGCTGCAGTGGACAACTAACTTTTCTACTTACATTCTGTGACTGTTCGCTGGTCTGTTATGAAAATGGTAATTTACACATCTATATCACTGCAGCATGATGAGAGGTTAAACCACTAAACACCAGCAGATTCTCAGCTTCTGTTGAGTTGCTCTTTCAGGGAGTAAAAACATTCAACAGTCTGGTGACTGATTAACATTACAGTTTTCTAAGATGACCTGACACTGGCACTAGATTATTCATGACTACAGTTCATCCTCAGGGGAACATGAATGTCAGAACAATATTTTGTGCATCCAGGGTCCAGGTTCACATCCAGAGTCCAGGTTGACACCAGTGAAAGATGGTGGTTTAAGTTACATGTAAATAAACAGGTTGTAAACTTTCCCTGTATTATACCAGACCAGGATCTTTGACCTGAACCAGGATCTGTGAGAGTCTAAACAGAACCATAAAACAGTTCAATAAAGCTGGAGTCATTACGAGAGGAGATTGTACTTTGAGATCAGATATTTTGGCAGAAAAACACATTGTCTGCGAACATTTGATGCGCCAGAGAACCTCAGGGGAGGTGCAGCGTGAGAAAATATAAATTAGAAAAAATAACTTTAAACACCTGCTTAGCTAAACTCAGCTATGAATCTGGCAAAATTGATTTTTAGTAGCTACAGTGAGAGAGGAGACAGAGTCCGGCGCGAGCAGAAAACGGAGGAAGTACGTTTATTCCCACGGGGCTCTGTCTTACACCAGGTGCAAAGCGCAACACAAGTGTCATTGCTAGTTTCAGACCAAGGCAGTTGTGTCATTGTTTGCCATGGCAGACACTTTTTGTTAGAGTTTGTTTGGACTTTTATCACTTCCTGTTTTATTTTGTAGTTGGTTTCCTTGTGTGTCTCAATGTTTTTACTTCCTGTCTTGGTCCTGTTTCTGTGTGGTGATTGTCTGCCCCGCACTAATGTGTTTCACCTGTGTTCAATCACCCTGTGCCCCCCTTGTGTCTATATAGTCTTTGTGCTCCAGTTTGTCTGTTGAGGTCTTGGTTTTCCTCGATCTGTTCACGTCTGGTTTGTCCTCATCTGTTCACGTCTGGTTTGTCCTCGGTCTGTTCACGTCTGGTTTGTCCTCGGTCTGTTCATCTTGCCTGTTCTTGTCTCCTGTTGTCATCCCCTGTGTTTCCTTGTGTTTTGGCCTGTTGTTCTTGTGTTTCCCTGTGCTTCACCAGTGCTGTGTAAGCTCTTTTGTTTAATAAACATTTTGCACCGTCTCCCCTGTGTTGGCTGCATTTTGGGTCCAGCCTTACCCGCATAGTGACAGATCGAGACAAGTTGTCATTTTTCTGTCCAGCGCCCACGTTGTTTAAATAGCAAATACACACTTGTGCTCATCTGAGCACCCATTGGCATGTTGGTCTTAAAATGAGGTGAGGTCAGGAGCAGTGTTGGTGCATTGTTATCTTGGAGTCAGCGGAAAGTGATTGACCAGCAAAAACCTTGTCTGACATCAGGGGTGCAGTATTATCATTATTATTTTAAGGAGCATTATCAAGAGTAATATGTGCAAACATACAGGGGAGCACAGAGTGCACACACTCTGCATTTCACTCTGCCTGTTACACACAAGCACAGTGAACTGAAGAAGAGCTTAGATGTTGGGATAAGTCAGGTGGACAATACAATACAGCCTCAGAAGGTCAGAGCATCTTTGTGACATGTCATGTGTCACGGATGTCTCTTGTATGAGACTCTGCAGAGAAGCGGTCTTTCTTACTTCCTGGTAAGTCCACAATGTTGTGACTTGTGCTGTTACTTCTTTGTAGAGCTGTGAGGAGAGCACTGATTCACAGGCACAATGTTGAGACAGCGATATGAAAAGCAGCGCTGTGAATGGTGCGCAGTGAAGATTTCGTTCGGTGTCCGACTTCCTGTGAAGTGTTCAATAATTATTTGACTTAAATTGCACAGAAAGGCCTCTCAATGTATTATGTGGAATTTTGTTTGAAAGATTTTTAAAAAGTAAAGATAAAGATGATAAAGAAATGTTTTTAAAAAGATGTTTAAAAAATGAAGATGTTTGAAATGTTTAAAAAAGGGAAGATGTTTACAATATGTTGGGCGGTCCCATACTTTTATTAGTAAGGGAAGATGTACAATATTAAAGATAAATGTTAGCATGTTGATGTGCTGTACCAGAGTTAACCTGGAGGTCACAATGAAACACACACACACGGCACTAAACACACAAAACATGTAATACATTTATACACACATATAGATCACACACATGTAAGACTCTGTCCTACATCCCAAAGAGGGAGGGGGAAGCGAAAACAAAGAAAAAGTGTGTCTTTCCTCAGAGGACAGTCTCCCTCTGGGGATCCAAAGCAGGATGGGACACAATGTTGTTGTAACATTGCCCTACATAAAAATCTGTCTAATTTAAAACCTTTATTGGAGGAGAGGAGAGAGAGAAAAAAGGGCAAACGGCATTATTAAGATTAATAATATTAACCTTATTTGTGCTTAGATCCAGCTCAGATCTGGACCTGGTGCCACAGATCCAGCTCAGATCTGGACCTAGTGCCACAGATCCAGCTCAGATCTGGACCTGGTGCCACAGATCCAGCTAAGATCTGGACCTGGTGCCACAGATCCAGCTAAGATCTGGACCTGGTGCCACAGATCCAGCTCAGATCTGGACCTGGTGCCACAGATCCAGCTCAGATCTGGACCTGGTGCCACAGAGCTGCTCACTTTGGATGCAGCTCTCGTCATTGAAGAGCTGATGATCTTACTGCACCAGGAGCAGGGCTGTAATATCTCCCTCTGCCCTCCACTCCTATAAATGTACACACTGATGGCTCTAGATGAAAGCACAAACACACACATACGCACACACACATGCGCACACACATGCGCACACACACACACACACACACTGTGGGCTGTGTGTAGAAGCTAACAGCCTCATACTCCTCTGTGTGAGGAAGGTGTCCTTTAGAAAGGTCAGCAGACTACAATACAGTACAGTCTCATATTTAAAACACTGTGTGTGTGTGTGTGTGTGTGTGTGTGTGTGTGTGTGTGTGTGTGTGTGTGTGTGTGTGTGTGTGTGTGTGTGTGTGTGTGTGTGTGTGTGTGTGTGTGTGTGTGTGTGTGTGTGTGTGTGTGTGTGTGTGTGTGTTATTACAATTTAGAACAAGCAACAAGGGAAATGAGACATGACCATGAGAAGGTCAGGGGCTGTGTGTGTGTGTGTGTGTGTGTGTGTGTGTGTGTGTGTGTGTGTGTGTGTATCTTGTTTACAGAGGTGTGTGTTTGTACATGTGTAGGTGTATAAATGTGTACATGTGACACTGTGTGGGAACACTCGACGCCGAAAATAACTCTCTCTCTTACACACACACACACACACACACACACACACACACACACACACACACTGAATGCTAACAGTGTATATATTATAGTAAACCAAGCCAATATTACCGCCAAACTATCATTGGGATTCAGAAAGTCTTCAGACTCTAGACCTCAGGCAGCCCTCAACCCTCCATCATGTAAAAACACAACTTTAGAATTTTACAAACGTATTAAAAAGTAAAAAAAATGGAATATCACATTTACATAGGTATTCAGACACGTTACCATGATGTACTGATCCATTTCTCTTGATCATTTATGAAATGTTTCTAGACCTCAAAAACATTTCTGCTACAGTGAATGTTCCTGTTGGTCTCCAGCCTTCTGACACGAAGAAGTGTGGAACAACCAGGACTCTTCTAGAGCCGGACCTGGACTAACTGAGCCATCAGGGAGAAAAGAGAAGACAAAAAACCTGATGGTCTCTCTGAACTCGGGAGAAACTTCCAGAAGAACAACCATCACCGCAGCTCTCTCTGATCTGGGCACCATGTCAGAGAGTCCAGAATAAGCTTCTCCTCAGGGACAGTTTGGAAAGAAGCAGCTAAAGGACTCTGAGACTGAGAGAAACCAGATTCTCTGGTCTGTTGAGACCAGGACTGAACTGTTTGGTCTCAGTTCTCAGAGTCACATCTGGAGGAAACCAGTCACCTCTCAACACCTGCCCAACACCATCCCAACACAGATTAGATTTTCTGAAAAGAAATAAATTGCATTTATGATAAACAATAATCTGTAATGTGCGAATTGCAGCACAGAATCCTTTCACAAGATGTTACAGCCACAGCTGGTGTCACTGAATTATGTTAGGATTGTGGTAAATGTATTTACAAACTAGAAGCGAGTTACTAGTTGACTATTTGGGGACTGGGCAACACATCAACATGTTACGGTCTCTCTTCAGAACTCTACGGTAACATCTTGTCACTGTCACTGTCCAAGGTGCTGATGCTGATCTTGGAACTGTGAAACTGTCCTCTCAAGACAAAAGTCAGCATCGGTTGTTGTGAAGGATGTCAGGGACTTGACTAACATGAGAGACTCTTTGTAACCATGACAACAAAGATTGTCTAATCTTAAGAAAGTACTTATTTTAACCCAAACCACAATCTTTCTCTAAACCTAACCAAGTAGTTTTTGTGTCTAAACCTAACTAAGCCATGGCCATTTATTACTGTAACCATGGCGACAAAGGTCCGGTACACCTGCCACTGTAATGCCACTATTTCTGGTGACACTCCTATGGGTCATTTCAGAGGATTGGAACAAATGACCTGTATGGTTGTTCTGGTTGGAGGAGTTGCTCTAGTCAGATACACCAACCTAAACCACGCAGGTCATGGTAAAGGTTAGAGAACTATCTTGGTGATGGTTAAAGAAACAACAGTGACTCTGTTTGAAACAGGAAACCTACGTGAACTTTGAGACAGTGTAACAACGTCAAATGACTTCCTCTTTTGCTCCCGTCATAATTAATACAGCCACTAGAGGGCAAAATCACTTTTAGACAAAGCACTTGCTTTGACTGATGCTGTCTGACATGACCACTAGATATCACTTAACAAGAAACTCTAACTATGATAATAAGCTGCTTGGACAAATAACTACTTATGTAGTTGCTTTTGATGGGAGGACAGTGTCCTTCACGAACATGTGTACGCACAGAGCTTCATGATTATTGCTGTAGGTCTTGTCCTATTCTATACTGAACATCATCCCCAAGCTGGGTCCTGATGATTCCTGTTTTTGCCTCTGTTGTGAGGCTGTGTCATCAAGCTCCATCCCTCTCCTTCCGTCTCCCCTTCACATCAGCTCAGTGTAGCTTTAATAAGACAGCATCATCACAGAGCCACCAACTCATCTGCATGATGATGGCACAACCCTTAGTATACTATTATCATACCCTCCACTCTGTTTGCATATCTGTGTGTGTGTGTGTGTGTGTGTGTGTGTGTGTGTGTGTGTGTGTGTGTGTGTGTGTGTGTGCACGTGTGTGTGTGTGTGTGTAGGTGGGGGGCTGGCTGAATCTCTGCATATGTTAAAACAAGCAGCTTTAAAGGGATAGTTCAGGTTATTTGACACGGATATTTGAAAAGAAATGCGTGTACATGTGTTAGTGTGTGTGTCCACATGCAACCTTGAACCTACTCTGACGAAGGAGATGAATTTGAAAGCTGCGATGAGAGTGATGGATGTAGAGAGACATTTTGTTTGTTGTATTTCACCTGCAGTTCATTCCTGAATAAACCAACCTCTGGCTCTGGAAACTGTTCAAGATAGTATCAGATATTTTGATCCCACTGACACTTCATGAGTCTGTGTGTCAGTGTAAACCACACTGAAGTTAGCTGTTAGCTGTTGTAGTGTTTATCTGATCCCTGATCATTGAAACCACTGAAGAGGTAATGTGGGTGAGAGTGGAAATGTGTGTCCATGTTGGTGAGCTAAACTGTTGTCCTGCCTGAAGATCATTTCATTATCAATTAGGGATGCCCCCTTCATTTTTTTGCAACCGTTACCGAGTGAAATCGGCCGATTACCATCATTTTTTGTCTTTTGTTATAGCAGCTGGTTTAGTGGGTGGTCAGTCTGTTTAGCTTTGTGGTGAACTGGGACCTGAGGACTGAAAAAAACATGCTTTTACATGTTCAACGGAGCAGAACAAAGCACTCCCAAAGAGCAATGCCGCAGTGTTGCATAGGTGTGTTTATGCGTAGGAATACAGTAGTTCAGTGGTTGAAAAAATGTAGTGCCAAAGGAAAGTGGTGTTTTGGCGGGAAGATAAGGCGCTGAGAATATTCTACATGAAGCTACATTTAAATGGATATTGGATTGTTTTGAAGGGCCTTTTTGAAAGTCTCTAAAACACGTTTTTTTTTTTTTCTGGACCTGTTTACAGCAATACACAATATTGATGAATTCATACAACACTATGTCAAAAACCCAAACTATCATCTTTAAATTGATCACCTGTGGTTAATACTGATGCAGACTACTATTGTCTGCGGCTGAGAGAAGCACTGTGTGCTGTGTAGTGTAGTCCCGGCTCCCACCTTGTTCACCACCAGCACGAAACAGGCCACCAAAACATGTTTGCAGTATGGAAACTTTTACAAAGTGTGTGAGACTGATATAACGTACGTTATCTGCAATGCATGCCACTGAGTTAATGTTCTGAGATATATTGCCTTTTATGTATTAGACCATTTGCAGTGTTTAACCTATTAATCTTAATAGGTTAAACAGTATTAAGGTATTAAGCTTAATCATTTTTTTTCAGTTTGTTAATAATTGTGTTAATACACATAAATTAACACATGTAATTAATTAGTTATCACATTGTGTAATTCAGTTAGTCGGATGCTGCATTGCTCTTTGGGAGTGTTTTGTTCTGAAAGCGGCTTAAGACAGTGCGCTCCATAGGTGTGCTTATGCGTAGGAATACGGTAGTTCAGCGGTCGAAAAGATGTAGTCCGAATCTACTGCAGGTAATAAAATGACTATGCATTACTACCTCATACAACCCCACGTCAAATAACCCAAAATATCCCTTGGAGGTGATTTTGAATGAAAATCGACCAATAATGATCAGTGGCCAATCAATTAGATCATTTGCTAGGTGAAATGTTATTTTAGTCGGCTAAAGTGTAAGCTACATAAGTTAACTATGGGTTAGCTGCTGGTAACATTTTATATCATGGACAAAAGTGTAGGTTGTGTTGTTGGAGGAAATGTCAGACAGACTGACGTCACCATCCCAACACCAGATTCACATCAGACCCGCTGAGACAGCACGATGAAACACCTCCATCCCTCCAGTCACACTCATCACAGCCTCATCATCCTCAGCTGACAGGTACTGAAACCACTGGTCTGTTCAATAAACCAACACAGCTTGATGTCTGCAGATTAACCTGAACACCAGACAGCTTAGAGCCAGGCCGACAGGTTGGACTGATCCTTGTACAAACAGTTCACAACACAAAGAACCTCAGAGGTCTGTGGATCTGAACAACCTGCATGTATAACACCTGTGTGAGACAGGTGACTTATGAAGATCCAACAAGCTCCAGAAACTCCACCAAACTGCTGTCAGTGTGGAAGTGGCTTTAGTCCTTGGCGCTAACAGATTACACAGTAATTGCATGAAACAGCGGCCTCACGCTGAGGCTGCTGTTTCATGCAATTACTAGTCATAGTATTTTACTGAGAGCAAACTAGACTGAATGTTACACTGCAGTGTAGTACAGTGATGCTTCTTCTGACAACACGACACAATCAGAAAGAAACTAGATCTACGTCCTCATGGTTGTCTGCCTCCTCCACGCAGACTAATTTCAGGTTACATCCCTGTTTATCCAGAGTCATATGAAATATGTCATAACTGCTGTGTGAAGTTTTAATAATGGCTGAGTAATTGCTAAAAGTGTTTTGTGAGTTCACACTGACCTTGACCTTTGACAACTAAAATCTAACCAGTTCATCCTTGAGTCCAAGTGAATGTTTGTTCCAAATTTGACTAAATACCCTCAAGGTGTTCCAGAGATATCGCATTCACAAGGCCAAAACCGTGTTTTGCGAGGTCACCGCGACCTTGACCTTTGACCGTCAAGGCGTTACGGGATGGATGGAAAACCTGAAGACAATAAAAACAAGATGGATGTTTATGAGCTTCAGACTGACTGTTAGACTTTTATCAGTCTGACAGAACTGCACTGGAGATATAAATATGTCTTTAGCTTAACAAAATCAAACATGATGGTATTGAAATGTAAACATGTAACATGTAAAGTACTGAACTATTAATTACATTAAAATAGTCATTAATCTTAATTACAGTCACTATATCCGCTTGCAATAATGAGATCATACAAAATACTGTGATTTGTCACTAAAGGTTCATTCATGTTTTTGAGAAAAGATGATGAACAAAGGAAAACTAGAATCCCAATCTCATGGTTGTATGCCTCCATCAACCAATCAAAAATCAGGAAGAGAAAAGGAGCTAAAACGTGAGATGAAAGAGGATGATGAAGATGATCAGGAGAGCCAAATAAAGGAGGCGAAGAGAGGAGAATAACAAGAAGGAGTGATGCAGGAGAAGATAAGAGGAGGGAGGAGGAGGTGAGGGGAGGAGTCAGCGGAGAGTGAGACAGGAGGAGGATATATGGAGGAGATGTGAGTACAGCAGAGGAGGAAATCCTGGTAAATCCTTCATGTTCCTCTCGAGACCTGGATCAGAGACTCTCTATCTTATTTCTCCTCCAGTCTCTTCATCACCTCTACACCTGCCTCAGGTTCCCTGTCTGATGTTTCTGTAGACACAGAGCTCACTGGGAATTCATGTATGAATTCATTATACAACAACCATGTCACTGAACACTGAGCAGCTGTGACACCTGAACAGGTACTCGTGACAGAATAACCAAGCATGTGGATCAGTAATACTGCTGTGGTTCACTGTGTGTAACATATAGAACATAGGTCTAGTTGTTTTAGACATTTGAATGTGGAAAAGTTACAGATTATAACTTTAAAATGAAGCAGTGCCAGCTCATGAGGCTGGTTGAGCAAAAATTTGATGACTTGATTTTCTCCAATAAACCTATCAGGTTGTTTCAGCTGTTAGAGGCTAAAAACTACAGTAAGAGAAGAGAGACACAGAGTCTAACTTCGAGCAGCAGAAAACATTGACATAATGCGATCCCTAGCCCCCTTACCCTAACCTTCACCATCACAACTGAAACCCTGACCCTTAACTTAACCTTAACCTCCACCTGATTCTGACCTGAACCCTGAAACCAGGGCTGGACCCTCAAACAGTCCTGTGAAGTTGTGAGAACCAGAAAACACTTCACTTCACTTTTGACTGAACATTTGGACAAAATACAAAGTTGTAAGTGTTAGCTGACTGTAGGTGACCACAGCTCTATTTGCTGCTTTCTATTGGCCACTATATGCCACTCATACACTCTAGCCAACCGTAGATGTCCATTGTCAGTTTGCATCACTTTACTTTGATCTGCACAAAACCAATCGGTGATGGTGAGGGGATGAGGCCATGATGGTTTATCACAAACCAAAGTATGTCTCAGTGTTCAGAGTTAATCATGAACAAAGTGCTCAGTGAATGGATTCACTCATCAACTTAATTATTATTATTAACTCTTTACCTAATGATTCATTAATATACTGTGTACTATATTCTGTTCTGTTATCTATCTCATTGTCCTGGATCTGGAGTCATTGGTGAACTACTTATTAACAATTCATCAACTGTCGGGTCATTAGTAGCCATGCACAGTTTTCTACAGTGTTACAGATAGTAATACTGGGTCATCTTGTGACAGTGACAGTAGCGTTGGCAATGACACTGAGTCTTCCTGTAGTGATCAACCAACAGTGAATACAAAGGAAATCAGCCTCTCGCTCTCTGTTTTTCTCTGGATCCAGCTCCATCTGTGCCCGTCCTCTTCCTCCAGCTTCTGATGTAACAATAATCAAACTCATCATCACTCTCAGGACAGGAGGGGGAGACAAGAGATACCAAAAACAAGACCGGCTTCCAGCCTTGAGGCCTGCTGACCGCACTCCCCACATGTGTGTGTTGTATATTACTGGTTTTGTTGCCCCTCTGTTTCCTGTCCCCGCCCCTCCTACCATCTGTCATTGCCAGTTTGCTACACAATTATGTGCTCTAACCAGGAATCTGGAGGCAAAATGAAGCCTGTCTTTGTAAATTGGTTAGGACATAACTTGGTGACACTGATATCTTTTGTTCTTGAAAATTTCACAAACATGATCACGGTGAGTTCACTGACCTTTGCTCAGTCAGATAATGTGTGAGTCAGGCTATCAGCTCTGTGAGGCTGCACTGCTTTGAGTTGAATGCTAACATCATGTTGCTCATGTTATATGCTGATGCAGGTAGGTTGTAGGTAATGTATATAATAGTATATAGTATACAATAATTGTGGTCATGATTGCTTGACCTGACTGCATATTTTTGCACATTATGAGTGTATGAATGGATGAAGTGCATTATTCTGCAGGTTGGCATGAGACGTTTCTATTGGCGGTGATTTTTTCACAGTCAAATCTTTTCACCTCTGGAGTCAGCTAACATGATGTCAGCGACCACAGCCTCGGTTCTTCATCAAGGAGGAAACTATTAACTTTCATCTAGGGACAGTTTGGTGCTATCGAGACTCAAACACCTGAGTTGTATGTGTGACATCACCGTCATCATCACTTCTGCCACCACCACCATCACTATCTTCACTCATCATCACTGTCACCATCATCACTCTCTCCATGACTCATTATGGTCCTCTCTTTCATTTTTACTTTATATTGTTCCTGCATGAATTATAAAACAGTCTATATGTATTATCTGTAATGACCGTCACAGATGAAGCTCTTCACTGAGCGCGCGCACACACACACACACACACACACACATACACACACACACAAACACAGACACACACACACACACTGTTGATTAGCGTGGGCTATCATCAGAATAACAGAGTGGGGTGTGAAATGACAGGTGTTGCCACGGTAATTAAATCTGTCAGTCATTCTGTCTGCATGTGTGTGGGTGTGACGCAATGCAGTCTGTGGTTGTTTCACTTGTCAATCAAATGAACACTTGTCATGAGTTGGACACGTCATTGGACTAATTGTGTTTAGGTTTGAACAGAGCTCGTCCTCTTCCGACAGTCTGAGGAACTTTATTTAAACTTTTGGTGTTTATGTGTCTGTATACAATGCTGAAATAACACCCTCTAATCCATCAGTCCCACAATAAGTCAATACTCATGAAGGTTATGATGTTACTGTCTGATGAACAGTGATACTGAAATGATGCTTTTCTGCAGTGAGGTGAAAGCAGTGCTAAGTTTTTACTGTTCAAATCAACCAGTGTTGAGTTAAGTAACAAACACCTGACTGGTCATTCAACAGCAAAAACAAGCTGTGAACCCAACATTGACACACTGTATCATCACCTTTTAACGTGATATGGTGAACTTGTTAGTAAACAGCTGTTTATCTCCACATCCAGCTGTTACAGATCAACATGAAGATTCATGTGGAGTGGTGTTTGTTTCAGTCCAGTGTCGGGGTCAGTCCTCTCTTTTAGCTCTGTGTTTGGTCTCCACCAGCTCTTTCAGCTGCTAAATGTTCCACTATGTTCACCAGCTGCTCTCTGACTGAGTCTGTGTGCTGATTGCTGCTCAGCAGGTAGCGGGCAGAGGTTCTGCTGGAAACACAGCCTGCACTTTACGTTGAAACAGTCTTGTTACTTGGACCCAGTAATGATGTCACACCAGCACAACATTTTGTTTCAGACATGTGAAGTTCATCCACAACAAAGGTCACAGGTCAGTACAGTGTGTCTGAACCAGTTTTATTTGGGGGCATCTGTGGCTCAGGAGGTGGAGCGGGTCGTCCACTAGTTAGACGGTCAGTGGTTTGATCCCCAGCTCCTCCAGGCCGCATGTCAGAGTATCCTTGGGTAAGATACTGAACCCCACATTGCCCTGTATGAGTGTGGTGAATGAATGTGAGTCAATGGGTGAATGTGGCAAGTATTGTAAAGCTCTTTGAGTGGTCACTTAGACTAGACAAGGAAAAGTCCATCCACTTACCATCCATGTGTTGTATCTGGACAGACGGAGATCTTTGGAAATGATGACATAGACACCCATGATCTCTCCTGATTGGCTCTAATCAGCCTGGACTACCAGTGTTGAATATAACATGATAATGAATTACAGTGTTACTGACCTTGTTGTCTTTGTTAGCAGCTGTTGTTCAGTTACATTCTGTATTTTAATGCTACAACTGTCTTTGCTGTTCCTCGCTCATAGTATTTTCTTTAACTAATCAACTGCAGAGGAGACAATCTGCTTCCTGTTTACAGCAGCTCGCACATGCCCAGTGTACGTGAATGGTCATGTGATATGTTTTTTCAGGTGTGATAGTCTGGACGGAGATTGTTTCTGATACGGAGCTGGTTTTAGTTTTATTCTTGTGGACAGATCCTTAATCAGTGAGTCAATGAGAGACAACAATCCAATGACTTGATTTTAGAGAGTGAAGGATAATGCTATCACAAGGTTTGTCCATTCCCAGACTTTCTCTCAACATTCTCAGAGATCCACCAGTTTTCTCTTCAAATCCCAACAACATATATTTTCTGTAGTCTTTCACAACAAAAACACAGTGTTAACACATTTCCTAATCTGTTTCTGATGGAGTGATGATTCAATCAAAATGTGGTGGTGAAGGTGGAAGGGTCAAACTCATTTGGTTCATTTGGATCATTGACATTATCTCAATTAAATTCATTAAGGTCTGTTTGAAGAGGAGTGTCAGAGCAACATGCACACACACAAATCCACATACCCCCACACAGAGAGAGAGAGAGAGAGAGAGAGAGAGAGAGAGAGAGAGAGAGAGAGAGAGAGAGAGAGAGAGAGAGAGAGAGAGAAACAAACACCAGCTGTCCACTTCCTGCTGTTCAGGAAGTGTCAGCAGCACGGAGACAGCCGCCCCCGTGCAGAGCTGAAGCCCTGATTGGCCACTGTCTCCTCCTTGGAGACAGCTGCTGTGCCAGAAGATAAAAGATGGAGAAGAGCAAATGGAAGCTGTTGATTTTCTCTCATCAGTTGTGTGCTCACTAACTGTAGTATTTAACATTTATGATGACTACAATATGACACAGGGTACATTTATTGGAGTTGTCTGTGTCTTGTCCAAATCTTTGACCTAACACCTGCATGTGTGTGTGACTTTGAGGAGCAGCTCTTCACAAAGTTTAATAGATGAATGAATAAAGTATTTGCTCCACAGTCTGTTTGATTGTTCTCAAGGAATTATTATTCTGTTGGTACAAAGCTCATTTATAATCATGTCAAGACACAGACATACAGAGTGATGCATATGTAGCATAAGTGTGTTGGTGGTTATTAGATATTACAGAATGTTAATGATTAATAATGTGTGTTTGTTTCAAAGCTCAACTGAATAAAGTTTCCCTGTAAACACGAGAGACAACAAAAACAATCCAGACACAACCATTAGTCCACGCTAGCTTTGTGTGTAATATGCTTCATAGCGATGCTGACAGTTAGTCCACTAGTGATAGCAACATTTATGGAACACATTCATAATATCGGTAACAGCAAGTTAGCCAACGTTATCATGTCTACTGCAGTCATGACTAATGAAAACAGACATGTAACATTGTGAAGCATCAAGTTACTGACACATAGAGGAGAAGAAAAACAGTTCTGAGTCCAGCTGGACCCTTTAGCGGCTCGTAGGGTTCTCCTCTCAGTAAAAACCAGACCAGTATCTGCTCCATGGTCGGACTGGGAGAGAAATTCAGCCTTGGACTGATACGCTGTAGCAGCAGGTAAAAACTTTATGGATGTTGTAGGGAGGGCCAATGGTTTAACAGGAGAAACTCACATGCACATGAACGTGCACTAACATGCATGTGCTGCCAGACCAGCTACCAAACTAAGAAAAGAGAAACTCAGATTACAACACACTTCATTCTCTGCTCAGGACGCCATTACTCCACTATATCTTTACAAAGAAAATAGTTGTTTCCTCCTATATTATTTTTTAAAATATCAGTTACAGAACCTTTAAGAAAACAGAAAAAAAAACAGACAAAACACAAATAAATTCAGAAACATCATCAATTTGACAACACGTGCTGCAAATACTCACAACAACCAAACACACAAACATGCTGCAAGTAGCACAGAGGACAATTGAAGTGTTTCCAGACGACACTAAAAAGTGATGAACCCAGCTGGGATGCAGTTGCATGGATATATTGTATATATATATATCTTTGCTTTTAACTAACAACACATGCATCTCGGCCAGGTTCATCACTTTTTTGTATTTTTGTCTGTGCTACTCGCAGTGTGTTTCTGTATTTGGTTGTGTTGTGATTATTTGCAGCACATGTGTTGTCAAATTGATGAAGCTGTTTTTGGATTTGCTTCTGAGTGTTTTGTCTCTTTGCAGTGCAGTTGCAGGGTGCGTTGAACTCTCAGGGCCACTGTACAAAACAATCCAGGTGAGGTTTAACTCTGTGACCACTTCTGAATCTGAAGGTTATAGTGCTATTTTGTATGAAAGGTGTTTGTGATATGTTTACATGATTGTCCTGGAGCTCTAATACATCACCAATACAATGTATGACCTCCAGAATAACTCAAAACAGATCTCTGTATAACAAGCAGCTGACATTTTGGAGCCTGGTAATTTTTCTCCACTTTCTGACTGGACTTCTTCAGAAGTATTATGTGTAAGAAGTCCACATTGGCTACATTTTTGTCCAGGCTCCAGCTTGATTTCCTGCCAGCTCTTGTGACCTGCCAAGTGCCCAATGAAGATCATGCTAATTTCCTTTCATGCCCTAGATAAGGCCTTCAGCATGCTATTCTCAGACAGGGTTACTACTCCAAACACTGACAAGTGAAACCATGAAAGTGGTTAATTTTTTCAACCTTAGCAGAACTAGATCAAACCAATCTGAACAAGTAACCTGCAGCAGACCAGATTGTTGAGTCCTGAACAGCAACTTGTGTTGACTGCTGTTAGCGTACCGCCTCATGGTCGCCTGCTCCACTCAAATTTCAGGTTACATCCCTGTTTATCCAGAGTTATAGAAAATATCAACCGTTTGTGTTAAATTTTGTCATAATTGCTGTGAATTCTTGATTTATGTCCAAAAAGTGTTTTGTGCCGTCACTGTGATCTTGACCTCCAAAATCTAATCAGTTCATCCTTGAGTCCAGGTGAACATTTGTACCAATTTTTTTTTTTTTAAGTGATTTGTTTTGGCATTTTTGCCTTTATTCAGATAGTGAAGTTAGAGACGGACTGGAAAGTCTAGGAAAGTCAGGAAGAGAGAGAGGGGATGCAGCAAAGGGCCACGAGCCAGATTCGACCCCATGGCCACTGCAGTTTGGACTAATCCCATGTGGTACACACTCTACCAAGTGAGCCACCATGCCGCCCCAATATTTGTGCAAAATTTGAAGAAGTTCCAGCAAGGCTTTATTAAGATATCGTGTCCTTGAGAATGGGACGGACGTACGGACGGACAACCCAAAAACAATATTCCTCCGGCTCTGACTGACACCGTCACGGAGGCATAAAAATACTGGATCATTGCATCATCGTCATCATCGTCATCGTCATCGTCATTAAGACATGACAGTAGATCACTGTGGATGAAACTCATGTCCAACAACACACTCACACGAACATGTTACTAGAGGTCAGAGCTGTCGGCTGCAGTGCTCCATTACAGCGCCTCCACACCACTGTAACAGCAGGTTACATTCTGTCTCATGGGCCTCCTCACCTTGAACAACGCTGACTTACTTACACACAACAGCAGCCTTGACAGATGTTACCTGTGCCTGTGCTGTACAGTAGGTAAATGCAGGGGGATGTAAATCTGTGCAGGTTAGAGACTCATCAGTAGGTGCATCCTTCACATGGTGACCTGGGTTTAAAGCCTCATGTCAGCAGGTAACTGCACTGCTGAAGTGTCCTTGAGCAAGATACTCTATCACTGTGGGTTTGTACTGCAGGTGAACCTGACCTTTGACCTCCCTGTGGAGGGAGGAAACAGGAAACATCTAGTCATTCTGCTTCCCATTGGTTTGGTTGATCAACAGCTACTCACCTCCACCTCCACCTCACCTCCACATCCTCCACCATCAATTTCTTGGCTGTTTGACAGACAGCTTCATCCCTGATCTCTACAGATATACTGTTCCTCCATCAGAAACTCCCAGAGTTCACACTTCCCTGACTAAACACTTTTAGTGCTGACTCAATATAAACAGACTGTAAGAGAATTCATTAGCCTAGCAGCGTTAAGGCTACATCCATCAGTCCATTTTCTAACACACCAAGTAGTCCCTCTCCCTTGCAACATTTTCCAGCTCCTCCTGGAGGATTCTGAGGCATTCCCTGATCAGATGGATATAGAATCTCTACAGCAGCTCTCTGCCTCACCTCACCCAGATTAGGGAAACCAGGACACCATCCTGGAGCCCAAAGAAATTACATGCAGCCACTTCCCTGTACGCCCACCACCTGTAGGGACAGACATCAGGTTGGGTGGAAATGGAAGCCGGGCAGAAGGCTCGGTGGGGGGCCTGGGTGGGCCGATCCCTGGCTCTGTAGACTAGCTCTAGGTATGTCTAATGTGAATTAAGGCTACAAACAACCCATAATGCAACACACTCTGCAAGACCTATATAAACCGGTTCGCTCTCCATTCAAAAACAAAAAAGTATCTGATAGTGTGAATATGTAACAGTCTGGTCCTCATAACAAAACCTCAGACATGATTTCATTTCCAGGTCTCATATTCTGACCTCATGGTATTTACGTGAGAAGATGCTGACAGATGCTGATCGTAGCTGTATCCTCCACCCACAAATGGACGTTTTTGTAAATGATTAAATTTCATTCTTACCTCAAACCACTGCGTGTGTGTGTGTTTATGTGTGTGTGTGTGTGTGTGTGTGTGTGTGTGTGTGCGCGCATGTGTGTGTGCATGTGTGTGTGCATGTGTGTGTGTTTATGTGTGTGTGTGTGTGTTGTGTGTGTGTGTGTGTGTGTGTGTGTGTGTGTGTGTGTGTGTGTGTGTGTGCGCGCGCATGTGTGTGTGTGTGTGGGTACTCACATGTAGTGCAGGTGGGGGTTCTTGGAGAACACACGAGTATGGATGGCATACAGGTTGCTCCTGGTAACAGTACTGTGACACACACACACACACACACACACACACACACACACACACACACACACACAGGCAGGAGGAGTGAGAAGAAGAGCATTGATGAATAACTTTCAGCTCCATCACTGAAGAACAGGAACAATTACAGAAAAGACAAACACAAACAACAGAAGGCAGAGCAGGGATGAAGACAGTCGTTTATAAATCACATCCATTTTCAGAGCTGCAAACACCAGTTATTGATTGTGGATAAATGCTGAAGACGCTGATGAATGAAGACCCAGACTGAGGAGGATTCCGTGTGACACCTGCCAACAGTATGTTGTTAACAGCATATTAATGAGAGCAGGGGCTTCACTCATGAAACTGAGCACAGGATCCAAACCACAAAAATGATCAGATTCATAAAACTGTGTGCACACATGCCTCCAAGGCAAGTTCCCTTTATGAATCACAATCAACTTGATAGTGCGCCCTTTGGTGAACCTCATGCTCCGCCCAAAAGAATTTGGACCAGAATCTGATCCAAAAACTACTGAAATCACTGTTGGTGAAAGAGAATCAACAGCTCTCAATATTCAAGAAAAATTTCTCCCGCAAACGTTGGGGACAGGTGAGACTGACTTCATCTGTCACCTGGCAGCGTCCAGGTCATTTCAGCTGCACTGTGGCTCCAAAACCAACCAGGACCAGGAGAGGGAGCACTACACAGACCGACCCCCTCCTCTGAGCTGTGAGGGTCTGGGACTGTTAAGATGAGTCGGCACCTTGAGTTCAGTGGTTTAATGGTTTAATAATGACTGAAAGCTGTAGAGGGTTAAGATCTTTATCTTTTGACACAGACTAGTGCTTATTAGTGTGCACACAATACAACAATACAATTACCCACAATGTTCATCACATTGTGGATGTATGATTATTGGTTTGATATGAAGTAAAAATAAACTTATGAGGAGGCTCATTATAAAATTTGGCTTCAGTTCACTACTTCACCATCTGTGTCCTTCCATCCAGTTTGTTTTTATAAAGCTCTATTTTCCACAGGAAGTGGCATACACACATTTCAAGTAATTTATGTGCAAACACAGTGTTCAAATGAGAATGCTGTTGTTGTGGCTGTGGGACTGAATGGGCTTGATGATAATGAGCAGATCACATAACTTACAGAAAATCTTTTGTGAGGGTTTATGAAACTCAAGCAAGAAAAATCTGCTTAAATTCCTTGGGCTAACCTTCATCATATCACATTTTTCTGAGCTACTGAAGGAAAACTAATGATTTAAACATTTGCTGTCACAGTAAAGTGTCTCACATATTTGATTTTTGATTTGAATATTTTGGCAGAAATCAAAGACCATTAAAAAAAAGAATATAGCTCAATAACTTACTGACAGAACATCATGAAGGTAACGGTTTCTACCTGCTGCCATCAGGAGAAGCTAAGATAGAAGCTCCTTACCTCTACGAACTGCTGTTGATTTTTATGTTTCTGACATGATCTAAAGCTGATGGAAATCCTTGTCTGATCGACTGAAGCCCAAATCCTTGAATATAGATTCATTCTCTTTAAATCTAGTTAGGAGTCATCATGAAGAACAATCAGATTGAATTTCTAGTTAACAATATCATCGTCAATTGTATAAAAATGTCAAAAGCGCTTATGCTAGGAAACTCTGAATATAATTTATTCTGATTTCTTGCTCAGTTCTTTATTTTTATTTAATTATTATTTTAATGGCTCAACTTTCTCTATTTGTATTTTTCTTTCATATTATCTTATTTCATCAATCCTGTTTACTTTGTTTTTGTGATTAAGAAAGGAGGATTTATCATCCATGTGTAATAAATAGTTAGTTTAAAAGAAAAAAAAGCCTAGTGTCGAGATCAAGGAAAAGTGGTCAGAAAGGAGATTATTTAGACTTTTCCACCACAGTCCAGTTCTCATCATGGCTGCCATTGAGATACTTTTGGGTCATTTCACTCAGGTTGGAACCACCTTAAGTGAAAAAGACTTTTAATCACAGCCATGTTGAACAGAAACCCTGAGTTACAATCCATTTACTAGGCAGAAAGGACCTGACATTATGGGAAATGTAGTATCCAGGGATTTGGAACCTGACCTGTACATTAGAGGAGTATCCAAACACACAAACTTTTTTAAGAGGGCTTAAATGTTTGTTAAATGTGAGTCTCCACAATTGAAATATTCAGTTCATTTTGCGCTAACCATAAGCTCATAAATGTATTAATCTCTACCAGCATCGAAAACCAGTAAAACCAGTGAAGTGGTGGTGACTCCCTACCTATTGTCTGTCCATTCCTCCATTAGTTCCTTTAGTCTGTAAGGATCCACAGATCACAAAAATCAAAAGGGTTTCTTCATAAAAGTATTCAGAGTTATGAATATTATCATGAAATGTCCATGGCAGACTATCACATGACTTTATTCGCAGCACTTCTCTCCGCATTTCATCAATGTCTCTTCTTCCTCCTGCATCTGCGACTGTCAGTGAGTGTGATTGCTTTTGTTAGCTTTCTGACTACAAAATGGAGGTCTCCCTCCAAAGATCCGTTCAGAGCAGTTCAGCAGTTGGAGAAGACGCTGATATGGGTTACTGCGTCTGTCAATCTAGCTTGAAGCCAGGCTTCTGCTCTGTCCAATGACAGCAGACAAAGGGGGCTAGGCTCTTCTGAGTCGATGCTGATTGGCTACAAAATGAGTAAAAACGGCTGAGACGCTGCAGAGTAGAACCAGCTCTGTTTTGAATGATGTAAAAAGGTTTTTTAGGCATCAATATGATTCAGTGTGTTTTCTATTGTTTCTCCATATTTTTCTTTTTAGAGAGGTACATGAGCACCAGTGAAAGAATGAACTAAAAAGTCCACAGCTCCCATATTATTAGGCCTGGAGGCCTGAAACATCACACAGGACTTTTTGACAAGATATAAAAGAAGTATCACGATTTTTATAGTTAAATATAACGTAGTTATGGTTATCAAACATGACATTTTTTAGACAAGGACTAAAAAATACAAAAATACCATGTATTTAGTTTAGGTTGGGGTTTAGTCTCATTTTTAACAAGCACATTTTCAGAAACAAGGGGATGTTTTCCCCCCACCTTGACTGTACTGACTGTACTGTAGCCCCCTGTACACCTGTCTCAGAAATCAATTAATCACCTGAAGTTAATTCAAAATGCTGCAGCTAGGTTCCTAACTCCAAACAATGTGTTCAGCTCAGCGTCTCTACACCAGCTGCCTGTTTATTTTAGGATTGATTTTAAAATTCTTTTTAATAACCTGCCAGAGGAGATCAGGCTCTCAGGGTCAGTTCTGTTTTATCTTCTTCACTTCACTAATAATAATAATAACACCAAGAACACTTATAATAATAATAATAATAGTAATTTACTGTTTTTGGCTGTTACTGGACCTTTCCAATGGAAAACATTCAAAAATTATGCAAGATGCAATCTCTCTAATATTATAACTGTTCAGATAACAGTGCTAATTGTCAATCAGTACCTATATTTATGCATACACTGTATATACAATAATGGAAAGATAGATTAACTCTGAGAATGTTGAAGGATATGTCCACATGGGCCCACAGTTTTTTCACTCACCCGAACTGTTTTATTCTACATTTAGACATGGGAGTGATTTATTAAAATATAAGTATATTAAAATATACCACAGAACATCTTAAGAAGTACCACAACCTGTAGGATGAACCTCAAACTACATATTTCAAAAAAGGTTTTAGCAGCAGCACAGATCTGTCCAAACTGAAATATCTCAACTCCATCTATGATATCCATGTTCCCAGAGAAGCTGATCTTCTGACTTTGAGGTGAAGCAACTTATGACTTATCCTTTGGATAACGCTCATATTGGGAGGTTTGTGGCATTTCATCCATCCCAGGCTCAAAGCGATGCTGCACTACTCTTGTGGTGTGGTTTGTAAACCTGTATCCACCCAGACTCAGTGTTGGAGGGCTTCATAACCCACTCCCACTTAAGTGTCATTGGTTTGGAAGGACATTTCATGGGGTGGACCCTCCACGAGAATGGAGTGAGAGTGGGTAGGAGGAGGGTGTAGGGGCTGGACTGGAATTTGTCCAAAGACTCCTTCTACCAAGTTAAGCACTCCATCCAGCTAATGAATGAAGGGGGTGGGGATTGTGTATGGTAGAATCACTGCCATAATAATTAGAAACATATCAGTGACTGAATACCAAATGTTGACATTTAATCACTGTGGGACACTTGACATTGAAATTTAAGTAACAGAATTTATTTCACTGAAATATATGATCTGAACTTTAGGATCTGAATTTGACCAAGTGTATCTGAGCAACCTCTTTTTGAGTTTTTGATTTGATTTGAATCTTTCCACCTGATTTAAGCTGATGAAGCTACTAGAACATCAGGGAGGTGAATTTTCTATCAGAATTTGAGAAACCTAAAACATATATATATATATATATATATACTGAAAATAAAGTTGAAAGTACTTTAAAGCAGAAACTCAGACCAAGTTTTCAGTCAGTCACACATTTCAGTACAGTAAATTCAGTGGTATTTAACAAGATTAAAGTATTCAGTAGTGATAAAATGTCAAGATGTGGTATTCAATTACTGATATCATTCAAAACCGTATTGAAAAATCTTGTGAAATCCTCCAAAATTAAAATTATACAACATGCATTCTTGTAAAGCAACAATAACTTTCTGATACCCACAAAGAGAAAGCCCACTTTTCAGTGGTGATGTGTTGTTGTATACACCAACTGTCATGGTTTGCTATGGCAGACACCTTTTGTTAGTTTTGTTTGGACTTTCTCACTTCCTGTTTTATTTTGTAATTGGTTTCCTTGTGTGTCTCAGTGTTTTTGCTTCCTGTCTTGGTCCTGTTTCTGTGTGGTGATTGTCTGCCCCGCCCTAATGTGTTTCACCTGTGTTCAATCACCCTTGCCTCCCTTGTCTATATAGTCTTTGTGCTTCCCTTCATCTGTGTTGGTTCGTCTGTTGTCTCTCTGGTGATCTCTGGGTTTGTCCTTAGTCTGTTCATGTCTCCTGTTGTCATCCCCTGTGCTTCTCATGTTTTGGCCTGCTGTTCCTTGTATAACCCTCGTGCTTCGGTTTCCTTTTCAGTTCAGTTTTTGCCTGTTTGGATATTGTAATCGTTTCTTTCCACCAGTGTTGTGTGAAAGCTTTAAGTTTAATAAACCTGTCTGCACCGTCTCCCAAGTGTTGGCTGCATTTTGGGTCCTACTAACCCCTCAAACCCTGACAACCCCTCATAACCGTGACACCAACTGCCTGATCGGAAGCTAATTCAAGGAATCCAAGGAAAACTATATTCAATTAAACCAGTTGAACAAAGTCAATTTTTACATATAAGTATGACGATCCAAAATTAACTTAAATCAGCACTGTAGAAACATTTCGTTTACCAATGTGGCACTTCATTTAGTGTGATATTCACCAGCAAAGGGCTAATACTAGACAATCTAGCATCAGTCTAGAGAACTTGTATTTGATCTTATCTCATTTTTTTTAGCAAATGCCCAATTTCTTATACAGTATTCCAGTGATTAAAGTTATTTCTTTTGTCAGCACTGCATCTGTTTTACACTGCTGTGTCACAGGTATTAGTCTGATGCACAGCAATGGAGGGAAATCTTCTCAGCAGCCAGTGGTGATATACTGTAATATTACATCATGACACACAGAGACATGTGTTAATACTTACAGCCTCTCTAAGCCTGTGTAGAGCTCCATATCCATATCCCTCAAGGTCTGCAGACCAGTCCAGTTCTCAATGTGTCTGGAGAGAAGGAAAGAAAAGACATGTTGTTAGGGCTGCAACTGATGATTATTATCTTCATTCATTTATTAAGAGTTTACTCAATTAAACACCAGAAAATAGTGAAAAAGACATTAACTAGATAACAGTCTTGTGTCGTCAAACCAACAGTCCAAAATGATCTCATTCATCATAAAATACAAATAAAAGCGTCAAATACTCACATTGGAATTTTTTTTTTCTGTTAATTGACTAATAATCATTGCACTGACTAATCATTGCAGCTCTGTAGTATATATTAGTTTGTGTGTGTCAAAGGTCAGAGTTAGGACAGACCTTAAAGTTACACTTGTGCATAGTAATACACTAGTACAACAGTTCACAAAATATAGTTCAAAGGAATTAGCTGTTTGACCTTGAGATGAAGTGGTGGAAATATCAAGTATCAAACATTAAAGGTCTTCATATATAAATCATGCTTTTTTTTTAATTTAGCAAAGTGTATGTCTTTTATATGTACTCCTGTGGGGCCCACAGTGACAATGGGCCCCTCTTAGTCTTTATTGGTCCCATATGTGTCTGCCAAAGTAGGTAAAGGATAAAGTGGTCTACATGGTTAGCCTGTTTGCTTTGACTCCATTTGTTCGCCCACTTACATAAAGTGGGCTAAAGACCAGGTCAAAGGAGTCTACAGATGGGCACTTAACAGGTAAAACTATATATATATATATATATATATATATATACAGTATATATATGTAAACACATATTTTTCCTCTTTTTCCGTACTACTTCCCTCCCTGTCTCTGACCTTATATTGAATACTATCTGTCATGCTGATACTAATGAAGCAGCAGCATTCAATACACAAGTTACATAATAAAAAATCAAGCTGTTAGCTATAAAAAGAAACTATAAATATTCACACAACAGCACACAATCAAACCGCAGAGCGAAGGTGAGATTGTGTTATGTAGAAAATTGGAATTGATAAAAAGCAGGCTGGTACAGGACTGACTGGTGTTGTATTCAGAGTGTACACGCCTCTCCTCTGACAAAACATCACAGGCTGCAAACTGTTAAATCAAACCTTCCTGTGGTTCCCTCCCCTCTCAGCGCTCATGTAGACATGGTCTGAATTCATTGGCTGCAGTGGTTTGTTGGCTATGAAGGTTGTTTGTACCAAGGCCTTATGGGAGCTCAGGAGCAGAACCAGGGTCTGGATCCAGCAGAGGATGGCAACAAATCAAAACACGCAAATCACATCACACTGAACATCTGTCTCCCCCAGAGACCTCCTCCTGGCTCTCACTGTGTGTGTTTGTGGTGTTTGTGCGTGTGTGTGTGTGCGTGTGTGTGTGTGTGTGTGTGTGTGTGTGTGTGTTTGTGTGAGGTACAAAGGTATGCCTGGCAGGATCAGGTAGAGGTGCTGTTTGTCCATCTGTCTCCTGGAATTGATTCATCACTAAAGCACCTTTGCATGTTTTCTCTCTCTCTCTCTCTCTCTCTCTCTCTCTGACAGTCACTGTCTGTCTGTGTCTCTCGTCCCTGTGCCACCTGCAAACACAGTGCCACACGCACACAACTGTAAACATTCATATCTTGTACCACCTGACATTTAGACTTCAAACATACAGTACACTGTTATCAATCATTCAATATGACACCTGCTTTGAACGACTATAACCCTTCAGAGGTCTGGAGGCAAAAAGGCTACAACTGCACCTTAAGCACGAATGAGACTTCAAACTGACTGACGCTGCCTTCAGGGGCATACCTGTCAACCTCAACAACCTCAACAAATTCTGACTGGTTATTTTCTAATAAGCTTCATTCACTTACTGGATTTCTGTCATTTGTTTCTACAATTAAGGCGACACGCCGCTATGGTGGCGTTGTATCCTAATCAGCGCAGTGCATTGGGAAAGGTGCTGTCAGAACGCCAGAGAAGAGAGGAGCTGCAACCAAAGACAGTGCCGCAGTTTTCCTTCAGGAGAGAGCATCTGTTTTTCTCAACAGCAGGAGTGTGTCAGGAAGAGCTGCCCTGATATTTTCCTGGCTGTTCGATATTGTTTCTTTTGCTTCTCAGCGTGTTCAAATCTTAAAAAGGTTTCCAATTATTAAAGTTACATCCCAATCAGAGATTACTGTAAGTCGACCAGGACAGGTGAAACAGTGCAGACATCACCTGATTATTATCGGCAATTAAAAAGTAATAATTCATGTTACTGATGAGATGTGAAGCTATTCTACTATATATCTTTATAAGAACATTGGATCAAATGACTGTATGTTTGAGTGGTTTCACTCGTAGTGAAAATCCCACCGATAATTATCAGCAACTCTCTACAGCTTTCCAGGATCTTTTAGGCTCTTTCAGGTCATTGTTTTCTTCTTCTGTGTAGAAAAACTCATCTACCTGGTCTCCACTGTCCTGTACCTGCTGAGCAGCACTCAGACTCAGTCAGAGAGCAGCTGGTGAATATAGTGGAGCATTTAGCAGCTGAAGGATCTGGTGGAGACCAAACACGGAGCTAAAAGAGGGAGAATAATGGACTGAGATTCATCATGTGACACAAACACCGCTCCACAAGCAAGAGGTCCTGAGAGACGGCCATTAACCAAAACCGTCTGCTCTCCGGTAGTTAAGAAGTCTGATATCCATGAAACAAGCTGGTGGGGCACATTAAAAACATTTATTAACCTTTCAAGCAAGAGATGAGGCTGCATTGTGTTGAATGAAAAGTCTGTGAATAAAAGCCTGGCATGGGCTTGAGGCTTTTCCAAATGCTTGTATAGGTTGTTAAGTATAAAGAACTTGGCGTCCTCCACCCCTCCCCCGCCTGGTAAGCAAATTGCAGTGGATCATTTTTCATTATGACAGAATTTTGTTCCTAATAATTTTCTCAAAGATTTTCATACTTTATGATGTTAATGCCACAGGTCTGAAATCATTAAGTTACTTAGGAATAGAGTTTTTAGGAACAGGATTTACAGTGGAGGATTTCCAAATAGCAGGGAATTTATTACAATCAAGTGACATTTCTCATTGTTTATGTGAGTGACAGAGCATATTGATTTGATACCCTGCCAGGCAGCAAGTTGTATTCTATCTCATCCTTATAGGCTCTTTTAGCTTTCCTTATCTCATTCCTTACTTCTTTCTTGATTTCCTTCTTTTCCTGATTGTTCCCACTGTAAAAAAATTATTTTTTTTTCTTCTTCATGACACTTAGAAGGTAGACTGTAATGTTTTTACAGGGGATATTAGTGTCCACACAGAAGGATATGTAAGAGGAAATGTAAGCTGGCAATACTGTGGTCTGTCCAGCATTTCACCGTCTTTACTGTTTGCTCTCGTCGTTTACAGACAGGTTTGTAGATCGGCAATAGTATACTCTTGTGGTAGGATGCACTGAAAGGGGGCATGGGAAATAATCTGAAAGCACCGGGCACTGAACAACATCATGAGTCAATGGTGGAGTTTCTCATGGTTGTTCCTCCCGGACAACAACAGTGTTACAGTACCTCTCATTTATGTGAAAGCACACGCCTCCTCCCGTGGATTCATTTGTTATGAGAGGTGACCGGTCCAGTTGGACAGGATATCCAGAGCTGGTTATGTGTAAGTCAATGTTGCTGTCAGCTACTCCCAGCCATGTCTCAGTAAAGGCCAGCATGCAAGTTTCTTTGAACTCATGTTTACACCTGGCGTAACCCTCGAGTTCATCCATCTTGATAGGAATGGAAGCAGCGAGAGCCTGTTGCCAAGTCTATATTTATTCAGTCTGCGCTGAACAACGTCTCTCCTTCCTCTTTTTCTGTGGTGCTTCTTAGAGCGTACTCCACCTGCTGTAGCGTGTGAGATAAGGAGCAGGGGATGTGCAGAAAGTTATCACTGGCAGCTAGTGGTCAGAGAGGCAAGAAGCAGCTCCCGGCTGTAGGTGATTCTGCCGCCTTCATGTTGCCCACGGGCGAATGGACTCAAGATGGTCCAAAGTGCAGCAAATACCCCCCAGTAGTAAAAACTACTCCACATGAATTCCAAGGCATTAAAAGTTCAAAGATAAAAAAGTTATGAAAGCACACTCACACAGACAAACGTTCAATACACCAAACAAAAAAACCACAAGCTGCTCCCGGGTCGCACAGGTAGCGTGAGCGCCCGGAGCTTTAGAGAGTTAGAGCAGAGTTAGCATAAACTGTATTGTTCTCAAAGGGAAATTTGTCTTGGGCACAGTGCTACAGTCCAATGCTTCACATGAAATGCTTCACAGAAACACAAACAATTTGACACAATGCTAGAGAGTTGGTTCACACAAAACATCCCAAAAACATGACACCTGATTATACATTTTACACTGACAAGACAACACAACACCACGATGACAAAAACGAATAAAAATGCAAAAAAGTGCTGAGTGCTGAAGAGCCTGTGTATTTATATTTATTGCACTTTGGTCTAGTATCAGCAGCTTGATGGAGGCTGGAACAAACGATGGAGGGTGGAACAAACGATGGAGGGTGGAACAAACTTGTTCCAGTTTGTGGGAATCATTTTCCCACAAACTCTAGTAATCAGCCTAAAGTGTGTGTTTTTGGAAGATGGAGCTGATTGCTGTAAAAATAAAAATAAAAACAATGAAAACAAGCCTGAAAAGTCATTACAGCAAAATCACAGGAGGAGAGGGAGGACAGTTGTTGTGATACTCATCAGCATATATACTGCTGTGTTCACTGGTGTGTTGTTTTCATTTTCTGATGGTCTGAATTCATTGGCCATGAAGGTTTGTACTGAGGCCTTCTGGGAGCCCAGCAGCAGGAGCAGGGTGGTGGCTCATTTTGATCAAAACACACAAACCCACATCACATCATGCTTTTGTCTGCACCTCATAAACCACACTGACATGTTCGTCTTATAACCGATAGATTTTACAGTGTTTTTCATATTTCACTTCAGCATCAGGTTCATGTTAACAGTGTGATTTTTAGTATCTTTATCATTGTTGAGGTCGATGCGACATATTTAAATGTATATTTAATGAGCATAATAAATTCATAATTGATGAGGCTGCCCTAAACTGCCAGAATGGTGCAGTATGGGATGGCGTTCTCAGCCTGTCATTACTGTCAGTCCAGAACCAGTGGGACCCGCTGACTGATTGGCTGAGCATCTCTACCTGACAGCAGCCTCTGCCCCCCTGAGGGCAGGCTGATTGACTAACAGATCAATTATCCAATTCAAAGTTTCAATAGCTACTAACACACACACACACACACACACACACACACACACACGCACAAACACCACTTTCATCGGTACCCAGGAGAGTCAACAACATAACCTCAGACGACTCTCAACGATCGTCATCCACCAGGGGCTCACCTGACCCTAACGACTGTCGTTCACATGAGACCACAACAATGGTCAGGTGAAACCAGTACTTTCACAGGTACCTTGGTGGACCCACCCACAAGAGGTTAAATACCTGGGTCCTACTCCACTTTCGTGGTCAGACTAGTGCGGACTAGAGAGACCAATACATAAGAACTGATGAAGCCGCTTGGATAAGAGGCGAAACGTCTTCCACAGACAAATATAAGTCCAGTTGCCTTCGATTTAATTTGAGAAAGAGATAACAATGACCTGGACGAATGAGAACTTGCACAGACACACACACACACACACATACGTACAATTATAGAGCAGATACACTCACACAAACACATTTTAAATTCATCTTCTAAAAGTACTTCCACTGAGTTTTCTCTGTGTGACAGCCTCTGTAGAGAGATTTTCATCTCTGAAAATAAAATCACTCACAGGACGGTCAGAGTCAAAAAGTCTTGCTCTGTGATAAATTAAATCCTTCAAAGTTTTCTTTTTGCATAGATTTCAGCCTGAAATGAACACAGTGCAGCCTCACTGAAACGCAGTGAACAGTGAAAACAGCCTCCGCTCGAGAAGAGACTTTTTTCTTCTAGATGACAAACTCCTCAAATATCTACTGGTTGAAACGAAACAATGTGAAGTAAATGACTTCTCCAGCTTTAAAAAAAAACTACTTGGAATGAGTCAGAACATCTCATAATATAATGGACAAATCACTGTAACATATAAGACACCCATGTCCAGAGCTGTGTTCCCTGTATCTATTTGTAACCCATCTTCACAAGTCACATGTCATAGGATGTAATGTAGGTTGGTGTGTGTGTGTGTGTGTGTGTGTGTGTGTGTGTGTGTGTGTGTGTGTGTTTGACTTACTGGACGTCGCCCGTCACCGTCTTGGCTTTTTGGAGCCAGAGGAAACCATATATGGACAATACGGTGGAGCTGGGGAGGAATGAATGGTGTATCTGACCTGTGAACCCTGAGGACACTGAGCACATCACCTGCACCTGCAACCTGAATGCAGCTCCTGCTGTGGCTTGCGAAAATGCTAACACAATCAGCTTCCACAATTTAAATCAACTTTATAGCTAACTGTTAAAGTAATCATAGACGCTAATTGTACACATGTTTAGTAACCTTGTTTTTTTTAAGTTATCTTTTGGGGTGGTTTTCTGCTTTTATTTGATCAAGAAAGTGGAGAGAGACAGTAAATGTCTCAGTAGGCCCATATGGTAGGGTGTCTGCAATAACTACTCGACCATCAGGACGCCCAGAGGCGTAACCTTGTAATGTTATTGTAGCTGAAGTTCGCATGTGTAACGTTAGACTTTAGAACAGCTTCTCCCCCAAAACTCAAAGGCCTGACTGACGCAGAGCCTGTCTGTGGTTCTCTGGGCTCTCTCTTATTGGTGGAGAGCTGATGGCTGTGGGCAGAATGGCCAATAAGATTCTTGCACACAGGACTACAATCTGTTTCTAGACTGTCCTCCTCTAAAGGGGAGCCCACAGGCTGCCTGTGCAGCAGCTCATTAAGACCCACAGTTAGGTTCGATTGTTAGGCGACCTCTAGTGGTCGAGGTAATTATGACCAAAGGAGGAAGTCAGGTGACGTAGTATAAAGAGCAACAAAGTCCCTGTCGTTGCCATATTGTCTTGGCGTACTAAATTAGCGTACATAAAAATAGGTCCTTAGCACTTTGCATATAAAGCTACATTAGCGTGATTGTCTCGTTAATGAAATCAGTAACAGTTTTTTACTTTTCAGCCTTAGTTCAGGTTTGTGTTCAGTCTTAACGTCACCTACACATGGTATACAAACATGACATCCACAGCCAGGTGTACCAATGAACATGAAAAGCACTGTGTCGTCTCTACTATCTGTAGCTCTGCCTCACAATAATTTGGTGGCAACTGCGACAATGACCGATACCAGACACTAACAAACTTCCTTAATGATCAGTGTCTGAACTCAGACCAAGCACCTCAGCTCACTCTGATCCAGAACCACAGCTTTTTGAGGACTCATCCATTCAAACAAAACACCCTTACAGATAAACACTAAACACCCAACCCTGCAACCACTTTGTTACTGCATATAAAATGACAATTCTCCTGCTCTTACTCCCCTGTCACTCCCTGGTTGTTCCACACAGATAGCTGTACATCTGAGGATTGTTCATACTGACATGATAAAGAATGAAAAATGAGAAGATGATAAAATCACATAAGAGCTTGTTCGAGTGGAAGGCTGTATGTGAGGTACAGTGTTTAAAACTGTTTGTCTTATCCCAGGTTACAAGCAGATTCAGACAGATGTGCCAGATGTGTGAGAGCTGTATAGACTGAGCTGAAATTCCACTCCCCAGCTTCAGGTTTAGAGGAGGACATTCCTCATATCAGAGAGATGAAGATTTAACCCATTGACACTTTAACAAACCTTTTACCAACTGGAACTGTCTGCCCTTTAAAGAGACAAAACTACAAAAACACATAAACTTCACTTACCTGCAGTGCTATCTATCCATACCGAGTTATGCCCGTGATATCGCTGCCTCCAACACAATGAAATCAAAGAAATTCAATTTGTGAAGCTCAAAGCATAAAAACAGAACAAACGTCACTGTTACTCTGGATATTACACAAACCTACAGACGGCAGCTGATGTTCATCTGTCAGGTCTAAAACCCTCAGCACATAACACCAGAACTACACTGGCAGGGCTACACTACTGGGAGAAAACACTGAACTGGCACTTTCAGTCCAACCTGAACAACCAACAACCCTCTGATACGACCCATAGGGGTGTCCCCTGAAATAGGGCCACTTCGGTGTATAGGTGTACTGGACCTTGGTGACATTTGTCACCATGGTTACTATAAAACGGTTATGGCATGTTTAGGTGTAGGAAAAGATGGTGATTTGGGTTGAAATAAGTACTTCCTAAACATGGTTACAAGACATGGACATGTCTATGTTTATGAGCAGTGCTCAAGATGCTGATAGGTGACCACAGGATGTAGAGAACTTGACTCATGTTCCAGTAGGTGATATTTGGGGGGGGGGGGATGCTAACTGCTTTGATAACAAAAAGACCAAAATCACAAACTGTTGTTAACTTCCATCCTCCCTCTCCAGCCCACAACCTCACTGTGCTGTGCGTTGATGAAACCATGACGCTGTCCGTGGTGCTGAAGTAACAGATGGATTTATACAAACTCCACATCTGATATTAAATTGTCTTTAGAGCAAATATCAAGAGCTCTCAGGCTATTTAAAGAAAGATAATGTAGCAATGTTCAGAGTGACCTCAGTTTCCTCAAGTAGTGATGTAGTTGTTCGATTTCCAATACTATGACAACGCGTTGGAATGTGTATGGGCGCCTAAGCCATCATTTCACCTGTCACTGCTTAAAGTCCATATTCATCCATCCACTACAACCTCCCCCTGATGTGGACTTTGTCTCTCTTTATACTACGTCACCGCACTTTTCCCTTTGCTCCTGTCATCATTATTACGACCACTAGATGTCACCTAGCAACAAAATGTAACTATGCTGTCGTAATAACCTGCTGCACAGACAACCTATGGGCTTGTTTCACTTTCAATCTGTTCACTGATCCATCCAATTAGAGTGATGTACAGATTTCTCAGTGTGAATGAGATCAGTTAGTTGCAAAACAATATAGAAATAAAAAACTTTAATCAAACTCTGTCCTCTGCTCTATTTGGTTTATTTTTTACTACTGGGTCATTAAAAAGTCAGAAATGATAAACTAGGAAATATAAAACACTCGTCATCTCTCCCACCCAGTGTTTGTGAAATGAAATACAATTTCCTGTCCTCGAAAGCACACAGAAACAGAAACAGGCTTTCAGGCATAAAACACTATATTAAGAAAGAAGTCAGAAAAACTTGGATTAAAGTGAAAAATAAAAAAGAAACCTCTTGATGTTTAAAAACATCCCTGGTGCATAAACCTTGTATTTTAAATGAACCCATCCCAAAAAAAAAAAGCAGCAGTGTAAAACTGTATAATTTTGTGCCTGGAAATGTCCCAGGGCAGCAGAATATTAAACCCCCCCCCCCCCCCCCCCCCCCCACTCCACTGAGTAAACCTTAAATAAAGCAGCTCCTGCTTGGAAAGCAGCTCCTCTGTCCCAACAATCAGCCTCTGCATCTGAATATGGAGATATTCCAGATGAGATTCTGCTGCTGCATAAAGAGATTTGTGATGTGAGAGAGAGGAGAGGGGAGGAGAAGAGAGGAGAGGAGAGGAGAAGTGAAGGAGGAGGGAAGGAAAGGAGGATGAACAGTAACAGCCTGTGGCCTCATAGTCCTGTAGTTTAGTGACAGAGCAAAGGCTTTGGTTCACAGGGCAATTTGATGATACTACTTCTACTATTACTACTACTACTACAACTAATGATAATGATAATAATAATAAACATGTCATATTGTCATATCTGTAATATTATAGATTATCTGTGGTGCAATGATGGAACAATATGATGATGAATTACTGGTCTTACCCTGATCTGGGTTTTGATGCCCTAAACTGCTCCTGCTTCAGGTCCCTCTCTCTCTCTTCCTTTCTCTCTCGCTCTGTCTTCCCTCCCCCTGTCTCCTCCCTTTCCTTCCTGATCTTGGTGGTGTGTGAGGAGTCAGACCTCTCAGCCACACAAATCATCAATGTTTGCCTGCCATGACAGAGAAGCAACTGTAACAGACTCTTACATTCTCTTCCAATGTGTAAGAGCCAGAGAGGTGGAAGTGAAGCAATGCTGGCTGAAATAAACAAGACCAAGTCTGAAGCTAATATCTGTCTGACTGCATTGAATCATAATTCAGTCTAGTGTCATCTGGTTTCAGCCTAGTGTCAGCTGGATTCAATTTAATTTCCGTCTAGTATCAGCAGGTTTCAATGTAGTGTCAGCTGGTTTCAGTCTAGTGTCAGCTGGTTTCAGTCTAGTATCAGCTGTTTTCAGTCTACTTTCAGTCTAGTGTCAGCTGGTTTCAGCCTAGTGTCAGCTGGATTCAGTCTAGTTTCAGTCCAGTATCAGCCAGTTTCAGTCTAGTATCAGCTGATTTCAGTCTAGTGTCAGCTGGTTTCAGTCTAGTGTCAGCTGGTTTCAGGGTAGTGTCAGTTGGCTTCAGTCTAGTATCAGCTGGTTTCAGTCTAGTGTCAGCTGGTTTCAGTCTAGTGTCAGCTGGTTTCAGTCTAGTGTCAGCTGTTTTCAGTCTAGTATTAACTGGTTTCAGCCTAGCATCAGTTGGTTTCAGTCTAGTATCAGCTGTTTTTAGTCTAGTATCAACTGGTTTCAGCCTATTATCAGCTGGTTTCAGCCTAGTATCATCTGGTTTTAGTCTAGTATCAGCTGGTTTCACCCTAGTATCAGATTGTTTCAGTCTAGTATCAGCTGTTTTCAGTCTATCAACTGGTTTCAGCCTAGTATCAGCTGGGTTCACTCTAATATCAGCTGTGCATCACACCTGTGCTTCCTCCAATGTATCCTTCTTTTCCAACCTATCCCAAGATTCATTGCGCGCTGGCAATGAAAACAATATGGCAGCAAACAACACAGAGAGCATGAGGATTACACTGTTATATATAACTATTGGGTTTCAACTCAGTTCAACAGTTAACCATACAACTGTAAACACCAAGGGTCTTAAAACCTTAAGTTTTGTGAAAAAAAAGGTACATGTTGTCAAGGTTGCTAGGCGACAGGAGCAAGATGACGCAAAGCAAAAATCCTCTGTAGACCAGATCGTCTCATTCCAATTCAGTATTTGTGGTCTACAGCGGCTACAAAGGGCCACACCTTCGTGGACCTAAATTTCATTGTCAGATGTTGATGTTCTTGCTCTGACCAGGTATTAACTGCAGGTGCTGCTCTCTAGATGTATGTGTATGTTCTGTATGTGTCCTTCACAGAGTCTTTACCAGTTTATCCTCTCTCTCTCTTTCCTGCCTCCCCCTCTCCCCCTCTCCCCCTCTCCTTTAATGTATTCATGCTTTCAGAAAGCCAACCTGTCATTAAGAGAAAGAAAAGCCTCCAGGGGCCAACTAGCTTCTTCCACCATCTTCAGCTATCACACGCTATTTACATTCAGCCAGACATACAGCAGGAGCAGAGAAAGGAGGGCAGAGACGGAGGTAGAGAGGGATGAAGAAGGAAGAAAAGAGGTGGAAGAAAGAGAGATAACAGAGAGAATGGCTTGTGATTACACTGGTGTGTGTGTAAAGTGTGAGAGGGTTGAATTGATTGCCGTGTTTAGTTTCAAACATATTAAATATTCATGAAGCTCCATTTACTAAAGAGAGCGAGGAGCGTGTGTGTGAGTGTGTGTGGGAGGGACGGTGGGGGTGATACAGAGAGCTGCTTCAGATGAACAGTGTGGAGGACGAGCTGACATGGAAACAGACAGCATGTTCAAGTGTTTAATCGTCTTTGATGTGTGTGTGTGTGTTACAGCAGAGCTCAGAGCTGAAAGGAGGAAGTGTTCTCCCACCTCTCCATGTAGGCTACATGTGGAGACATGATAAGAGCCTTCACTGCACGCCTCTAACACAGATCTATCAGCTTCACTTTACTGTTATTCACACAACCGCAAGCCCAGGGTGAGAGTGTCGTCTCAAAACCTGATCACCAGTCAGATGACTGGGTGTTATGTTATCAGTTTGATAACTGAATAATATAAAGTACCGATTGCTGCTAAACCCTGAGTGTGCAATGCAAATCCCCAGGATGCCTCCTTCTGCCCCCTACAGGCTGCAATCTGTCAAAGACTGAAATATGTCAACAACTTCTAGGTGGATTTCGCGGAACTTTTTGAACAGACATTCATGGTCCCCACAGGATGAACTGTTGAAGTAGTTTGGGTTCTTCACTCTAGACGGTAATTTACAGTAGCCCTGAGAGCGCAATTCACTGCAACACATGCAAACAGACAAAACAAATTCAGAAAACATCTTCATCAGTTTGACAACATATTAGCTGCAAATACTCACAACACAATGCAAGTGTTTCCAGGGGACACTAAACAGTGATGCACCTGCTGGTACGCAGTTGTTGTTCAATGTTTTTAACTTCCAAAGTTACAGCATTGAACAACAATTGTGTCCCAGCAGGTTCATCTTTTTCTTTTTTAAAAGTTATTTTTTGCTTTTCTTCCAATAGTGACAGAGAGAGAGAGACAAGAATGTCAGAGAGAGAGAGATAGGAATTTCAAAGCGGACACGACTGGCTGTGCTGCCCCCCGAACAACACCGCAGGCCCGACTGCCACCATGGCCTTTGTGTCCATGCTATTGTAAAAATGTTGGGGTTCCTTTAAAAGCATCAATATGGCAATTTAAAGCTCTATGCTCCGGATGCAAGCATTACCGCTCTCGCTCTGTTTCTCAATTTTCTGTCTCAAACTTCTCAAACTTACTGCAGATCTTCCACAGAGAAGATAAATCAGTGTAATTACCTTGTTTACTTGTTCCTGCTGCTTCTTAATGCCTAACGTGCAAGTTTAGTTTTCACACACGTCTGTGCATGTGTATAATGCTATCATAACTGATCTCAGAACAGTAGAAGCTGAGTCAAGGATAGTTTGACAAGCTCCAGTCCTTGTCAAAGGGACATGGTCACTCCCATGAACATGACAGAAACTATAGATACAATATTTAACTTTAATAACTTTACTGTGCAAAATGAAAACACTGTTGTTACATTCAGCTACTGAAAGTTTCTCTGAAAGGAAAATGTAAACATTATAACATGATGCATCTTAAAACATGTCTTTTTTGTTTATATTAAGTGAATAATTTTCTTATTAGAAAGTCAAGTTATTCATTTTATTTTATTTTATTTAAATCACTCAATGGTTCTGTGCTGCTCTGCATCATGCAGACACCGTGATTTCCTGTGAAACCATCTTTCCATTTGTTGACCTGTTGTTGACATGCTCAGCTGTGACTGCACAGCTGTTCCACAGCTATGACAGTGAATTGATTGGCTCCATCCAGCTGTTTAACACCTTCATGAATACAAATAGGAGGTGGAAATACTCACAGTCTGTGAGCCCAAGATCTAAAACCCTGCACTGATCCTTGCATGTGCATGATGAACAAAGGAGTGAGGAGAATATAGTGACGTTGGGAAAGTGAAAGTTACAGACACTCATCCAAAATACAGCATGACAGGATAAACACAGGTTTACAGGAGCAGTCGGTCGCTCACATTCAGACAAATGCATCAAAACAATGATCCTAAACATATGGTCAAGACAACCAAAGAGCTGAAGAGGTGGAAGATCCTCCAATGTCTGAGTCAGTCGCCTGATCTCAGTCTGACTGAAGAGTAAAGACAGAGAGAGCAACAACAACAGGAGCTGAAGGAGGCTACAGTGTGGACCTGGGAGAGCGTCAGCAGGGAGGATACAAAGTATTTTCCACTCAATATTAATTATGATGATTGTGTTTCACTTCATGTGTGTCTGTGCAATTACTTTTGAACCACTTAACCTTAGGTACTATGTGTGAAATATGTTTGTGTATAGATGTAAACCTGCTCAGATTCAAGCTGGTCTCTGGCTCTTTAATGTTGTCTCTATTAATTTATTTCAAACTGAATGAGCTGCAGCTCAGAGCCCGATGAACAAAACATGTCATCAACAGTATAGAGATAATTTCACTGTGTCGTGTCTGTATATCACAGGTGATGCTGAGTGAAGTAGCTGTAACAGTAACTGACCTGAGAATGAACAGCTTCTATATCTTCTGGTTTGTGAATAGAGTTCTGCAGGATGAGTCCTCACCACTGTCGAGCATGAGAGTGCTAAATGAGCGCCATTCATTATTTGGTGAACATGAGCATCGTTCAGTCTGGCGAAAGTAACAATCACACAACAGAAGGTGGCGGTAGTGAACCAAAAAGCTGGTTATCAACCGCCAAAAAAAAACAACCAGAAGAAGAAGAACTGTCTTTTGGTTTTAAGGCTGCACGCAGGCCTTTGCGGCGCCCAACATGTGTCAGGTGCAGTGTCTAGAACTGGCGATAAAAACAGCACAGTTTCTGGAGCTGCCGAGGTCAGTTCATATTCATTTGAAGACTTTTATGAACAAATCAGTTCAGATTCCAACAAAAAAAATCTCACCACTGAATAAACAGACACATCAGTGTGAAACGACACATCGAGGTGAAGCATCCGACCGTCTTCAGAAATATCTGAGCGAATGATGATCAGAGAAAATCATTAAGAGAGAGTCGGACCATGAACCAACAGCTGAGTCAAAAAGTATTTAAAAAAAATAACATAAGAAATGAACGTGAACTAGTTCATTTTAACCTCTAAGAATTGAATTGACTTGACATTAGTTGCATTTTAAGACTTCCTGTTCCTTGGTCCTGAAGTCTCTGGTTTGTTGAATGTGTTTTTGGTCAGATGACTGAAATAAGGTCTGTGGTTAACACCAGCTCAAGACATTTTCATTTTTTATTCTACAACATAAAATACTCCACTAAATACTCCAGTCCTGATTTCCAGAAGCTTTTACATCTGTTAAAAAAGCCTCGTTGCTAACAAGTGTCTAAATGAGACTACAGAGGTTGTGAGGGACGTTAAACATCATCACGTTGAACATGAAAACTGATCTACTCTCCGGTCCACCTTTACAAGATCGTTGTGTTTATACAAACTGTCACTTACTCTGTCAGAGGAAAAGCTTTTGTAGAAGAGGTCAGAGCTGAAGCAAACTACAAGTTGAGGTTTAGTGGTGGAGATGTTGAAGTCATGTGACCGTGGTGCAGTTGGTCTATAGCCTAGCATTAGCTTTTTCCAAACTCAACGGCGGTTCTCAAATCAGTGGGTGATGTCACAGAGGGGATCAGAGCCTAATAACGGCAGATCAAACCAACTATCACAAAGTCACACACACACACACACACACACACACACTGCTCAAGCTTTGATTGATCCACACGTTGATTTCAGTCTGATCTGGAGACAGATTCATTACATCCTTCAAATAAATGTCACGTTTTTGCGTTTATACTGAAAAATGTGACGAAGCATTGTCACACTAAAAAGCCATTTTCCTACTGAATTCATTCTCCACCACTTGATGTTCTGCTGCGCCACTGTTTAGAGCAGATTAGCTTATCAACCAACATGAAGGACAAAGAGATGAAAACAGCATTAGAGAACATACATAAGAGATTTTGACATATAATTACCTCCACCTTTCCTTGACATTACACTGAGGTTACTACCTTAAAGCACTTCGACAGCAGCGAGTCTCTTCATCCAGCCTTGCTTTCATTTTTCAAAGCCCTCAGTCTGTTGACTCAAAGCTCTGTGTGGAGAACAGTGACTGAGGATGTTCTGGGCTTTCAGAGCAACTGCAAAGCTTTAAATAAGATTGACAGGACAAACACACACACACACACACACACACACACCACATCAGGATGCACTTCTGCACTTACTTTGGTGTTTTTAAACATGTATTATTCCCAAATCTAGGGAAAAGGGGGAAAAGATGTAGGAGAACAGGAGGTTGATTGCTCGAAGCGATCATCTTAATTAATAATGAAAAGCTTTAAATTATAAAAAGGGTGGAGACAGAGGGTTAGAGGCAAACCACGCTTTATATTCTCTCAAAGAACTATTCCTCTCACACACACACACACACACACACACACACACACACACACACAAACACACACACACACACACACAGTGTAACAACATGGAGGTTAGATGACTCTGCAGGGCATCCCACCACAGCAGAAAGCTCGGGGAGATGTGTGTGTGTGTGTGTGTGTGTGTGTGTGTGTGAGACAGAGAGAGAATGAGGACAGGAGCTTCTCTGCAGTGCAGCTGTGTGATTTCATCTCCTCTCTCTGAATTCACACTGACTCTGTCCGAGGTAAACCGTTCTCTGGTTCAAAACAAGTCGATGACAAAAAAAAAAAACTATTGATCGCTGCCTCTTTCAGACAAAAATGATCAGTGGCACAGGTCTACAGGTGGGCCAAAATTAAAGATGCCTCCTTGTGTCATGGTTTGCCCTGATGGATACTTTATGTTTGGACTTTTGCTTTTGTTTTGTAATCACTTCCCCTGTGTGTCTCCTGGTCATTTTACTTCCTGTCTTTGTCCTGTTTCCCACCTTCATGATTGTCTGCCCCGCCCTAATGTGTTTCACCTGTGTTCAATCACCCTCGCCTCCCTCCAGTGTGTTTTGTGTCTGTGCTCCCACCTGTCTGTGTCAGTTCGTCTGTTGTTCTCTTGTTTGCTTCAGTTTGGATTTCTGCAGCTCCCTCGTCCCCAGTGTTTTTGGTTTTTTTCTCGTTTGCTTCTGTTTTGCCTGTTAAATTCCCAGTGCTTTTTGGATTAGTCACAATTCTTTTGGTACTAAAAATAACATTTTTTCAACCAACTTCCTTCATGTGCCTGCATTTGGGTCCTTGCACTCCTAAACCTGACACCTTGTAGGTCACAGAGGTCACTGGCTGGTTTAACGAGGATTAAATTATGTGAATCATATGCTGTGACCTTCACAGTCTCTCGGCTGTGGGGGGCTTTGGAGACTTAAAGATTACTGAACACTACAAAGACCAGACAGCCCACATATCATGACTGCTCCCACCAGCATGAACTGATTGTTTTAGTCTCAATAGTCAGAAAAGCGGAAAGCACATGTTGAATAACGATGAGACAATACAAGAGCACCACACTGGACAAATCAGGATCCTTTGAGAACATGTCCAGCTGTCATGTTTAAAACAGAAAAGGACATATTGTATTTGCCAGTTAAATTTCACTCACAGATATGATGTCATGATGCCTTGCTCACTTTCACCATCATGGCTCTGTGCCATTATTTCAAATGAAATTACCAGTGAGTGGTAAGACTTAAAAACCTTTCAGACTTTCTTTCATAGACTACACTCACATAGAGCTTTTCTAGTTTTGGAGGCCACTCAAAGTGCTTAACATTAGTTGCCACATTCACCCATTCACTTGCCACATTCACACATTCATACACCCATTCACACATTGATTTTCAAATATGTTTTACTGAGCCCAAGAAAGTTATACATACAGTAAACTGTTGTAGCAGTGCTTATTTTCGTAAAAAGAAAGATTCATAAAATTCTATTCATGTACATTCACAGGTATAAAAAAGGTGATATAAAGGTATAAGAACTGTCCTTAGGATTTGAGCATTATCCATGATAAACAATTGAAAAAGAAAGGACAAATAAAAAAACTAAATTAATGAATAAATTAAAAAATTACACTAAATGAAAATCGACAAAAATAAATGTGTAAGTGCTAAATAATAAATAAGGGAGAAAAGATTAATATTTTATTTTAATATTTAATCAAGTAGCAGATTCCTACCTTCATCTTCCCTTATTTCCTAAACCTTTCCTGTTTCCCTGTCCTGTACTTAAACAATGTGTAAACATGGGTTGCAACTTAGGAACTTCTACATGCATTCACACATTCACACACTGATGGAACAGCCATCAGGGGCAATGTGGGGTTCAGCATCTTTCCACCTACAGAGATGGAAGAGCTGGAGATCGAACCACCAACCTTCTGATTAGTGGACGACTTGCTCTACCTCCTGAGCCAAGGACACCCCAGTGTGAAGATTTTGTTCATACCTCACTTGTTCTGACTTTACACTCAACTGGGGTCTTATTTTTGTAGATTGTATCAGCAACAGTTACATCATACTGATGACGCAAAGGTTTAAAGTCAAAGGTGATTCATAAAACTGGCAAATGATCATGTTTCAAAAACACAGTATTGTATTCATTCCTCATCCTCAAACATAGGCCATTGTCCTGACTGTGGAATAGTGACAGGATAAATGTGCCTATATACAAGACATTTTCACATAGGAACGACTGTTGCATAGAGCAGAATGTGTTCTGCTTGTAAAAGGTACACAAGTTTAAAAAAAAGCCCAGCTGAATTCCTATTCCTGTTTAAAAAAAACGATAACAATCAGGATCTATTTAGTGTGAAGTAGAGCCGGACAAATGCTATAGCCAAGATAACCATAGCAACCACTCTGCCCCCACGTAGACCTTTCATCATCTGTCCTCTTTTGTATTCAGCAGCAGGAGACACACTCATGGGAGCTGTCCAGTGCTGAACCTCCACACGTTCCTGCTGGAGAGGAAATTAGGGAATTCCTGAATACCATCATCATCTGATTAAAAATGGAGCAGGAACCAAACCACTGCAGAGCAACAAGAAACCTCACTGACACTGCTTTAATACTACAGTGCCGTAATAACACACATTATTTTTACTATTCACTGAGGAGTACCTGGCTTTGTTCTGAATTCTTTCAGGCTAACTGTCAGTTTCTTCACAGACAAACCTGCTTGTTCCAGTTATTTAACCCGCTGTTAATCATGGCATCAGTCATTTTCTAAATGTGTCTTATTCTACACTTTTACAGAAGAACGTTTTATGCCTCCGGGAAGCGACAGCCAGGACTCGGAGGCATTATGTTTTCGGGTTGTGCCTCCATCTGTCTGTCCATCCGTTCCATTCTTGTGGACACGATATCTCAGTAATCCCTTGATGGCACTTCTTCAAATGTGGCAAATTTATTCACCTGAACTCAAGGATGAACTGATTTGATTTTGGTGGTCAAAGGTCAAAGATTTCTTTTGGCACACTGTGACCCCACACAACATGTTTGATAACTCATATGCTAATTATGATAATATAATAATCGTTGAACTCGAATGTATATAAGGATAAAATGAAGTGATGACATTTTATATCCAAAAGGTCAAAGGTCAACTTCATTGTGACATCATAATGTTCTGCAAAGAGGCCTGGTCCAGGTTAAAAAACAAAACACTCAAGATTCCTTGTTTGTGAAGGAGTTGGCCGTGGTAATCTGAGGCATCAAGACACTGGGGGGGAAGGAGCCTCACAAGGAGGGAGTACTCCACCACAAAAATGACCAGCCAGCCTCAAATGCACGCTGTAACTCCTTTCTCTAGGGGTCTCTCAATCAAAACAATAACAAATGACAGCATTGGGTGATGTCATGAAATAGTGTGGGATCATGGGAGTTGTTGTCTTCACCACCATTACTGTAAGCTCCTCCCAGTTTGGACCCGTGGCCCGTATGTCATCCCTTCTCTCTCCCTGTATTTCGTGTCTCTCTCGCTGTAGTAATCTGAATAAAGGCAAAGATGCCTAAAAAAGAGCGTCTGGCAGACAACCACCGTGATGTCATTGACAGTCGACCAAGGAAATGGAGTGTTACCATGATTAAAATCACAGATTTCTCTGGTTTGAGAATTGATGGAAACATTTGGGAGAATGTAAGAACACAACTCAACAACATATAGAACATGGGTCTAGTTGTTTTTAGACATTTCAATGTGAAAAAAAGTTACAGATTATAACTTTAAACAGCCTAAGAACATCAGCCTTCTGTTAAATTCCATGAAGGTAAAACACATTGGGATTGAATTGGAAACTCATTCCCACTTCTCACAATAAAAATGTCTCAGTTAACAGTGGCCTGACACAAAACAACCTTCTCAAACCCGGAGAGGCCAATGTGTTGACACGATAATGATATTAACAGCAGGATGTGAACGACCTGTTGGGAGAGGAGAGGAACAAGCCACAGTGAAAACATTGCTGGAACAGAAACTGATGTGTTATTCAACAAACTGAAATATTTCTCACAAAGGAAAATCTTCACTAATTAGTCACATAATGATCTGCCCTTTCTCTCTGTCTCACCCTGAGTGGTCTCTAAAATTGAACTGAAGATGTGTTCCTGAAGTGACTTAAGCCCTGATGTTTCCCCTCTGGTTAAATTCATGTCTGAATTCACATGAATCAGTTTTCCAATTACTCAGTAACAAGTTAATATTACCAAGACCAAGTTAGTTGACCAAGTTATGAATGCTCACAGAGACTCTTCTCCAGTCTTGTTTCACCTCTTCTAGACTGATTTTCCTGGAATAGTTGTTTTCCCTCTTTGTTAAGCTCTGCACATTTTGATCTTTAACTGAAACAAACCTCAGATTGTAGCTCAACACCAAACTGAATGAGCCAAGTCTTTGATAGTTTTGGAAGTTTTGTTGTCCAAACAATGAAATTACTTTCACGACTGTTCCATGAGTCTAAGGTGGATAAGGACAGTGACAGTAGTAGAGCCTGTCTTGACTACAACCACAATGGACCAAGAAACCTGCCGAGACTGCACCATATCCCAGAATCATCCTCAGCTCGAACTCCGCTCCATCAACCCTGGAGTGAAATCATCATATGAGCTGAGCAGCTCGTTACCTGACCCTTGTTGCTTGGCAGCCATTGCCTCCCAGGGAGTGTCACCAACCACTCTGTGTCCAACTGAGAGGTGTTCAGTGACGCTACAAAAGCAGACAGGACTTTACCTCTGATAGTGTTTTGCATTCATTGTCCACTAGTGTTTCACCATTCTCTGGTAACCCTGATCCACATACATGGACAACAGTGGAAACACCACAGGTGCCATGTTATACTTAAGATTCAGGAGGATTCGATGGAAGGATGGTCTCTTACAGTGTCAACACTCTTAGTGCGTCTTGCATTGAGTCCAGAACCTTGTTGTCCCTTATGGCTAACTACAGGGACAGTCTTTTATTCTCAATGTTCTCATGGTTCTGGATTTCATTAAAACACAAAAACTTGATTTTGAGTTGCATTTTAACCCTTGTGTTTCCACTGTGTTCTGCTTCCTGGTGTTTCCTGTTTGTCCAAGTTTGTCTGTCTATGTCTCTCTCTCTCTTAACAAGCTGCTGCAGTACACAGCTCTTCACTCCATTTGTCCATTCACCTTCATGGTTCATAGCATCGTCATGTGAGTTAATTCCTAGTTCTTTCCTGAACCCTGTTTATTTCCTGTCTGCCTGTGCCTCCGGTTCATCACTGCCTCCATGTGTCAGCCTCACCCAGTACTCTGCTGTGGTCTGCAAACCTGGAGTCTCTTCCCCGTACACCATCCTGAACACTGTCCTCCTGTAAAAAACAAGCCCATAGGTCGTTTGTGCAGCAGGTTATTATAACCCATGTTACGTTTTGTTGCTAGGGGACACCTAGTGGTTGTAGTAGGTGTGTGGTGACTTAGTATAAAGAGAGACAAAGTCCACGTCAGGAGGAGGTTGTGGTGGATAGATGAATATGACACAGGATAGCGGTGTTCGATTCCCATGCAGTTTATATTGTAACCATGACAACAAAGACGGTGTAATGTTGAGGAAGTATTCATTTTAACCAAAATCACAATCTTTTCGTAGATGTAACCAAGCCATGACCGTTATTATAGTAACCATGCCAACAAAGGTACGCTGCTGTCGGTACAGTCCACATGTTTATTAATGTAACCATGACAACTGAGGTCCGGTACACCACTGTAGGCAGGCGCTATTTCAGGAGACACTCCTATGGGTTGTATCAGAGTCAAAAACAACCTATATGGTTGTTCAGGTTGGAGGACTGGTTGTCGTCTTCCACCACGCCTGCCTGGTGCACCTTCTCGCTGCCTGCCCTGCTCCTCTACTGCCCGACCCCCCCGAGGGCAAAATCCTTTCCTGCTAACTTGGACAATAAATCATTCAAACTCTCTCTGTCTTCATTGAATATATCACTGTTAAAACATTAAAATCAACAATTAATCTTCCCACATCTTCTTCACATGTCACATTTTGGAGTTAAATATGAAAACTATAGATAGTATATATATGAACACATAATTAACAATGAGATGTTAAAACAAAGGAGCAAAACATTACTGATGGACAAAAATAAACTAATTTATTATAAGGAACAAACTGAGAAACTGAAACATAAAAATATTCCTGTAGTCACACAGTAACACCTTCATATTTACTGGCTGACAGAGTTTGTGATACTCTTGAGATTTTAATTATGCTCATTGACCATCTGGAGCTCAGTCTCTGTAAGAAACCTGTTAATTTATGAGTCTAATAATTCCTCACAGATCTCTGCTTCATCACTTTAGAACTAACAGCATGCTGTTGATTTAGCTGCACAAAAAGAAATGCCATAGGATCATTAAAATCAAAGTGGTTCAACCTCTGGGAGGCATGAAGGTGCTCAGTGATCTCTGTGGAAATCTGTTCAGTAGGTTATAAGATGTCCTGGGTATTAAGGTGACATTATGATCTGATGGTGTCCAAAATGGAAAAGGATCATCTTCTGGGGAGCATGAATGTGCTCAACAAGGTTTTGTGATTAAACATGTTGGTTTTTTTGACTTAACCATGGTGCTTTAGGGAAGATCAGGGGTCAAAAAAGAACTGAGAACAATCCTCTGTGGACCATGAATATTCCAGCTCAGTAGCCTGAGAGTTCTGTTCATACTGGGCAGTTTTGGAGTGTTAAGATTTAGTGAAGATGGAAATATGAGTGTGGAGGTTCAGGTGGATGGGTGGGTAACACATCTAGAGCGTCTCTAGAGCTAATTTTCTCCTTCATGACAACTGTTTAAATAACTCACCTGTTTTTACTTTATTAAGGATTAAAGTTGTGAAGAATTGAGCCTCTTTGAGTGACAGGCAGTCGAGCATATGCTTGCAACAAACTGGTATGCACTTGAGTCTCAACTCCACCCACGCCCCTCCTCTTTGTCCATTTTTGGATTAGCTCAGAGTTAGGGGCGGAGTCAGACACTGCCAAGATGGCGACAGTGGAGCAGCTCACTCTGAGCTTCAAAACCGCTCTTCAGAAACCTGTGGGTGACGTCACAGAGGCTACGTCCATCTTTATTTACAGTCTATGGTCAATATCCAAAAGTTTTTTCTGTTTTTTAAACCATAACTTTAATCTTTTCCTCACCTTAACCATACATTAACTATAGTTTATTAGCTACAACCAAGATATACTAACGTTTATCATGTTATTTCCATCCACAGATTATGTACAAAGTAGTGTCAGTGTTAGCAAGCTAAAAATAGACATCAATTAGAAAGATACTGAGGCAGAAGTGATATCTCTCCTGATCTCAGAACAGTGTTCTGCCCCATAATGATTAGATGGCTGTTTGTATTCATCATGTAATTTACTGCCCTCTTGTGGCGGCAGCAGGGTGTTGTCTCTGAAGCTAGCTTGGCTTCCAGCTGTTGTATCTATAGTTGCTGTCATTTTCAGGGTTTGTGACCGTCTCATTGACAAAGGCTGGAGCTTGTCAAGCGGAGAGGACAGCAGCCTTTTTTGGAGGTTTGTTCACTGAGGATAATCCTGGATCTTTGATGCATGAGTAGTGATAGCCAAAGTGTGCTGGTCAAGCTGTTCTTGGCTTCTACCGTTCTGAGATCAGATATGATACTGCAGCATTATGATAGACGTGCAGACGTGTGGAAATTAAACTTGCGCATTAGAAAATTATTTCCACTTCCAATGTCTTTTTCTTCCTGAACACAAATTAGATTGATTTATCATCTCTGTGCAAGACCTACAGTAAGTTTGGGAAGTTTGAGACAGAATATTGTTACAGGAGTAGAGAGAGAGAGACAAAGAGACACCGGAGGAGGGAGTTAGCTAGTTAGCAGAATCGCTGTGAACGTACAGTGTGATATACGTGCACTTTAGGCTGTTTGTGCTACAGCTACAGCTACGACTCCTCAAGACTGAAGTTCCTGTGCTTCTACTACAGTCCAGACTGTGAGCCAGGAAGATTAAAAACACTGTAGCTGGAAAATACAGGATTCTGCATCGTCACTGGAGTGTGTCATTGTCAGTTAATGATAAATGTTTTGAAGATTACCATAGAACTGATTTTTAGATATTTTTCCTCCATACTGCAGGCTTGATATGTTTAGTGTCAGTTCAGAAGAGTAATCCTAAAACTTGTTCAGACAGGAAGGAGAAAGGTGAAGAGGTCCAGGCCGAGAGAAGATGCAGGGGGAGAGACTTTCAGCACAAAATCATGAGACACGACTGAGTTTAAGAGATTTGACACTGATACTGTAGTACTGCAGTCTGATTATCTTCTGTTACAATTAAACTTTTAATATTGGAACCTTAGTCACCTTAGTTTTAAACAGTACCGTGGCCCCAGTAGCCGTAATCCTATACACACTGTGTGTACATTTTTTTAGAGATTGAAGAGGAGAGCAGGAGATAAAGGAGGAGTGTGTTGCTGTGATGCCCAGTGTTGACACTGCAGATGTGGAGCACTGATGAATCATCCATCATGATATTGGAATTGATGCAGAGGTCGTTCTGCAAGAGTTTGCTGTAGCGTTCAGACGCAGAATGAAATTCAAATGTGGGTTTTTTGATTTTTTGTTGTAGCAGCTTGGTTTGGTCTGATTGTTAGTAGGTGACTGTTCTTATGATGATGTTAAATGAGGGAAACTGTTGCATAATAACAACTTTAACTTTTACTGCACATTTCTCTGGGATATTCAATACAGTACATAATAATGTATTGTATCCTGCTATTTAGCTGGCTGTTGATTGGTCTTTGAAATGCATGTGGAAGGCTAGTCAGAGTTTTATGGTGGTGTTGTGTCATAACTCAATCTCTCTCTCTCTTGTTCGCTCACTCGCTTGATGAGTAGACATTATGTGCATGTGTGTGAAACCTAAAGGTAGCCTACAAGCCGACAGGAAGTTCTTGTGTGTAAATATAGTCCTGCCGGCGCCACTGACACAATACACTCATCACATTTGTGTGACTACACGTGTGACATTCAGTGTAAAAGCTGTTTTTCTGAACTGTAAGCGATGAGCCGGGTTAAGGAGGTGAGTTTCCTTAATACTAATGATATGATACTTTCCAACAGGTGCACGTACTGACTTGGATAATGACATAGTATTTTTCAACAGTCAGTGCAGTTCGACCAGGGAGAAGGATGAATGTGGTGTAGGGATTTTCTTGGTGTCCTCTTCATCTATAGTAAAACCTCCTCCTACAGAATCCTGTCTGTGTCTGCAGCTCTGCTCGGGGCTGTGGTTGCACTATAATCACTGTGGCTCTAAAAAACATAATTACCACAGTCTTCAGTGTAATAGCAGCATATTTCAACTCCATTTGGGGCTTCTGAAACATTTAAATCACTAATTTAAAGTTACAATCCAATTTAAAGGCTCACTTACCTCCCTCTGCCTCTCTGTCACCTTTATCTCTCCCTTTCACCTTAACTCCTCCACTATATCTCTTTCTTCATCTCCAAGCATCCTCTCTTCTCCTCACCTCCACAGTGTCTCATCTTTTCCCCCCCCTCTGTTTTCTGCTCCATCTTCTCCTCTTACTTGATTGTATTTTTTTTAAAACAAACATTTTTTTCCTCTTCCAGTGAACATGAATTTGACTGTAGCTATATAACTATAGTTATATAGCTATAGCTATAGAACTATGTTCATTACATTTTTGTAAGGATGTAGGTTTGCATATACACTAATACTAATATTTGAATGAACTCGTTCTTACTATATCTTTGGGATGAAGTCATTAGATAATTCTGAAGTGCCCTCTCATAGGCTGCGTCTCCAAGCATTCGATTGGCTGAAAGGGCGGGGACTATCCGGAGGCTCATGCCATGAATAAATATCGCACTCACTGTCTGACATGGAGAACGGCCAGTTATCAGTCAGACCTCTAACATGGGTGTAAATGTAATATTATAGATGTCTCCCTTTCCTCCACTGTCTGGACTGCAGGACTCATAACTTCATATTGTCCATGCCAACAGCTTTTGTACTTTGTAGATATCATGCCTCAAAAAAGAGACATCAGGAGCGTTTTCACCATCCAGAGCGTCAGTAATAGGTAGTAAACTAACAGCCAGCAGCCACAATGATTCCTAATGAAAACCTGCAATAGCTACCTAACGTCAGAAGACTAGATTGTTAGTACTGATGCATCACTGGATTAGCAGCACTTTACTGTTGTAGCAGGTCATGGTGGAGCTGGTTTAAAATGTGGAATCAATGTGAAGAGGGGAACTGCAGCACTGGTTCATCTACTGAATATAAACATGTTGATGATGGATGAAAAAATGTTGAAATGTTGTTTGTTTTTCTCTCTTTTCTGTCAACAAGTCATTTCCTAAAGTTGACTTTCTCTTAGTCTCAGATCTGTTACTGTGTATAGTTTTTATTTAAATCTTCATACAGATCTTGTATGTTAATATAAGATTGTTATATTATAACATTAATGCTCACTACAACAACTGAAGACCCACCTGAACCATATATGAATAAAAACACTGTAAAAGTGCTAAAGATAATGAGTGGACAAGCTTCTAATGGTGACAACCTTTACTTGGTACCAAGTAGCTCTTGTCTGGGTTAAAGCTGTTATTACATCAGTTCATTAATAAATTCTAATTTTAATCAAGATTTTCTTTGATCTTGGTGTCATGTGATCATTGCTGTATTTAACTGAGACCAACAGCATCAACTAACAGTTCATTACAGCAGCTAAAGCAGCAGCTTCGTCTGAACCCCTTTTCTCTTTTTCTTATCTGTTATCTGTGCCTGTTGACCTCAGCCCATGTGCAGACCTCCCCACACTTCAGTGTCTTGCCTCTGCACAGGAGCGCACAAGTGCAACCTTTAAAGATGGAGTTTGGATAGGCCCAAAGATCATGCGGGTAAAAATGGCATGCAGGCTGCTATAAATGCTAATTGGTATACTAAAGGATTTTAAACATTTGCGGCTGATTTTTGGAAACGATGTGTTATTTGTGCTGCTAACAATGCTTCAGGAGCGATCAAAATGCCACAGCAAGGTCATCCACCTCCGGACAGGCCTTTTGAACATTTGATGATGGATTTTACTGAATTAACTCCATCAGAGGGGAAGAAGTACTGTTTGGTAATAGTGTGTATGTTCAGCAAATGGGTTGAAGTGTTTCCCCACTTCTAAACAGGATGCAGGAACGGTGGCAAAGATCCTCCTGGTTCACATCATACCGTGCTGGGAAATACCCAGGCTCATAAGCAGCGATAATGGGCCCGGGATTGATAACCGGGCTCTTGACGACATTTCACAATATTTGGGGTTTAACATTAAACATCATTATCATCATCCACAGTCGGCAGGTGCATTTGAGCGGGAGAACGGCACTATAAGTGCTGCGAGGACACATGGTTGGGTGAAAGCACTCCCACTGGTGCTTTTCCATATGCGCATGCGAATAAGGAATAAACATGGCCTTAGTCCCTTTGAAATAGTGTTTGGAAGACCTCCGGCCACTGGCATTGGCCCAGTGAAACCTGCCTTGACCACTGGCACCAATATGAAGACAGTATGATAAGGTATTGCGCTAATCTGTCAGCAGCACTGTCCGCTTTGCATCACAGGTGAAAGCTCTACTTCCCTCTCCAGCCACTGCGATCCAACACCGGCTGAAGCCAGGAGACCGGGTGCTCATCAAAGACCACAGACGGAAGCATTGGAAGCAGCGGCGCTACATCGGGCCGTTCCAGGTTCTCTTGGTCACCGAGACAGCAGCGAAGGTGGACGGAAGAATGCCCTGGATCCACGCCTGCCATTGCAAGCAGATTCCGGAGCCGGAGGGTTAGGGTGAAATAACGCCTACCTCCATCTGTAGCGTGCAAAGCTCTTACGTAGTGGCAGCTGGGCAGAGTGCCTGTGTCACCACCGGCAGGGTAACTGTTGAATACATCACTCAAACCTAACACCTTGGTCAGAAGGGAGGAGCGTGAATTGGGCTCCGCCCACGCTCCAAGCTTCAATACATGACCAACGGGGGCGACAGTTGAGGTGATGTAGGGAACATCCTCTGTCTAACGATGGATTGCACATTTGAAGAACCACACTTTAAGAGACTGGGACTGAGCCTGAAAGGAGGCTTGTGCTTATTTTTTTCACTGACTGTGGTGGTGATGATTCCCTTCGTCATCAATGAACTATGGACGCATGAATCCTCACAACACCTAGGTAACTCCCACATCCGGCCCAGAAGAGAATGGCAAGAAGGGACCCTCATCCTCCATTGCCCTTCAACGCAATGTAGTAAGGGGTAACTGCACCATATTCACAATTGACGATGACGATAAAGCACTAGTAAGGGTTGAAAAGGACATGATTGATGTTATATGTTATGCACAAAGTAACGGTGTCTGCACAGTATGGCTGCATGAGAGATTTGATGATAAAGGGGATTTTCCATTTTGGTGTAGCCAGCCACAGTCTTGTGAGGCCTCCCCCGCCCGTGGGGATCCTAGTGCATGGTATAGACCAGTGGTTCCCAAACTTTTCACAGCCACATACCCCTTCAGACATCTGACCTTCAGCCATGTACCCCCCCCCCACACACACACAAAAACCTGTCTGTAACCCCCCCCATACACACACACACACCACCACACACACATATACATATAACACATCAAATAAAATCCCTTAAATTATTTCTATATTATTTTATCTTTCACCAAATAGATCCATTTTTACAGCATTTTCAGTGAGCAACACCAGTTCACTTTTGAAAAAAGAAATTTAACAAACATTTCTAGAACATATTCAGACAAACTGAAGTACAAACTCACCGCAGCTTTAATGAGAAGCGTGTGACGCACATAACTCAATATTTGGTTGAATCTGAGAAAGTCTGAGTCTTAAATCGTTCTCCACACAAAGTCTCACTCTGCATCTTGTTTTCATAGTTGTCAGAGCTGAGAATCCACTCTCACACAAGTACGTGGTGGCAAAGGGCATCAAGGTCTTGAACAGCGCGTTTGGCCAGCGCGGGCTGTTCTGTGCGCAGTCCGATCCACAAATCTGGCAGTGGCTTCTCATTAAATTCAATTTTCAGGGATCCGTTGGTTGAAATCTCAATGAGACTCTCCTGTTCAGATACTGAATAAGAAGCGGGCACAGCTGTAAATGGATGACGTATCCAACTATCTGACCTGTCAGTTTCAGGGAAATATCTGCGCAGCTGTGCAGCCAGCTCACTGAGGTGCACGGTTACGTCATGTTTCACACTGTCTGTCAAAACACAGTTTGGAAAGACCTCTGTTTTGTTGTTCTACAGAGATTCAACTTCTTTATCATGGCCTCCACTTTATCTTGCACGTTAAATATGGTTGCGGAAACCCCCTGCAATCCAAGATTAAGTTCGTTCAGACGAGAAAAAATATCGGCCAGATAACCCTCTCCCCATCAAGTCCCCCCCCCCTCACACCAGCAAGGCAAGTAACAGTTACCGTTAACGTTAGTGTCTGGCTCTCTGTATGCACGTTTTATGGAGGGATAAATAATATTGGCAGTGGGGAGAGGTAACTTATGATAGCGTTAAATGGGTTATAGAAGACAGAGTTCAGCAGCCTAGCACAAACGCCGTTTTCCTGCTGTTTGTGTTTAGCAGCTGTGTCGGATTCAATGCTGCTGTTCTTTCATGTGGACACAGTTCTTCTGTCGTTCTGAAAGTAAACAGTTCCCTGCCCGTGTGTTTTTTGGCAATGTGAGCGGGCACCCTAGACTGTACGTCTATTTATACGCCAGTTTCAAGATATAATCAGGCTGTTTGCAAATCATGTTTTTTTTTTTTTCTCCGCATGCCCCCTACGCCACATTGCGTACCCCAGTTTGGGAATCACTGGTATAGACAGTGTCGTAAAGAGCAAGCCGCTGGGAGTCCAGTGTCTTCCCCTACTCAGCCCCCTTTTTAAGCCAGATGCTATTCGATTTAAGTGTCCAAAAAACACATGCGTAGGGGCAAAATGTCAGATATACACACTTGGACTTAGTAAGCCGCGTTTTGGCCACTGGCAGGCCATAGGATCGATGCATGTACAAACACAATGCACCCCTGATACTTGCTCAATAATTTTGAGTTCCTTGTATGACAGCAGTAGTGAATTCCCATTTTGGTGCGGTCAGCCGGATGATTGTGTCACGAATCCGGCCAATCCCACGGAATTTAAGTGGCAACCTGCGTGTAGAGCAGGCCAAGTAATAAGAGACCTCCCAATTCGGGCACCGTCTCTTGAAGACCATAATGTTGCGTTGTCTATTATGACGGAGTTTGCAAATAAAGGAAATTATTCGAATTGTTGGATTTGTCAACACATGCCCACCTCTTCTAAATCCCCTGTGCTTGTTCCAGTTCCATTCACAGGTGCAGATTGGGAAGTGTCAGGATGGCCAGCCTTTGCCTGGTCGGTTCGCCAATGATGATGAGGATTGTTATGCGCCTGCATCACACTCTGCACCTGATGAGCAAACTATGTCTCAGTATCAGGGTGATAAAGGAGAAGCTATTCGTTTTGCTGTGAGAACTTTTAATTATAATTACCGGCCCAAAGACACCAGTTGGGTTTCTCTGTTTAAACTAACATATTATAAGAAGTATGTTCAACAAGGACTTCGTTATAAAATGCAAATGACTGATTGTACAACAGAAACTGACTGGTTGAACTCTGATTGTACCCTTATTCCAAACACAGCATCTATTCGACTTGACGTGAGTGTACAGCATGTTCCCTGGATCGGAAAGTGGATAAAAACACACCTGTCCTGGGTGAAAAATATTTGCACCAGGCCTCTAATCGCAACTAGACCTCAGGACAGGGGTTGTGATAGACCACTTCCTCCAGTTCCCGTTCATCCTATAACTAATGTTCATCGCTGTCTCAACTTTAAAGCGGAGCACGGATTTTTCTTAGGTACAGCTGACTGTTCGGATAATATGATCAATCTCTATGGTGAGACGAGGGATTTACCACTTCCAGAGCAGGTTTATTTGGTTTTACGGCAATCTGGCTTATGGCTGTGTTCCTAGGATAAGCACTTCTCATAGGAAGCCCCTTACAGATGCACATGTTATTTGGCATATCTTGTTCCTTTGATCCGACGCGCAGCTGCAGAAGAACTCGCCCCTTATCATGTACGACACCGACGCACTATTTCCTTAGGTTCCAGAATATTGAGTATTTTTATGCCATCTTACGGTGTATATATAACTCAACAGGAAGTGGCCGTACTCTCGTCTGTTTTAGAAAGGCACATGAATAGAACTAGAGTAGCACTCACAGCCATGCAGGGAGAATTAGATGACATTAGACACATGGTGTTACAAAATAGAATGGCATTAGACTTGGTTTTGGCCTCACAAGGTGGTGTGTGTAAGGTTGTTGGTATATTGCAGATGCTTCCTCTGCGGTCCATGATGTGATAACAGACACCGAATAAGGTATTAGGGAACTCCATGAGGATAACCACTGGAATCCCTTTGGAGGGATGCAGGCTTTAACAGGATATTGGGGGTCTTCCCTCATCTCAGGGCTGGCATGGGTAATCGGGATAATTATTTTCATTGTGTTCATAGTTTTTTTTGTTTGTGACCATTACCAAAGTGTGTGTTAAGGTTAAATTCTGTACTTTAATTGCCAAAATGACAAAAGGGGGGATTGTAATGGAAAAAACTGTTTTCCTCCATTTCATGTAAGGTTTTCTTTTAATCGGACTGGATGTTCTCTTTTACTGTATGAACAAACCGTATGAACTGATCTCCGCAAATAATGAATATATAATAAGATAAACATACTTTGTACCCTGGATGAAAGTTGAACTGTCTGCTTAAACATGTGTATGTGATAGTCAGCTACGTTTGAGATTGGAGGGTGTCCAGACTCTTGATACCGTTGCGGTTGAGAGAGGCTGCACCGTATTTGGCCAAATAGTACTGTGTTGATCATTGTGTTGATTGCTGGTTGTTCATTCTAATTTGACATAGTGTTCGGTAATAAATCTTTGAATCTCGATAGACTCATTGTTGTCTTCTTTCCTCACCTTAGAGCAAAATTGCCTCTACATTCATCAGTTGTGCATATGTCAACATGTTGAGGAGGTCAGGCTTGTTGATGTTTAACACGTTGCACATTATAATTAACATGCAGCATTTCTGAGGAAAACTTCAGTTAGTCTGGTATTTAAAGAAGTATCTTTTTTTCTTTCCTTTGGATTCCCTTCTGTGGTTAGCTGTCGCAGTTTCTCTAACTATTTCTTTTAACATAAATGTCTTTACTTATATTAGTCTGAATCACTGGGTGCAGGCTGTGGGTACAATCTTGAAGGTGGCATTCTTCTCCATTTCCGTTTTCAAAATCCCCTTCACTACAGAAAACAACAACCTCTGAGCTTCCGCCTACACACTGAAAATGGCAAGTTTTGATGAAGATCTGGATCATGTGCAGACTTCTATTTTTTGTGGGTAAAAAGTCATTTTAATGACAATGCACTCGCCTCCCCATTTGCAAATGTTCAACCAAGACTAGTTCCCCTCTGACACTGTTTTGCTGCAGAACCGTCCCTGCACCCTTGACACAGCCCCACTCAAGACGACTGTGATTAGTTTAAAGAAATGCAAACAACCCAGAACGTTTTCCTCCTAAAGCAGAATTATGTTGGTGCAGCCAGAGATTGGTCTGGATATGTGAGCTTAACTTAATCACTGTTGCTCTGTCACCCTAAAAACTCCCAGATCTCTTACATATCTAAAATAGAATCACCTCCTGGTGGTTGTCTGCCTCCTCCACTCAAAGTAGTTTCAGGTTACATCCCTGTTTATCCAGAGTCATAGAAAATATGAAGTATTTGTGTGAAATTTTGTCATAATTGCTGTGTCAAGTCTCGGCTAAAAAGTGTTTTGTGACGTCACACTGATGTTTACCTTTGACCATCAAAGTCTAATCAGTTCATCCTTGAGTCCAAGCGCGTGTTTGTGCCAAATTCGAAGAAGTTCCGTCAAGGCTTTACTGAGATATCACATCCACAAGAATGGGACAGACGGACAACCCGAACACAATATACCAAAAATACCACCTGCCATGACTCTCCTGTCATCAGTGTTACATCATCTTTTCACTGTTTCTACCATCTGACTGTCACAGCAGCAGAGACCAGGTCGCAGTGTGAAGACACTGAGGTAGACTATGTTAGGATCCTTTCTCAGAGGAGGGCCGGGGCTCTACTACAGTTCACATCATCAGTCACTCTCAGTGGTCGACAAATGTTCAGAGGAGCCCATAAAAGACAGCAGACGTGATGTTTGGATAATGATGGAAGACATGCTGTTTAATTCTTCATGTGGCTCTGTGTGTAATTTCTCTGAGCAGCTGAAGCTCTGAGGCCGTTCATCTTGTCCCGACACATTAATCCACTCAGATATGAACATGTGTCTGTTCCTGCAACCATTTCCTCACCTGCTCATAGCTGTGTATGAGACTTATTACGCAGGTATTCACTGTGGGAGCTTCACACAGAGAAATTATATTTCATGCTGTGAACTGTTTGAAAGGTATAGGTAAATCAGTTACAGGTGCCAACCCATGTTCTTGTTTACTTCCCTCCTTCTTGCCCATTATTTTTCAGAGATAAAACACTCTTTTAGTAGAAAAGTGTAGGGTCCACAGCAAGATGTCTCCACCATGACCTGGAAAATGACCATGACCTGTGCTGTGGCTCTTTGTGGTCCACAGATCAAGATTCTTGTTAATCAGTGACCTGAAACCCAATACATAGAGCGTGATCCTCAGGCTCTCTGTCAGTGTTGTCATTACCGACACACAATCAATCTTAGGATAGGTTTGGCCACAAAGGATCCACCCGTTGGAAGAAGAAGATTGAATAGATGTTTCACACAGTAGCCTGGTTCTCTCAGTCATTTAGAAATGAAGGTAAACATCTGAGCTCTTACACAACTGCAGGTTTAGTTTGTGTAACTTCTGTCAGTAGATGCTCTGTATTTGCTTCTCAGATAAACTTTGTCCTGGTGGGAGAACTGAGTGTTTTGACTCAACACTGTTTGTGTACTCTGCTCACACAGAGGTTTGGATACCTTACTACACTGTTTACTGGACTCTATACAGTCAGTTCATACACTGCTGAAGACGTTCTCCTGCACAAGACCAAAACATATGGAGAACAAACCTCCATATATACAGTACAAATGTCTCACTGATTAATGACAGCATCATTGTTGTTTGGTATTTAACTTATGTCAGTATGATTGAGGGAACAATACTCCTGAACGCTCCCCTGGTTTTCATACAGGACATCAAAACATTTCATGGTGTGAAATGTAAAAGCCTGAAAGGGTTAAACTGAAAGAAGTTGAAGTGGCAGTTGAAGTCAGTTCAAGCTTGAGTAGAAGCTTGTGTGTCAGTGGAGGTGAAAGAGCTGAGAGGAATCGGTGCTGTAGCACTGAAGGAAAATGAAGTGGTAGTTTAAAACATACAGTAAGTAGAGCCTGATGCTTAACCACTGAAAGAAGTTGAAGTGCCAGTTGAAGTTAAGATGCTGAAGAGAGCTGAAGTGTTAGTTCAACAAAACAACAACAAACTGAGTTGTATCGGTAGAGTCTCCGAGAAACCCTCCACAGACCAGGATCCTGCACAGGATGAAGTGGGTGTTTGAATCCTCCTCAGACCAGGATCCTCCACAGGTTGAAGTGAATCCTCCACAAACCAGGATCCTCCACGGGTTGAAGTGAATCCCCCACAGTCCAGGATCGTCCAGGATCCTCCACAGACCAGGATCCTCCACAGACCAGGATCCTCCAGACCAGGATCCTCCACAGACCAGGATTCTCCACAGACCAGGATCCTCCACAGACCAGGATCCTCCACTGGTTGAAGTGAATCCTCCACAGACCAGGATCCTGCACAGACCAGGATCTTGAACAGGATGAAGTGGGTGTTTGAATCCTCCTCAGACCAGGATCCTCCACAGACCAGGATTCTCCACAGACCAGGATCCTCCACAGGTTGAAGTGAATCCTCCACAGTCCAGGATCCTCCACAGACCAGGATCCTCCACAGGTTGAAGTGAATCCTCCACAGACCAGGATCTTTCACAGCTGGGAGGTATTATCCTAAAGTGACTTCATGAGCATTAATCATCTGAAATGAAACTAGAATAACATTATACTGTTACCGAGGGCATTTCATCACAAGGCAATGTTGTCATGGCAACAGAGTGTTTCCCCCAGGATTGTTTGTCAGTGGCGGTGGGACTGGCCCAGGGAGGGGGAAGAGGCGGTGGGGTTGTCTGTGAGGCACTTAGTAACAGGTTGTCTTAGAAACAAATGTATTCACATTAGTCAACTTTAACTGACCACTGATCAGATGTTAGACTTTATGACCATTTTCATCACGTGCCATCAACACTGTGGCTGCAGCTCACCTGACAGGCTTCAATGACAGAGGAGTGAAAAATGAATGCAGGGATGATTTCTGTCTCTCATCTTTACTAGTTAACCAGAACCAGGTAATAGAAACAAACTAATTCACTGAGCAGCTCAGAGGCTGCTGGCAGCTTCGGACAACATTTAAGGTGGAATGTCTTCTTGCGTATTACTCAATGCATGAGTTGACCTTGTGAATCAATCAATACACCTTAAATGTCATTATGAAATTATTGGCTCTGGACTTTATTGATGATCAGATCTTCAAGCACTTAAAAAAAATGTACATGAATTCCAGTGGGGATTAATGTGGGATGTGAATATTCTGTTTCCTCACTTGACGCCACCTATGTTGGTATCAGTGAAGTGAGGCCAGCACACCGACAGACAGGCACAGAGGTCTACAGAGACTCAACAGGGCTAGTAAAAACATTCTGGATGTTTTAAAGTTATAATATGTAACCTTTCCACATTAAAATGTCTAAAAGTGACAAGACATACTGTATGTTCTATATTTTGCGAGCTCAGCTCCCAGGTCCTGGAGACATTCCGTCCTGTGTCCACAGAGTGTTGGTGAATCACTGATTTTTAAAGTGAAACTGCTTTATTCAGTGTTTCTACCGGTTTTAATCCCCTGGTGTGTTTGTTGTGGAGAGGAGGACACCTCTGTGGATAATTCAACTGCTGGGAAAAACCCCCTGAAGGTCTGGTTCATAAGCTATCAGAGAAACGAAGGTAAGTCTCAGTTCCCAGGTAGTCCCTGTCCGCCGAAAAGCGTTTATGACTCACTTATTTTTTGGGTAATTTTTGCCCATATTAAGATTGCTACAATGAGAGAGAGGAAAGTGAGAGAGAGAGAGAGAGGGGGGATGACAGGTAGGACTAACCCTTTGTAGGGGGGCGCACTACCAGGTGAGCCGCCCTGAATTGCTGATTTTTAAAGGTAAACTGCTTTCTGGGGTTTTTTTACTGGATTTAATCCCCTGGTGTGTTTGTTATGGAGAGGAGGACACCTCTGTGGATAATTCAGCTGCTGGTAAAAACCTGCTGAATGTCTGCTTCATAAGTTATCAGAGAAACAATCAGAACAAAGGTTAGCATCAATCTCAGCTCCAGCTCTTCCCTGAGTCTCTGTCCTCCGTACAGCGTCGCTCAAACACTGACTTTAAATGTCAAACTGCTTCATTCAGTGTTTTTAATGGTTAGAATCACCAGGTCTGTTTGATTTCCTGAACCACTGACACTGAAGGAATCCAAACCGGGAGGAGCTTACAGTAATGGTGGTGAAGACCACAACTCCCATGATCCCACGCTATTTCATGACGTCACCCAACGCTGTCTTTTCTTATTGTTTTGATTGAGAGAAGTTACATACTGTGCATTTAACAGTTCCCCTGGTCCACTGGTCCAAAGATGTGGTGACCGACTGGGATTTGTCCCCTGACTGTGAAGGGTTTTGTCGTGCCTGGGTGGCGCCAGCGGTCAGAGAGAATTTCTATAGGTGATGAAAATCTATCCATCTAAATGTCAGCTAGTTAAATCCGCCTCTCTCTGTTCTTTTTCCTTCTCCCCTCTTCTTTCTCCATCTCCTTCTCTCACCTGTGTGTCTCCACTTTATCCGTCATTTCGAATTAAAAGCCCTCTGCAGAGTTGTGTAAGTCATGACATTGTGGTGGTGGTGACGATAATTTTGCAGCAACTGTTTAAAATTCTATAATACAGGACTCAGTTATCAGGCAGTATTATTTTCAGTGGCATCAGTACAGATGTGGACATTGGTCAAAGTGATGTTTAGACACCAGTCAGACTGAAGCTGAGCCGATATACAGAGGATGGACTCTCTCCAGAGTCACTGAGTGTTGATGCTGGGTGTATCTGGAAGCTGGAGGCCTGCTTCAGGCTGTTTGTGAAGGGTGGCTCAGCTGTTCTACAGCCAGGTTTAGTCTGGACCTAAACACACTGAAGCTAAGGTGGTCAAAGAGCCAGACAGAAAGGGGGGCACATAGGGGTTTGTGAGACAAGCTTATCAACACTACAGGGGCTCTGGCTTAACAAATTGGCTTCTCTGTTCACTGTGATTAGAGTCTGACCAACACACACAAAAACACGCACTCACACACACACACACATACACAGTGACAGTAGATCTGAGGATGATGTGCTGACAACCAGAGACAAGCAGTTACAGCCAGACCTTCAACCTAATTTATTTGTTGAAAATTGTTCTTCAAGGACTCTGTGTGTGTGTGTGTGCGTGCGTGCGTGTGTGTGTGTGTGCTTGTCTGTGAACTGACTGTCTGAACATACACATACAAGGATGTGTGATTGTGGTTCCAGTGTAAACCAGCTGATCAGTTAACTCCTTCATAGAACAAGTGACGTGGGTCCAGACAACAGAGACGGATGGAGACGTTTGCATCTACTTCTGGTGTGTAGTAAGGTATCCAAACCTCTCGCACACACAGTGTTGAGTCAAAACACTCACATTACAGTGAATTGAGACCTTTTAACACTTGTTGCAGTTCTCCCACCAGGACAAAGTTTATCTAAGAATCAAATACACCCCCTCTGTTCAAACCCAGATATCACCTACTGACAGAAGTTACACAAACTAAACCTGCAGTTGTGTAAGAGCTCAGATATTTACCTTCATTTCTAAATGACTGAGAGAACCAGGCTTCTGTGTGAAAAACGTCCATTCAATCTTCTTCTTCTTCCAACGGGTGGATCGGGGAAAGAGCCACAACACTGACAGAGAGTCTGAGGATTACACTGTTAAATGTAAGTATCGGGTTTCAGCTCAGTTCAACAGCTAATGGTACAACTGTTAAAACCAAGGGCCTTAAAACCTCAAGTTTTTGTGAAAAATAGTTATGTGTTGTCAAGGTCGCTAGGCTACAGGAGGACTTTGCGATGCAATGGTAAGTGCAGGCACCATCTCATTTCAGTTAGGCCTTCACAGCCTGCATCGTTTGGACGAAGATCGTTCCTCTGAAAGATGCGGCCCCTGAATTGGTAAACAATGTTTACCCCTAAACACTGACCTGACTGATAATGGAAGCTTTATGGTTCAGTGTACATCACATCCCTGTCACTATCTCCCATCATTAACACTGAACTGAACAGACTGGAACATAATCAATGTCTATATTAATAAAGAAGCACACACACACACACACACACACACACACACACACTGTGATTGTGTTCTGTTTTTATGTTGTTGGGTTCTGTGTTAAACTAAAACTTGCTCCTCTCATTAAAACAGGTTATGACAGTAAAGGCTCACTGTGTGCTGCATTTGTCGACCCTGTGAATGCTGTCACACACACATCACATCACACACAGACACACACACACACACACACACTCACACATCACTCTGACCTGTTTATTTCCATAATTCCGGAAATTATTGATATTCTCAGACAGCGTTGGTGCATTACTGAAGGAAATATTGACTTATCTTTCATTTTCATAATTGACAGCATTTTAATATCGATGTGAGCACAGCATTGATCCTCACTCACTGACATTTTGTCATAAACAGCTATGTTAGACACATGAAGGTGAGGAGGAGATGGTTATGTTAGCAGGACTGTTTGGTCCTGATGAAATTCAATGTGATTCTTCACTTTTTTTTCTTAGTGATACCAAATATGATGCCAATGCATTAAAGCGCCATATTTCCCTCTTCTTCTGTGTTTTATTTGAAGTTTTGATCCATAAGAAGATATATTTGTGGTTTAAGAACCAAAAACCATCTCAGTGTAGTTTTACATCTCCTTTCTCAGGCTTCTCTCTGGAGCTCCAGTTACAACAGGTCAGTGAGCCAATCAGAAGAGAGGAGGCTCCTCTCTTCTGATTGGCTGACTGTTTTCTCAGTGATCCAATAAAAATATTGAGGATTTCAGGAAAAACTCTTTTAGTTTTAGTTTTAAGGCTCAGATTCTGAATACAGGCTGTGTGCATTTCAGGCTTTGATACGTTCACAGTATTAATATAGAACCTAGACCCGATCTATAATCAAACTACACATAGACAAAGACCATTAGACTATATGGGACCTAAAAAATGTAATAGTTATATACTACTGACCCTGTATGGATGTGATATGATTGCTGCCATTGCTGTATGACTCAGTTTAAATCCTTTGTAAAACATGAACAAATACATGAATGCCATAGACTTTCTTTTTTACAGAGGAAGCCTATTATAGTGATCCGTGATCAACTGCTTCTACGATTCAAAATGCCAGACAGAATTGTTCCTATACAAATACTGTTTAAATAATTTGTGTTGATAGTGTTAATTTTGTCCGTCTGTCATATGCTGAGGTCTCCGACTGTGTATCCCACTCACTGACTCGAGGCACAGTGATTGGCCGAGTAGCATCATGTGACCAGTGCTGTAAAGTCTCGAAAAGCTGTTCCAGTTTAAAATTGAAAAGCTCTGTCAAAATGTAATAACTCTCAATAATTTATAGGTCATAGGTCCAGGTCCGGATAGGACAGCATCTGGGTCTGGACCTAGACTGCAGCCTCTTCTTTTCTGCTCTATAACAGTAGCTGCTAGTGGCTGCAAAGCACAACTTCCTGTGTAGGCTGCTGTTGTAAAGCAGAAGTAAAAACTACTAAAACACTAACGTCAACAAAATAGTTTGATAAATGTTTTTTCTTCCAAATGAATGTAGAAAGTAAAGGTCACAAAACACAGGCGCGTATCCACACTGAGCCTTCAAGTCTAAAGATAAACACTGACTCCTGGACCTGCTTCAGTTTAGGTATTTTAAATTTATCGTTCTCAGTCAGTCAGGGCGAAGAGCTTCAGTAACATCAGCAAAACTCAGTGACATTCATTGGAAAACATAAATTCATAGAAAAACATGGGCGAGTTCAGCACAGCGTCCATCTGATCAGATAATGGCGTCCATCAGATGTTCAGTGTGTCTGCGTATTTCAATCTTTCTGTGGTGAATCGTTTTGAATGCATGGACCCTGAAGAGCTTCAGTGGACTGATTTATTATTTCTCTAACTCTGTAGATACTGTATAATCAAAGCTTTCATACCTGCACAGGTGAAACTACCTGCTCACTGTGACAGACCTGCTGCAGGTGGACAGATAGTAGCTACATCATTATTATTCATTAACAATGATAGATATGGTTCAGATGATTGTAAAATGTCTCTTTGATGATGTCGCTCTGCTCTCCTCAGTGGTGACCACCTCAGCTACAACTCAGTGTCACACTATTGCCTTCAGACTGACTGATCAGTTACCAATCCCCATAGACTCCCATGTTAAAATGTCCAACTTCACAGCAGAAATAAACATGTTTACAGCCTGGTACAAAAACAGCTTTGGTCTCTAGAGCTAATTTCCTCCTTCATGGATTAGCTGGGAGTTAGGGGCGGAGTCAGACACTGCTCAAGATTGCAACGGTGAAGCAGCTCACTGTGAGCTACGTCCATCTTTATTTACAGTCTATGTCCTACACACACACACACACCACACACACACACACACCACACACACAGAGCTCTGTAGCTGACATGATGCGGGCTGTCACATTGACATGGTCCATAATGGCTGCTAATGTTATTGGATATTTTAACGTAGTGTAAAAATCATTCTCTCTGCTCCGGCCTCAGGGTGAAAACAGAGGGTCACAGTGTTTCTTTTGTTTAGCGAACAGAGCCGATGTGAGTGGCTCGGTCACGACACCTTGTATAATATAATATGTTTCTCTTATAGACCATTCTGATGGTAATCACTTAAAAATACATGAGCTCTGAACACACCTAACCTGAATTATGTAACAGTTTATGAAGCTTTTATGTTCTGCCGGTCTAACATTATCATTTACTGTGACAGGCACTGAGTGGTCGGGCGGTGGGAATTTAAGAAAACCTTCTTTACACACATAAGGGATTTTTTATGAAAGCAATAAGGTTAAAAGTGAACTTCAACATCTTTTGAACTCATTTTTATCATCAAAAATAAGTCAAACATCTTGAGATGAAATGAATTCGGTGTAAAAAAGGCATTGACTTGACAAAAGGTGATGGTAAATATTTCATTTATTTTTATTGGGATCTGTGCTGAGTCTTCTGCTGCTGCCCCGACACAAAGGAAGAGAATTTCATCTCAGCCCCTCACTGCACTGGAAATATTATTATTAAATAGTATAACTCAGCAGCTGTGACCTGTGTGCAGCTCTACAGCTTCTTACACAGTACAAAATAGTTCCAATGAAACTGATCACCACAAGGTCACACATATTTTGCAATGATTCACAAACCAAATTCCCTTCACCTCCACTGTCGTGCGGTGGTGGCAGAGAGCTGGGGGTTACCCCGGGGCAAAAAGCAGCTGCTGGGCCCATTTAACCCTGTTCTGCCCACTCTCTCTGTTCTTTTCCAATATCTTGTTTCGTCCAAAATCAGATGAAGTTAACGATGATGTGATGACAGGGAAGAGCAGTAAATCCTCACAATGAAGAAACTGCCGACAGCTAAAGGTTGACTCCAACCTTTAGCTGGTTATCTAAATAGTTGCTGGTTAAAATTTTCTTTTGAATGACCAGTTGATTAATGGATCAGTGAGGCTGCATCTCCACAGCCTGGGCAGATTAAACCACACTGCCTGCATGGCTGTGGGTGAGTGTTAAAATCAACTGCACCATTAAGTTAAAAGACTCCTCCAGAAGCAGTCAGATCAGTGTTCAGGGACTGAGCAGTTTCAGCGACTGCAGAGCCGTAACAAAGAATTCTGGGAAGCCTCCCATTGTGTCCCCGCTGCAGCACAAACAAACTGAACATTTTATTTATATGAAGCAGCAAGGGGATAGAGAGAGGTGACACTGACACATGGAGACGTGTTAACCCTGGACCGCAGCGCCGCCCTGAACACTGACTGCTAAATGTCACATCTTAATGGAGCCACAACATAAAGTCCAGCTGTTTGTTTCAGCCTGTGAAGAGGAAGTGATGGAGAACAGCCCTGTGTCTCATTCTGCCGTCTCCCATGATCACACTCGCTGATTTCAGCTCATCACTGTGTTCGCACTGACAGTTATGGTAAGGTGCAGTGCACTGTGGGTAATTGCATGGTTACCATACGAAACGATGGATACATGGTGATGTACTGGAAGGGGAGGGGCCAACAAACTATGTTCAAACTTGTGAGAACGGCGGCTGAGGAAGCTGCAGCTGTTGCGATGGTTGCAACAGTGAACCCCGCACCATGCGAATGGAAGTTACACGTGTCTACACAATGTGTACCACGGTACTGTTGCAGGATAGAAGCCATTAGGATGTTTACTGGGTTGGTCTTGGATCATCTGGTACTGTGAACAATAATGTGAATTGAGCCTACAACTGTCATTCCCAGTGAGTGTTTTCCCGTTGAAATTCACGCCCCTCGCAGGTAGGGATGGGAATCAGGAACTGGATCCGTTCGAGAACCGGTTCCAAATTGTCTGAAATATCAGAATGGTATCAATTCCTTTAATTGATGTTTATTGAAACTAGTAATAACGATAATAACAACAATGACAAGTCAGTAGAACATTTGATACAGCTCAAAAAACAATAATACCACTAAAAACAGCAAATAGAGTAACTGAAGAAAAGTGCTTTTCAGAGCCGAGTGGGCTCATACGCTCATAAATAGTGAAGCCCTCTGCAAAGAGTGAACAGCAGGAACTAGGGGTGGGCGTGATTAATCGATGATCGATAATTGATCTTTAAGAATTTTTTCGATCATGAGGAATCTGATCGATCTAACGTGTGTATCAATGAGGTTGTTTTAATAATGAATCGATAATTGATCGTTAATTTTCCCGATGATCGAATAAGGACATTTCTTCAAGTGCCCATCCCTGACTCTTTACAGTGATCGGGTAAACCTGTTCTCTCCAAGCTTGATGTCAGTAAAAATGCGGATTTTAAATCTAACTAAAGTCTGTGTCAGTGGTGTACAACAATTCATTTAGTTTAGGAGTGGCAATGATTTGGGGCGGGTGATGGATGGGTAGAAGGAGGTTCGATTGAAGGAGATTAGCCGCCATTATTTTAAAAAACGGTACAAATGAACGTGAACTAGTTCATTTTCATCCGTATGAACTGAAATTTGAACTAGTTCTTTTTAAGTGTGAACTGGCACAACACTGATCCACATTATTTTAAAACAAGACAGTGATCTTCTATTCTCTCAGTCAACTCTGGTCTGATGGTCTGGCATGATGGACTGACACTGGCTATTGATTACATATTAAATTTAAAATGTTATTAGCTGAGCAAGCAAATCTCTCAGTAAATAATAACCAGCATGTATTCAGCCACAGTATAAACAGTATTTTATATGTAAACATTTCTAAAGGGAAATCTGGAGGAGCCTGTTTGAATGGACCTGATGCAGCTGGTTAAATTAAATTATTATAAATCAAAGCTGCGGTCATAGTCTACAGGCTCATGTTTATATTGTATAACCGAAGCTAAGTCAGGTGTGACTGTGTCGCCAGAACCTGTGCAGGCCTATTCTTTTTCACACAGAAAATGAATCAGGAATTGTTATGGGAATTGATAAAGAATCGGGCGCGTGTGTGTGTGTGTGTCTGTGTGTGTGTGTGTGTGTGTGTAACAGGGAGCTGTCCTTGTACGCAGTGCTGATTTCTAACAGGATAGTACTTTCCCTCCATTTCTTCCTTATTTTTCATCTCTTTTTCTCTGAGGTGTATCACCTTCTCTACACATACATATACACATACACACACAAACACTCTCTCTCTCTCTCTCTCTCTCTGTCTCTCTCCGACTTTTTCTTTCTCGACACATTAAATAAACACAAAGCTTCCTCATCACATAGTGCTTCTCATTTCCGTGTTTTCCGCGCAGTTCAGTGAATTCTGTGTGACTAGCGTGAAAAACAAGCGCTCAGTGTGCGTCCCTCTCTCCTACACAGTGAGTGGCGGGTGGAAACACACTCAGGAATCACTGCTGCTTTTTCTCACAGCAACACAGATCAATAATCAAGTGAGGTTGTATTCTCACAAAATAATCAGCGTCTTTCAAACATAACAAAGTTTCTCTATGTTCTCAATCACCGCTGCTGTACAGAGTTGTTGATAACGGAACTGATCTTCTTTGCACTTATGGTTCTTTTTTATTTCCATTTTTATTTCCAATGGTTGCTTGTTGCGCTGTGTGATGCTGATACAGTGTGATGTGTTGACTGCTGCCAGCAGAAAGGCTTCAGACAGTATCAGAGGGAGGGACACTGAGGAGGACAGGAGGAGTGAAGCTCTGCTCATGATCCAGCATCAAGTCCCTGCAGGAAGAAACAGACACGCTCTGTTTTTACCATCTTCTCACAGCAGGGGGCCGGACTTCTTATAGATCACCTGATGTGTGGAAAGGCCTACGATGATCTCACTACACACTCTCTTTACAACACAGACCTGACTCTTTACAATGATCATCTGCCTTTACTAATGTGGCCAAACAAAACATGCCTGTTTCTAGGTCCAAGAATCCAACATGACATCTTTAAAGCAAAAAAAAGAAAAACATAAATCAGAGAACCAATCAGCAAATCCACACAGCAAATGTTTGTCATCATTCAGTTATGCGGATGATTTAAAGGACTTTTTTCCATTATTGAAGACTTATTTTCAAGACCAGGTCCAAACCTTGTATCTGTCTGGACTGTGTGTGGTCAGTGTGTGAGAACATATTTGAAAAGTGTTTTGGAACCGCTGTGAACAACTACTGTCATTGCAGAAGGAACAAATTAGCATATTCATGACATCATCATGACGTAACATCATTCAGTCTGGTCTCAGCTTAGTCTCAGCTTAGTCTCAGTCTAGTGTTCAGCTCTCTATCTGTTCTCTCCCCCTCTTTGTGCTTACAGTATTTAAATACAGCTTAATTCACACTAAACCTGTTCTCACTGACATGTTTTTCTGTTTCTGTTGTCATGACAACAGAACAAGTTTGAAACGGTGACTGGAACGTGGCCCATTAAGATACATAATAGCGAGCAGTCAATGTCCAAGACATTCACAGGACAAAACCGGAGGGACTTTTGTACAAAGAGCGCCTAAAGCTTGTCCAAGATATTGCTAGATTTGAGAAAAAGACAATAAAGAGGTCAGAAAGTCTGTAAATCCAGGGACAAAGACACAAAGTCTGTAAACGCTCCCTGAAGATGTAATAGAAACTTTTTGTACCAATTCTTTTTGAAAGAGCAACAGCCAATGGGGAAACTCCAACACTTGTCTGACCAATAGTATAACTTCATCGCTCAGTCAGTCACATACAATGTCGTTTCTAAGGCCTCACAACAACAATAAAGCAGGTGCAGATTAATGGATTAAACCAGTCTCAGTCTCTACAAGTGGATTTTATCTTATGTTAAAAAGTCTGACTGAAAGTTACAGTTCAGAAGCACTGTTACCACATTCACCTCTTTACTGTGATGTGTTAGTTTTTCCTGTGCACCCTACAAACTGGAGAGATGGAAAACTGTGTGTGTGTGTGTGTGTGTGCGTGTGTGTGTGTGTGTGTGCGTGTGTGTGTGTGTGTGTGTGTGTGTGTGTGTGAGTGTTGTGGGCTAAATAAGAGAGTGTGGAGCAGAAGATATGGGGTTACAGTGGCAGCCAGTTGCAGAATCTGATGGACTACAACCTCAGATTGCAGGGTGACATGTTGTTAGAAAAACCCCTCAGAGCAACAACACACACATGTATGCACACACACACCCCGCTACAGGCTGGAGGAAGGACATTTGTGTAAAAAACGTTGATATCCAGTCAAAATTGTTTTCTACACCACAGTGCAGCGAGGTGAATTGAGGTGAACTGAGTCCAGAGCTGCACAGTACAGCACGTCCCTGAACTCACCGTCAGACAGCACCCAGACTTTACTATGATGCAGTGAAGCCTGTGTTCCCATTGGCTCATGTGGTGTCATGTTAAAATAATCATTATATGTTAAATTAATTATGAATTAATTTTACAGCAGAAATAAACATATTTACAGTCTGGTACAAAAACAACATTTTATTAAGGCTTAAAGTTATGGCCTCTTTCAAAGACAGTCGGGTAAGCTTGTCACAAACTGGTATGCACCGAAATCTCAGCTCCACACGTCCCACCTCTTTGATCATATTTGGATTAGCTGGGAGTTGGGGGCGGAGTCATACACCGCCAAGATGGCGATGGTTTAGCAGCTCACTCTTTCACTCTCCATCTTTATTTACAGTGTATGGGATGGTGGGATGCTACCAACGACCAATCTTCACCTGGTACTGTTTCCTGATTGGTCAGAAATAGAATATATAAGCACGGTAGGATTTGAACATCCTACTTATAAATGGAGATATCTGTCTGTCTGTCATCATGACATCACAGAATGTTACTTTGTGGGTTTGTAAATGGAAACCATTACTCCCATCAGGCTACTGACAAGCACATGTTGAACATAAGGATGGGCATTTTCAGTAATTTTAATATTCGAGTACTCTCATTACCTTATGAACGAGTACTCTGTTACTCGCATTTATAAATATATTTTTACCCTAAAAAAAGAAACACAGGAGGTCCAACACAAGTGGAATCAATGTCAAGCTTGTGTTTCCAGTGGGACACGGACCCCCCCGACCAATCCTACTGTTTCGCTGTCGGAGAACATGATATGCAAGTTTAATGCCACATATCTCTCACTGCACATTATTGTCATCTTTTTTTATCAAAGTATTTCCAGACCTCACTTTTCTGCCATGGTGCATGCAATGCCAACTAATGTAGTCAAATCAAGTGTGTATCTTCCAGAGTTCGTGTTTTGAGTATGTGTTTACACACACACACACACACACAGTGTCCTTAATAAGCCGTGGTGGAGGGAAACATCAGCAATAATCCTACACACACAACAGTGAGGATGAAGACACCTCCCTGATATGTCGGGGTCAGACTGCTGAAACCTCCCTTCAGCTGCAGATGAACTACAGAATGCAGTTTTGCTCAAAATTGAAGATTGTATAAGTTTTTTTTTTTGTACATAAATCCGTACCTGTGCTTGAAAGAGTAAACTAGCTTTTAGCAAAGCAAATTAAAGTACCGCTAATGTTAATTATGAGTTAACAGATGTAAGTTGATGTGTGTTCACCACAGTGATTGTGGATCTGCTGATGCTGTGCCACACCCCCTACATCAATCATCATCAGCTGATTTTGATCAGTAGATTGGAATTAATACCTCTAGTCAGCGAACACCATAAATATAAGCTGTGGTTAATACTGTCTGTGGTTGAGAGAAGCACTGTGTGCTGTGTAGTGTAGTCCTGCCTCCCACCTTGTTCACTGCGCTGGCGCCCAACATGCCACCAAAACAAAACAAGTCGGTCATGTGGAACTTTTACAAAGTGTGTGAGACTGATATAACATGCGCCATCTGCAATGCATGCCATGATAAAATACCTACAATTTGAATGCAGCCTGTATCTGACTGTAAATCCTATTATTCTTTAGTTTGCTTAATGCAACTGAGTTAATGTTCTAAGATACATTGCCTTTTATTTCTTAGACTATTTGTACTGTTTAGCCTTTTGAATATGCTTCATTTTTTTCAGTTTGTTAATAATTGTGTTAATTCACATGAATTAACACATGTAATTAATTAGTTATCACATTGTGTAATTCAGTTACTGTCGGATACTTGTTGCATTGCTCTTTGGGAGTGTTTTGTTCTGCTCTGTTGAACAAAGTAAAGCAGGGTTTTGTGGTCCTTTCATCAGGTGACGCTGCCGCCTGTTTGAGGTCTCAGTTCACCACAAAGCTAAACAGACTAAACTCCCGCTAAACCAGCTGCTATAACAAAAGACAAAAAATGATGGGTATCGGCCGATTTCACTCTTAGAGGATCGGTATCTGCAGCATCTGGAGCGTCCCTAGTTAATAAGGTTTAAATGTTGATTTTTTTTCATCTGAATTAACAACTTGACCAGTGCAGAGACAAATTTTCTTCCACGTATGGAGGCAAAGATGGTCCTGTGTGAAGGACTGATCGACCTCATACACACACTTCTGGTTTGGTCATAGAACCACCTTCATACAAAAGATTTTCCTCGCCCCAAAACAACATCAAACCCTGTCACTCCATCTACACCTGGGATTAAAATGAGCCTCGTATCCAGATAGGATTTTAACCTGATGCCAGAACATTTATACCTGCTGATAACCTGCGTCTCCACACTGAGATCTGGTCTCTGTCCAATCACATCACAACATCCTCCTCTCTTCTGCACGGGTCCCGAAAAAACAACACAACCGCAAAAGAAGAAGCCATCCGTGAAGCTGCGTTTTTGTGCTCGCTTGTTAAGCTGCCTAGCTGTCAACGCAACTGCATTTACACAGTTCGGTCCCGATACATCCCTGACCACCTCCGGAGGTGGTTTGGCCGACCGCATCACAATCCATCTGTCCTCAGTGCATCTGAGGATCATTTACACCTGTACCATCATGTGGTCGGGCTCTATCTCACTCCAATCACATCACACTTTACAGCCAGGTGTAAGCTGAGTTTAATCAGCTGTCTGTGGTTCTCAGGCTGCCCTCCCGAAGAAAACAGGCTCTCTGAGGTGTTCCCGGCCTGTGGTGGCTTGTATTCAGTGCCCACCAGTGAATATCAGGCTCTCATGGATATCTGGGTGACTGGTTGAAGGTTCATCATCCCAAGGAAACTGAAATTTACTCTTAGATTTGTGCTCTCATGAGCAACTGAGTCATGACTGCTTTTATAATGAAAAAGCTGTTTGTAGATATCTGGGGCTTATTGGCTCTCCGGCTGCTGTTCTCTGACGCCACAGGATGAAAAGGAGGCATTTAGGAAGATACTGCAGCGAGTGACGGGAGGAGGAACAGGCCCTAATGATATTTAAAGGGACTAAATCAGGAAATGATTTTCCTGCTGCGTTTGATAGAAGTGGGCACTTCCTCCTTCAAAGGTGCATCTATCTACTGTTCTATATGTCGACTGATTCGCATGATGAACAGCTGGAGCGCTCAGCACAAGTCGTGTTTGTGAAGGTCAACCTGACCAAGAAAATGACTGATACCAGGGAAGGTACAACAAGGTACGTCCTCCTGGGGTCAGGGGAACCACCTTTGTGCAGTGTTTCTAAAGCATTTACCACTCCCATATAAGACCCACTTTCCTCTGCTGTTTTACAGACCACTACATCACAGGTGTGACAGGCTGAAATCTCAACAATATATCCTCCAGGATCAGGTTCCCTCAACAGACCGGAGGTGAGACTGTTTGCTCTCACATTAATGATGGAGGGATTTAACCCCTGACTTGGTGAATTATTCTAAGTGTTGAATAAGGCCTTGTTTGAGGCTGCCTCAAACTAGAATTTCCATTCATATGTTGATGATTTAAAGTTGCTTTTGATGAATTTCCTGCAAGAGAAACTCAAATTTAACCAAAAAGGTTTAAAGCATCAAACTGAGGAGCATTTGCAGACTCTGAGGATGTCACCTCCTGTATTTCATACAGGATTTGCTGTTTTTCTGTAGATACATTGAAGGTGCGATGGGTTGTTTTGTTTTTTTTCGTCCAAAATAGATTAAAATAAATAAAATAAAAATTCCGCAATCAAAACAACAGTAGCCTCAGCTGTGATTTATTTCCACAGGCAGCTCTAATGAAAACCACTCACAGCTACAGGACGTGTCTGAGCTATAGCAGCAGCGGCAGCAGCGGCAGCGGCACTTACATTGAGGTGATGTTCTGGGAAAGGTCCTCGATGCTCCCGCTGCTGTTCCCGGCGCTCCCGGTGCCCTGGAAGGACAGCAGCGGGAAGAATTTGCTGTTGTCGGACTTATTGCAGTAGATCTCCGTGGGCGAGCAGGTGCAGGTGGGCGGGCAGTCCAGCAGGGAGCTCAGGTAGTTGTGAAAGAAGGCGCTGAGCAGAAAGACAACCTTCCAGCAGCACCATATCCTGGGAGGGCGACGGACGCCGAATGCGCCAAATACCGCGCCACATCCATCCATACTGTCTGGATTCAAGTCCGCAGATCTCTGAGCAACTTTACAGCAGCAGTAAAAAAAAAATATATATATATATAAATGGATCAGATCAAATCCGCTCTCAAGTCCGGTCCGCGCGGAGGTGGGCGTGTGGTCCCCCTGTCCTCACCTTATTCTCTCAGTCGTAATGTTAGAATTAAAAACATCTCCCTTCACGTCTGTGCGTATCCATACGTGTGAGTGTGTGTGTGTGTGTGTGTGTGTGTGTGTGTGTGTGTGTGTGTGTGTGTGTGTGTTTGTGTGTGTGTGTGTGTGTGTGTGGGTATGTCAGGAGTATTGATGATGCCAGTCACGGCTTCTCTGCTCGATCACAAAATCACCACTGAGGAGGAGGAAAAATTCCGCAAATATTCCAGGTACACACATGAAGGGGTCTGAGCGCGTGCAGTCCGGTTCTCTTTCTCTCGTCCTGCTCTCTCGGCATCGTTTTATGTCATCCGTTCATATCTCTCTCTCTCTCTCTCCCTCTCTTTTTTTTCTCTCTCACTCTCTCTCTCTCTTTCTCTCTCACTTTCTCGCTCTCTCTCTCTCTCTCTCACACACACACACTATGTCTCTCTCTCTTTCTCTCTAGCGCTGTTACCGGTACAAGGCGGTGAAGATGGTGGAGAGACATAGAAATGGACTGGGAAGCAGAGAGAGAGAGAAAGACTCTATCCTCCGAGCCTCAAGTCCCCCCTACCGGGCAGAGGGGAAACTGACACAGGGGTGCACACATGCACAGTCTGTGTTGGTAGCAGCACCACACACACACACACACACACACACACACACACACACACATACACAGTGGTATGAAAAAGTTTAGGCACCCCTGACAATTTCCATTATTTTCATTTATAAATCATTGGGTGTTTGGATCAGCAATTTCATTTTGATCAATCAAATAACTGATGGACACAGCAATATTTCAGTCGTGAAATGAGGTTTATTGGATTAACAGAAAATGTACAATATGCATCAAAACAAAATTAGACAGGTAAATTTGGGCAACCCAACAGAAAAATCACATCAATATTCAGTCGAGCCTCCTTTTGCAGAAATAACAGCCTCTAGACGTTTCCTATAGCCTCTAATGAGTGTCTGGATTCTGGATGAAGGTATTTTGGAACATCTCCAGTTCAGTTAGGTTTGATGGTTGCTGAGCATGGACAGCCCGCTTCAAATCATCCCACAGATTTTCAATGATATTCAGGTCTGGGGACTGGGATGGCCGTTCCAGAACATTGTACTTGTTCGTCTTCATGAATGCCTGAGTAGATTTTGAGCAGTGTTTTGGGTCGTTGTCTTGTTGAAATATCCAGCCCCCGGCGTAACTTCAACTTTGTGACTGACTCTTGAACATTATTCTCAAGAATCTGCTGATATTGAGTGGAATCCATGCGACCCTCAACTTTAACAAGATTCCCAGTACCGGCACTGGCCACACAGCCCCACAGCATGATGGAACCTCCAACCAAATTTTACTGTGGGTAGCAAGTGTTTTTCTTGGAATGCTGTGTTCTTTCGCCGCCAGTCCACAGCACCTTATTCCAAAATGAAGCTGGCTTGTCCAAATGTGCTTTTGCAAACCTCAAGCGACTCTGTTTGTGGCGTGTGTGCAGAAAAGGCTTCTTCCGCATCACTCTCCCATACAGCTTCTCCTTGTGCAAAGTGCGCTGAATTGTTGAATGATGCACAATGACACCATCTGCAGCAAGATGATGTTGTAGGTCTTTGGAGGCGGTCTGTGGGTTGTCTTCGACCGTTCTCACCATCCTTCGTCTTCGCCTCTCCGATATTTTTCTTGGCCTGCCACTTCTGGCCTTAACAAGAACTGTGCCTGTGGTCTTCCATTTCTTCACTATGTTCCTCACAGTGGAAACTGACAGCTGAAATCTCTGAGATAGTTTTTTGTAGCCTTCCCCTAAACCATAATGTTGAACAATCTTTGTTATCAGATCATTTGAGAGTTGTTTTGAGGCCCCCATGTTGCCACTCTTCAGAGGAGATTCAAACAGAAGAACAACTTGCAATTGGCCACCTTAAATACCTTTTCTCATGATTGGATGCACCTGTCTATGAGGTTCAAGGCTTAATGATCTCACCAAACCAATTTTGTGTTCCAATTAATCAGTGCTAAGTAGTTACAGGTATTCAAATCAAAAAAATGACAAGGGTGCCCAAATTTTTGCACAGCCTATTTTTCACGTCTGATTTAATTTCATACAACTTAATATTGCTACACTAAAAATCTTTGTCTGGAAAATACCCCAGTGCTCAGCTTTTATTAGAAAATGAATGGCATGCCACTGTGATCATTTTCTGTGAAGACAGAGTAAATTATTATGCAGCCTCAGAGGGGCGCCTGAACTTTTTCATACCACTGTATATATGGTGCACAACAAATATCCAGCAGTGCAGTGATGTGGTCAAATCCAACCAACCTGCTCTAATTTTCGAAAGCTTCATCTAATTGCAACCAAATTTCGCTCAAGTGTAAAGACTGGAACCATGAATACGGCTGCAGAGTTTCATGCAATTTTGCCACTATAGTAATAAAGCAAATATTGCTTAACACAAATAATGTACATTAGCCACTACTATGAGAACCTAATGGCTGGAAACATGGTTCCACTTTTAAAATGTCAAGCATGACTCAACCATGTGAGCTGTTAGATAGATTGTTGATATCTCTTATAATAAATGAGTTATAATCTTTCTAATTAGAAATACATAAAATCACTAATATTTGTAAAAATGTAAAGGCTAGAGGAAATTAAACACCTGATCCATGTGGCCTTTTATTGATGTTTTCATGTACTAATACTTTTATACTTATTTTCATCTATGTTCATGTCCCTTGCTTTCACCACCAAACGTCCTTTTTGTCTCAATCGTCGGCAGTGATGGCAGCAGATGCAGTGATCACACGCAGGTGTTCTAGTCAAATGTGTTATTTCTTTATAGCAATGCAGCTGTTAACTCACATCTTAGTCCCAATGTCTGCGTAAAAAATATTGAACTTTTGTTTCCCCATCAGATGTCTTTTCATTGACGTCACTGTGTTGTCAGATCCCAGCTATTAAGCAGCCAATGACTTATATATTATGACTTATTTAGGAAAGTAAGACTTTAGTTGTGATTACCTTGAGTAGACTTATGCATTTTCCCTGAGCATTTCATCTACTGCCACCTTCAGGCCAAACATATCTAAGTGAGATGAACAGGGTCACAGACCACATGACTTCTAGCACCACTACCCAGCCCCAGACTATCTTTTAACTTCAGTCTTTGATTATACAAAAATCATCAGTGTGTTGTTTGGTCTCCAACATTTTCACAATGTTGGCTGTAATGAAGTGTGTGGCCTCTAGGGGCCACTAGCAGGGGTTTAGACTTTAAGACAGACAGAGCAGTGAATCAGGGTTAGGACACGATTTTTTTGAATGCAGTCAATGCTTCTATTTTTTAAATATTTATTATTCCTACAATATTCATCCATACTTTCTCAGGCTGTGATGAAAGGCCAGTACTAAAAGTAGGGGAACACAAAACTGTCCACAAAGCTGAAATCCTCTGCAGTAATCCCTAAAAGAAAGAGAGATGTGAGTCATGGCAGCATCATGTGCACTCCTCCCTCCTCCCTCTGGCTTTGCCTGTCTCTCCTCAGGATGCTGCTGCTGCTGCTTTTTAAAAGCTTCACTTTAACTCAAGATAAAGGTAAAACCCGAACACCTGTAGGCTCAGCAAACAGTTTGATGTTCAGTTTGAGGAGGGAATGCTCGATACACACACACACACGCATGCACGCACGCATGCACGCACGCACGCACACACACACACACACACACACACACACAACCTGGGCCTGATTCTAACCGGAACCCTAAAACCAGATCTTAACCCTCAAACAGCCCTTGACGTTGTGAGGACCAGACAACATGTCCTCACTCTAGGTCTAGAGGTCTAGAACTGGTCCCCACAAAGACACAAGTACCAACACACACACACACACACACACACACACTGACATACACCCACTCGCCTCCTAGAACCTGAGGAGACTAAGACACTGATGATCAAATCTAAAATCAAACTCAGTTCAGTTTCCTCCTGTTAATTAGCTTAATACAGTGTTCTGTCACCATCAGGGATATGGATACATATGTATACACATTTCTGTCCTCACTTTTTCTTATATATATATATATATATATATATATATATATATATGTTAAAACACAAGCACAGTAATAACTGATAACAACTGATGAGCAAATGCGCCAGAAGTCCTACCGTTATTATTATTATTTTTTATTATTATTATTATTGTTTTTGTTATTAATTAGATTTAACATTTAAAATTTAGATTTAATATTTAGATGTAGATTTATTTTTTAACATTTAGCTTTAATTTAGATGTAGATTAAAAATTTACATTTAACATTAACATTATATCATTTATTTATTCATTTTAAGAAAAGTAAATATCACAAAGTTCACAATGTGAACCAACTTTATTATATAATATAATTTAGGTTTAATATTTAGATGTAGATTTATATTAAACATTTTGCTTTAATTTAGATTTTGATTTAATGTTTAGATATAGATCTAATATTTAGATGGAACATTTAAAATTTAGATTTAGATTAAATATTTAGATTTAGATTTAACATTTAACATTTACATTTAACATCAACATTATATCATTTATTTATTTATTTTAGGATAAGTACATATCACAAAGTTCACAAATATTACTGTATTTGGTTAAAAAAAACTACTTCCACATCACTTTTTTATTATTATTATTTGGAACTAAATGTGGCAAAATGTTAATTTCAGTATGCTCCACTTTACAATTCACGCCCCATATGGCAGAACCTGAAAACATGGACATTTTGTAGTACAGTATGTATGCAGTAGCAAACATAATACAGTGCTGAAATTCAGCATGTATCTTATTTTGCTATTTATTTTTATGTATTTTGCTGTTTGCTGTATTTTGTTGTACTAGTTCTCTCCAAAACACATTTATGAAATATGAAAAGTGTCTTTTTAACAATGAGTACAAGTTGATTTAACTGAGGCCATTTACATACACGGTGTAGTTCATAAAGTCTGCATTTTTATAACATCTAATATACTTTCTACAATGTGTAGAGTATTCACAGGTGTAATGATGTATAGAAGCTTTATGCTGTGATTGAGCAGAGAGAGGAAACTAAACTGTATTGATAGACATTCACATTTGTAGATATTAACAAAATTATCAATTGGGGCATGACATTTAGGAGCTTTTAAATGTTGCTGTTGTTTGATATTTGTCAACAATAATTCAGCGGTTCCAGTTTCAGTATAAGCACATAAAGAATTAAATGGAGATGAAGGGTTCAGGGTTGCTACATGGTTACAAAGACAATGGTAGGTGTGCTGGGAATGACTGATGGTTAATGTGTAATGTTTATGGGCTGAGAGTTAATTTCATAATCGTCAGAAACAGAAATGTATGTGATAAAATATGTATGAGAACAACTACAGTATATGGTAATATGAGCTGCATTAAAACACAGTGTGGGTGACCGCAGACAGCAGGAGGAGACTGAGCAGAGCTGTCACTGGACAAGGTAACCAACTGTGTGTGTGTGTGTGTGTGTGTGTGTGTCTTTGTGTGTGTGTGTGTGTGTGTGTGTGTGTGTGCGTGTGTGTGTGTGTTCTACAGGCACAGCGGCATTCATACACAGCAGTCAATACCTTAGTGTTGTATGCAGTCACATTTTATATGGCTACTGTCATTAAAAAAAAATGTCCTGACCACAAAACAACGACTTGGTCAGCTGACTGTCTGTCACATGTTGGCTGTCATGTAGTTTTGCTGTTTGACAAATGAAAACAGGATGAAGTAGAAGAGATTTAGCTGTTTTTATGTTGTTCAGGAATTTCACTGTGAACTGAGGTCTCTGCAGAAACCACCTGACAATGCTAATGTGGACACAGATCATTTTCACACAGAAACAGTGTTTTAAAATTTGTCACTGCTCTGTGTGTTCTTGGTGTTTTGTTAGTCTCTTTTCCTGTCCTGTCTGCTCTGTAGCTCTGTCCAGGTACTTCCTGATTAGTGCTCAATGAGGTTCACCTGGCCTGGGAGTGAAGTGCTTAAAACGTAGTCTGACGAGGCAGTGAAAGAGAGACCAGACATCTGTTGGGCATTGGTAGTTACTGGCAATTATTATCAGAAATCAAAAATCTCTTCAAGGGCTGCTTATCTCTGAAAGGCAAGACTGGTTTGCCTGTGGAAGTTTAATTAACACCTTAATAATTTTGGATGCAGTCGGAGCATCACACCTGTCACTGAGTAGTAAGTCTATTTCTACACTTCAGGCTCTGTGCTAGCAAATAAATAAAATTCTCTTCACAGGGGTTCTCCATTGTTGTGTCTGGGAAAGAGGGTGGTTAAACAAGTTGTCAAGAACAAGGCAATGTGGTCTTGCATTGGTAGACAATTACCAAGCCAATTCTGACAGCTCGACTAGGTTGCTTTGAATACATTGTGTTTGAATGCTGAACAGAAGTTCTTACACTTCCTGCAGGATAGGTTTCCCTGGAATGACTAGCAGCAATAACAAGCTCTTAATGTAACACTAAGGCATGGAAATCAATAACAGGAGGATGTCTCAAATTCCTTTAGCTAAATTTGATGAGTAAACCAATTCTCGCCACAATGCACAATGCATAACTAGGTGTGAACATGAAGCACTGTGGGGAATGGAGTTCAAATGGCCTTCTTTTGTCTGTGGAACAAGAGAATATACTGTCTCCACCATCTTAGGGACTTTAAGCAGCGACGGTTGAAGCGACGGCTATGGCGCCCGTATAAGTTCCAACGCGTTGCCGTAATAGTGGAAATCAAAGATCACTAAGCAACATTTAACTCTAACAACAGCTTCTTCACTACTTCACGAAACTGAGTTCGCTCTGAACCTTGCTACAACATGTCTTTCAAAATGCTCTTGATATTTGCTTTAAAGACAATTTAATATCAGATGAGGAGTTTGTATAAATCCATCTGTTACTTCAGCACCACGGACAGCGTCATGGTTTCATCAACGCACAGCACAGTGAGGTTGTGGGCTGGAGAGGGAGGATGGAGGTTAACAACAGTTTGTGATTTTGCTCTTTTTGTTAACAAACGGGGATAACCCTGAAAAATCAGTCTTTTTGACAAATATACTCATAATCCATAAAACTACTAACAGTATAATTGAATATAAACAATATGACAGTGTCAAATATGACAAATATGTATTGTTGCCTCCTAACTCTTTAATGTATCACAGGGTACAGCAAACTAGTCTTTCTCCTGTAATAGACAGTTGGGCTGCAACTGTAGGAAGTGTCACCTCCAGTGTCAAATAGTGTTGAGTGCATTTTTGAATATTTCATTGTAATTTCACCAACCAGAGCAAATGCAGAGGTCGACAGAGGTGACATCTGTTGGTCCTGTTGAGGCTGAATGACTCAGCCTGATTCTGGAGCAAACATCAATGAGCCCAGCTGTTCCCACTAAGACACAGGTTGTTTCCCTACAGTTGTCACATTTGTCAGTTTGTACAGTACGTATTTTATATGTTCTCATCCAACTTTAAAATTAAAATCTAATCCCTCAATATAACCTGAAAATCCCAGGCTGTTTGGATTACAGTAATTTGGTGCAGCAGGATGGTGTGTGTAGGACTGAGTAAAAATAAACTAGTGTGTGTTCGTGGTGATAAAGGACCACATGGAACCCATGCTAGCTGCTAACTGCCACATCACTCAATCATCTGAATTTCAGAACATCAAAAAACACTCAACATGCAAACCTTTCCTTTTTTAAGCAAGGTACTTGAAAAGGTTGTTTTTAACCAAACCAATAGTTTTCTTAACGAAAACAGCGTCTTAGAAACGTTTCAATCAGGCTTCAGACAGAGAGAGACAGAAAAGTTGAGGAGAGAGAGAGAGAGAGAGACAGAGAGAGAGAGAGAGAGAGAGAGAGAGAAGGGGATGACGCGTGTGCAGCAAAGGGCCACGCGTCGGATTCGACCCCAGGCCACTGCGGCCAGGACCAAGCCCTAATGGTACGCGCTGTACCAGGTGAGACTCCGAGGAGCCGCCAGGGAGGAAGCTCCTGTTGCAACTGGGGATCATGTGTCAGGAAAATATGATTTGCCTTTCGGTGTTGCTCAGGGAAGTGTTCTTGGTCCACTTCTTTTGTCTCTGTTTATGCTCCCTTTAGGTGACATAATCAGAAAATCGAAATTAAATTTTCACAGTTATGTCGATGACATAGCTGTATAGTTCACTTGAGCCTGATGATCATAACGCCCTCTGTACCCTGACCACTGGCATGGCAGAGGAAAAAAACTTCCTGAAACTAAATGAAGACAATACTGAAATTATTCCAGCCCTTCCTATCCCATAAAGATGCTGAAAAACTGATTCTGCCTCCAGTTATTCAGAACTGTGCTGCTGGACTTTTAACAAAAACAAGGAAGAGCGATCACATTACCCCAGTTTAAGCTTCACTCCACTGGCTCCCAGTATCTTTTAGAAGAGATTTTAAGGTCTTTTTACTTGTTTTTAAAGCTCTTAATGGTTTGGGTCTGACCTACTTTGCAAATAGTCTGTGGTTCTATAATCCTTCATAAGGTCTCAGATCTGCTTCTGCCAGACTTTTAAATACACACAATTCTACACACAAGAAAAGTGTGCAGTGCAGCTTTTTTGCTATGCAAATCCAAAACCATAGAATATACTGCCAATGCTCCATGATTGTATTCTACTATTTGATTTTATTTTATTGTAAAGCAATTTCAGCTACATCTCTTGTATGAAAAGGGCCCTATAAATAAAGTTTATTATCATTATTATTATTATTATTATTATTATTATAATTAAAGGCTACCAAGGCATCCTGACTAAGTGTGTGTGTGTGTGAGGAGGTGGGAGTGAGACTGCCCTGCTACACTAACATTAGAGCAGAGAAACAAACAGCAGCCTCACTGACTGCAAAGGAACACTGGCTTTAAAGCAGCCCTCCCTCTGAAGATGACATACAAGAGAACAGAGCTCCCTCCCTCTGTGGAACACCCACGATGCTCCCACTGTTTCACCAGGGACACACTGCAGGACAAAGACAAGAAGACAGAATGCAGTTTATTCTCACTGTGTCTTTACACTGTGCTCTCTCTCTCCTGAGTTATACTTAAGCAATATCACCCGAGAGGGAGTGATGTTGGACTGAATATCAGCACGGCTGTGACTCAGTCGTAGTGGCTGAGTACTGAAGATAAATCACCACCTCTAGTGTGATATTGCTTTTATACAACAGTTCTACGAGCGCCATATTAGTTAAATAAGCAACAACAGATTATGATTTCTTTGTTTATATCATCATTTATTTGGCTATACCAACACAAATAGTTCTGCAACTGGACTGATACTGGACTGTTGCTAAGCAAACATTTTCCTGACCTGAGGATATGAGCGACCTGGAGGTGTGAGCTTAAGTCTCCAGGCTTCTTCCCTTCATCCTCTTCTGACGACGTGACATCATTTAATTCAAATGTTATCTCTGGAAATAACATTGGTAAGTTTGTTACCATCTAAGACAGATAACAACCGTTAATGTAATGCTGATTAACGGTCAATAGAACACCTGTGAAGCGGAGTGATACGTGTAGTTAAAAGTCCCCGTGCTGTTGTATTCTATATCAGCTCTCATGGAATGACTCTCATCCAATCAAATTACTAGTTTTATAAAGTCGCCTGAGGCTCTGAGGAGCTGTGTCATGTCTGAAGAAACAACCCTGAGGATGTCACAATGGTATCATCACAGTATCCTCCAACAGAAAGTCTGCAGTCATGTCATAATGGAGTTAGTGTCATCAGCAGTTTCCAGGTTGTTAACAGTGTTTACATGAACCAGGTCAAAGCTGTGACTGGAAACTCATAAGTTAACAAATACTGAGTCACACCAGCCAGAGCTTTTATTAATCACTGTCCCTCATGAAGACAGATTTGCTACACCTGACACCACAACACACAACGGTCTCAAACATGAGCTGCAAACTTTAGACAGATGTTGTGGTTGTCTGTTAATTAATGTACTGAAATGTAATACTTATCATTCACCATTTATCATATTACAGAACAGTATTATTTTCTGATAGCAGTCAATATCAATTTTGGAGACAAAGACGGATGAAGGCCCGACTGTGGCTCAGGGTAAAAGAGGAAAAATCTCTAAAAAATTAAATTGACTGACAGATTTAATCTGGTTTCACTATGGATTTTTATGTTTCATGCCATCATGAAAATATAATAAAAAGTATTTAAGTTGGAATCAATTTCTGGAACAGGCTCAGTTAGTGAAATCATCTTGTTTATTGGTATATTCAAAGGCAGAGGAGAAGATTTCTTCATGATAGATTCTTCATAAATGTTCAGACTTGACTTATAAACAACGAGAGCAGTTTTCTGAGGACCTGGGGTGGTACACTAGCTCATGTGGAGCTAAAAGGTCACTTAGGTCGAAACTAAGACTTAACTCAAGTGATTCGATTGATTCATTTGTCTTTTTGGTGCATTGAAATGTCTAGTAGCTGCATTTTAACAGCAGCCTGGCATCAGTTATTTTCAAGGTGACATTGTGGTGCGTTCAATTGTCAACACAGTTCTCAGTTATGGTATAAGAGCCAAAACAAATGTAAGAATAATGAGATGTGTCTTTATGACCACCGATGCAGCAGCTGAGCAGGAGTGATGCTCGCTGAGACAACGCAGCTCTCCATAATACTGACTATCATGTCTTCATTTATCTTTGTAAATTCACATTTTGCAATCAAACATCTGACTACACATCATTTTCCCCAATCTCAACAATTAATTTGTTGAGTATCATGTTGTCATACTAATGATGGGAATGACGGCCAAAGCTGTTGTTAATTGAATTAAATGATCGCAATGTTATACTAGATATTTTAAATATACAGTATGTATATCTACAAATTTTACTATTGGTATTTCATGTATGTTATAAACTTACTCGATATAGGGACATACATGTCATATATTAGATCTCTGTGTGGGTATGAGAGAACTGTGTTGTTGGATGTTTCAGACATCATGGTCCAGTCGTCTTCACTGTAAAGTGCTGCTCTGCTGCTGCAGCTATATTTGTTCTGCTGTGGGTTTTGGCTAAAAGGGTTTGGTCCCACCCATTCAGATGACATCAATCAGATGTTAATGTCATGACTTCTTAATGTACCTACGACCATAGTGCATTATAGATGAACCTCTGATTCCTAATGGCCAGTTAATGTACTGCATGTGACCAGCCTGTGGTTTAGTGATAGATGGAGAGAAACAAACCTCTTTGTGTGTGTGTGTGTGTGTGTGTGTGGGGGGGGGGGGGGGGAGAGGGGGAATACACACTGTCTTTCCCTACACACACACACACACACACACACACACACACACACACTGTATCTAAAAGGTTAATATTCTCTCTAATTCTTCTTCACCTCTGTATTGAACAGTGGCGATTGCTCTAAGACTGCAAGGGAAGCTCAGCTTCCCCTAAAATGTCAACAAAATAAGTGGTCAAATATGTGCTGTTGTGTGAACATTTCATTGACTAAATATGCGCTAGAACACGTTCATCTTTTGTTCAGAATCAGCTCCTTATCACAGGTAACCGACACGACTTCTTCTCATTCATCCCCGCAGCGCCACAGAGCTTTACACAGTGTAGACGCCGAGCGTCTCCTGACTTCAATGGGGAAGCAGAGAGTGGGTTGTTCCACTGCAGCGAAACTAGACGCTCATTGGATAAATGCTGGGCTTTGTCCCGCCCATCGGACGCTCAGCGTCTCTGGGGGTCTATGGGGCAGTGGGCTGGCCCGGACGCTCGGCTTCTGCATGATGATTGGATGATCTGTCTGAGGCCGAGTCCCTTTTTGATTGACAGCGAAATGAGCGAATCAGCGATCTTGAAGTATAAACATCCACCGGAGCAGTTTTCAAGTTTTTCATTCCGTTTTTCGGAGTTGAACTGGAGACGTTACTGATCCTCAGCGACTTTGTCTTTGTTAAAAATGACTAGCGTTGTGTTTGGCGACTCTCTTCTGTCACTCTGCGAATTTACATATAAATAAACGGACACATTTTATGATGTAGGCCGAAAAATGAGCTTCCCCTCCTTATAAAACCAGCAGCCGCCACTGGTATTGAAGTGGATTATATCTTCCACCTGCTCAGTGTTCTGATCTACAACAGCAGCCAGTAGTTACACACACAACAATCAGAAGAAGTGCATCTGGTTTGGTGCAGACATTCATGGTCTCCAGTGGTTACACTCTGATGCCTGTCTTTGGTCCAAATATATGATGACGTCTTGTGTTTCTGCAGAAAATGACACAGGGAAACATTTTCAACTTGTTGAGAGTTGTGGAAAAATGATTTCCCATGTCAACAAAACATTTTACACAAGCCTTCATGAACTCCTGTATGTAGTTTAGACCAATGACAACTGACTCTGAAAGGCCCACAGTAAGAATAAGCTCTGTTTAACCAGTTCTCTATCACTACTGGCCATCACTGCCACACCCTCCAAAGACATGAGACAGAGGCTGAGGAAAATGTTTAGAGCCATAACAGAGACAACATAAGACCTGTTACCAAAGAGGGGGTCCTCTTATTCAGCCAACACTTCTTCATGGCTTTATGAGCTGGAAAACAACGGCCCAAGAACAGAAAGGTGTTGATATATTGTACGAGTGCAGCTGGTGCTCACTGCTGCACGCTGATGTTTTCAAACCTACCTTGTGCAAGAGTGCAGGTCACCCAGCAGTTGCCACAGATGTGTCTTTCAGATCTCTGACTTCAACGGCGTCAACCATGTTGTCAATTTTCATGATGGATGTTCACGTTCCACTAGAGAAACATTCAGGGGACGGTCCTATCAATAAAGACAGAACTGTCACATATGAACTGAGGATCAGATCATTCCTGCTGAGAGAGGAAACACATGACAAGGACTTAGTGGAACACAACAAGCTGAAAGCAACACAGGAGCACATGCTGTCAAAGAGGTGAACTCTTCACATTGGTTAACAGGGTTCAGGACGTACTGAACATTGTGTCAGAGGTTTTTGCTGAGACGGAACAATGTATTTGGAAGTATCATATTGTTTGAATGAATCGAACCTAATAACACTACATTAGACACTGTATGACAGCCTTCTGTTTTTTGGGAAACATACTGTATAAAGTTGTTTTAAAAGCTTCTACTTTTAAAATATCATGACAATAATGTGCATCCCTAGTTTGCCTGAATCACAAAATCCCACATTGCTCTTATAATGTGTGAATCTCCTTCTTACAGTAAATACAGACATTTACTGAACCATCTGTTTCACTTTACCACCTCAACAACTTTTAACCTTTGTGAAGGACTGGACATGGTATTTATGAATGTGGTGTATGTTCTCCAAGCTGTCCTGACTCTGACTTTAGATCACAGTCCTCATCAAAGAGCTGCATTACCCGTGTCAGCTCAATGACACACTTCAGACTCTGGGCTTCTGATTGGTAAAATGTAGGCGATGGAATGTTTTTGGCACTTGTGCTTTGGCTCACCCTGAGGTCGCTGCTTGGTGTTCACTCCCTATTGATTCTGTTTCCACCAAATTAGTGTTTTTATTGAATTTAGTTCATTTAAATTCTGAGACTTAAACTCATACAAATCTTGCATTGTTATCTGCCAGTGTCTTTTTCTGAAACTCCCACTGGGGGCACCAAACATCAGGTTATAGACAGGGCTAATGCTAACGCTGGCTAAGGTTCCATGTTCACCTATGGCAATAATTTTGTTTTATGGAGTGTTAATGTGTTTGGTAATATACACTAAAGCATAATGGAAACTGAAATAATGAAGAAACAAGTTCTTTAAGGTGGTAGTTCCATTACCAAACCTTGATTGAACTTCTCATGTGTAGGAAATGGTTGTAGTACTTTCAATACTTCAGTGTATGTTCCACTTACATACGTACACTTGGTGCATATTCTGAAATAAATTGGTTTCACCAAATAACTAAAATGAAGTAAAGCTGAGGATTCAAGACCCACCTTAAATACCTGTTGCCCAAATTTGGTTTTATCTAATAATAAGTGGTAAACACAAGGTGTCAACACAAAACTTCACAGACTCTTCATCTGTGGTTTTCTACTGTACTGCATCACTAACCATATGACTAAAAGACATGTAAAGAATGGGGAAAAAAGTGTTGAAACACTCCCAGAGGATGTGTGTGTGTGTGTGTTGTGTGTGTGTGTGTGTGTGTGTGTGTGTGTGTCAGCATGGCAGAGAGAGAGAAAAGTGTCATTAGATAGACAGCGTGTGATGTAAGTTGATGTCAGCTGTGAACGAGGACGCTGGCTGTCAACAAAATCAGCTCTCCGACAGGTTTGTTCTAGTCAGGTTACCATGACTACAGAGGATGGACAGAGACAGAGGAGAAGATTGAGGAGGCAAACCTGGGACAGACACCGACTGTATCGGCTAAAGTTAAACACATGAACAACAGACAGAAATGAAGATGAAGATGAAGATGAAGATGAAGATGAAGATGTGTGTGTCCTCTGACCTGTGGAGGCTTCACTGCTCGCTGCATCCTCAGTGCAGCTGTCAGCTCATCAACATGACTGACAGGCGCAGGGGCGGGAACAAGCCGGTCTGTGAGGGAGGGGGGCGGAGCTGACAACACAGGGCCTGTCATCAGAAGAACAGTTGAATATAATGGGTGTAAAGAAGATGTGAAGAACACAGTGTTCCTTCATTTAACTAAAGGCTTTGGTCAGACTGAGGCAGGATTATAGAGCTCTGTCACCCACACACAGGCTTCATAAGATGAAGTTTATTTACTTATTAACGGGTACTAAATCACCTACTTATGCTTTAAAGAGCAGATATAAGCCATTCATAAAAACAACTTTTGTGTTGCAAGGTTGTTTGAAAATCTTCAGTACTCAAATCCATAAATATGGATCTATTCTCTTTACATCCATTTAGCAGTCATCATGAAGAACAAGCAGATCATCTTTATCATCATCATAACAATCGATACTTAAATGTCGTTTCAAATCTGCTCACTGCATTGAAAATGTATTTTCTCTACTTAACAAATGTATAAAAAGTCACAACTTTATATAAACTACTTATGTCTGAATAAAATTCTGGCCTCTTACTCAGCTGCTTATTTTTGTTTATTATTTTAATGGCACAACTCTTTCTGTTTGTATATGCTATATCTTATTTCAATATTTCAATCCTGTTTTCTTTGTTTTTGTGGTGAGAGGACATCCCTGTTTATCCAGAGTCACATACATATTAACCAAGTCTTGAGTAATGGCTAAAAATGTTTTGTGAGGTCACACTGACCTTGACCTTTGACTTTTGAACTACAGCCACCGAAATCTCATCAGTTTGTCGTTGAGTCCAAGTGAATGTACTGGCATTACTGTACGGACGGACGGACGGACGGACAACCCGGAAACAATATGCCTCTGGCTGTCACCGGCGCAGAGGAATAAAAATCCTTTATAAGGACATTTATGTTGGTTTCAAGCAATAATATCATTCAAGATCCTCAGAATAGCTTGTGCAAAATGCCTTAAAAACTTATCACTTAAGTCAATGGACTTTCCAACTGATTATGGTTATTAGTATTGTCTTGCGGTGTAACAATACTTAACACTGTCTTTTGTTCCCAGGAAGGCATCGTGCCCTACATGGACCTAAATGCTGCTGTCGCTATTCTTAGATTATGTGCAAATCCAGACGCTCGCCTGAAGAGAGATTTTCATCTCACAAGACCAAGTGTGGCACATCTGTACCACGGCTGGAGCCAGGAGATAGAGGCGCTGTTCTTCCTGTATAGTTTGGCCCACGGGCTTTAACTCTCTGTTCTGAGGTTTGTATTTGGGTTTCCCAAAAACAACAGTAAATCATATGCTCCACAAAGTTAGCACGGATATAAAGGCCAGAATACGCACACCCTAATTTCACTGCCAACGCCTTCATGAGCTGCCACAGATTGCAGAGGGCTTCCCAGACATTATTGCCTGTTGTGCATTTCTGCAAAATCTGTGCCTCAAAATGAATGATGTCCTGATGAAAGATCCACAGAATACCCACCATGCAGCAGCAGGTGTAGTTAGGATACCTTATAAGGGACAGGATTGCTCCCCACCTGTCTGCTCCTGTCTGGCTACCAGCACACCTGAATGAGCATGACTACCTTTAATGAACTTTGTGGTTGTTTTTGCACAACATATTATGGTGGTCAGTTATCTTGTTTTTCTTGATTTTGTGATCACTAAACATACTTCGTGATCATTTGTGTTGTCCACATTTTTCATTTATCATAACGGAGCTCTCCCAATTCAGAAAATAAAAACGTTATTACAAACTGTGCAACATGGCTGTATACATTTGTTTTCTTCTGCATTGCACTCGCACTATCTGCCACACCTGCATATCAGTAAGGGCACAGAACAAAGGTAAAGCAATGATAGCAGCACCAATCAATAATAATAATGACAGACATGGATCCTGCAGCTCCAGAGTCAGATATCTGCAGAGAGAGAGAACTTGTTGAACTGCAGTATTAATGGGTTTTTGTTGATAATACTTTTAAATGTTCTTTTTCCCTGTCGATACAGAGGAAGGTTTAAAGCCCAATCTTAAATGAGAGGGTCTCTGATCCTCTTGAACGATTCTGAAGTTTATTAGTTTTTGTGTATTTCAAAATAAATTAGACCAGGTTACTGCATTTCAATCAAAACAAAACAAACTCTCGATAATAAAAACATAATGACTTCAAAAGCTCTCCCTTAAATTGAAGACCTGCACAATAGAAAAAAATATATATATATATTTTATCCACCATTTTTTCAAATAAGGTAAGAAATTTCTCTGATTGTTGCATGACTTCTCTGTTCCTCTCTCTCCACTTCCTTTTCTGTCACCTGTCGGTGTTAAGACGTTGTCTTTTGGCTGGTGGCGTTTTCAGGTGAAGGTGGCTGGAGGGCCTTCTTAGTTCCTGTTGATATCTCTGTTATAAACAGCAAGATTTCTTCTTGTGGTCGGGCCTTGACTGATGGGGCCCGGTTGGGTGCAGCCCAAAAAATGAACATGGAGGCCCCACCTTGTGCACCCAGCAGCCGCAGTGGACAGACTTTGGGGTTGGGTGCAAGGCGGAGCGGGCAGCAGACAAAGACAGAACCCTCGGCATTTCAGAAAGGATATTGTAATTAAATAAATATTTATGTAAAAGATAATCTTGTATACAGCATTGACAAAGATATAGGTGTGTGATATGACTTTCATTACATTCATGGCAATAAGCTTGTGAAGGATTAATAATGAATTCAATAAATAAAAATGCACCCGTTTTTTTGTTAAACACTTTTTGTTTTCATTCGTCAGTCTGATGAGGTCCTTCGTTTTTTCCTCGATCCCTGTAATTATCAAATAACCACACAGAACTCATATTTGTAGGTTTGTTTCTTTGTTTCCCGACATGAAGTCGTGCTGCACGTAATAGTAATGTTGTTTGTAAACCTGCATCGATACAGACTTGGTGTTGGAGGGATTTATAACCCACTCCCACCTTAGGGTGATTGGTTCGGAACACTTAATGTGGCGGAGCCTTCACGCAAACAGAGTGAGAGTGGAGAGTGGGCAGGGCGGGGGTGTAGGGGCTGGATTGGAATTGGGCCAGAGAGTTAAATACACAGGGGAGGCAGGGGTATTGAACATGGGTGAAACACATTAGGTCGGTGCAGACAATTACAAAGGCGGGAAAACAAGACAAAGACAGGAAGTAAACAGTGGACACACAAGGAAAGGTGCAGGTGCAGGTCCAGACATAAAGAGTCTGAAAGTCTGAAAACAGTCAGAGAAGGGGCAGACCATGACACTACATGGTACAAAACTTTCTTGTGCTGGTTATTTCAGAATAGTCAGTAAATCAGAATATTGACTGACTGTGAGGAAATCGCCTCCTCCAGTGTCCACACTGTAAGAAACGTTCCCAGCAGGTCTCCTCCAGACTCTTTTCAGAATAAAGTTCCTCTTGTGTTTCTTTAGACTGTTTCCTTACTGAGCCACTAACAGGTTTGTTGCCAGGACACAACACCTGGCAACAAACCTATTAGGATACAACACCGACTTCAGCATACACAAGATTGGCAGGACAGAGACACACAGTGTTTAGTTATCATAATTAGACTGGCTTTACTCATGTACAGAGGGCAGAGAACAGTGATGCTGCTGCTGCAGGGCTTCTATCCTCTCTCCCTGACCTGCTGCTCTGCTCGACAGGTAACTCACTGGTTACTTACCTACAGTTAACTGGGTATGAAGAGGCCCTGCTTAATGGAAGGAACTGCTGAAGATGTTTGTTGTGTGTCCGCTGGTTGGCTTTTAATATGAAACGTGCAGGAAGTGTCGACTTTCACCGACAGTAGCTTCACATCTGACTGATAAAAAGGAGTGTGTGAATGAAAAGAGGATGTTAAAAAAAAAAAGAGTGTGAGTAAGACAGGACTCTGTGACATCACACTGATTTACCTTTATTTCTAACTCCACCGTAACGCTTCTCTCCTTTATTCAGCTGTTACCTGTTAACAGTATGTACAGTTACATAGTGATTAACAGTCCAAAACAATGCAACACAGTGTAACACAGAATATAGTCCAGTATAATGTGACACTGTACAGCATGAACAATCATAACAATACTAACAGACCCAGCAGGAGGCTGATCATTCACTCAACTCTGCCACATATCCTGCCTTTAGTGTGTGTGTGTGTGTGTGTGTGTGTGTGTGTGTGTGTGTGTGTGTGTGTCTGTACTCCAGATGGTGGGTCATATCCACTGAGACCTCCAGTGCTCACAGATACTAACAAAGCCAAGAAACAGGGGGAGTACTGTGCTGTTCACAGAGAGAGAGAGAAAAGATGCACTTAGCAAAGTCCAAACCCGAATCCTCTGAACCTGGATCCTCACTTCTCCTGGTTCTGTCTCATGAAGACAGAGCAGTGAGCTCAGCGTTTTACATCCAAACTGAAAGACTGTAACTTTTCAACGTAGGAACGACATTCTTCCCCTCACAAAGGAAACACACCTGATATCACTGACTGTATGACTGTAATCTACTGACTGACTGTTCTGACTGTTGCGTTCAGCAGGTGCAGATGGACATGTTTTATTAAACACACCAGATCTCAGCCTGAGGCTCCACTCCTCTTTCTCTCTAGATGTATTAAAAGCTCCATATTTTCCTCTTCTTCTGTGTTTTATTTTGAAGTGTTGATCCTTAAGAAGATATATTTGTGGTTTTAAGAACCAAACACCATCTCATTGTAGTTTCACATCTCTCTCAGGCCTCTCTCTGGAGCTCTAGTAACAACAGGTCTGTGAGCCAATCAGAAGAGAGGAGGCTCTGAGCCTCTCTTCTGATTGGCTGACTGTTTTCTGAGTGATCCAATAAAAATATAGCAGATTTCAGGTAAACACTCAGAGAAAGCAAATCTTGCAAGATTGGATGGTGGGTCCAAGTGGGCGGGGCTTGGGGTGTGGCTGAGAGCGGTGACTGCTTTGTTGTGACATCACAAAGTTCCAGAAGTCCTGACGGCTGGTTTTAAGGCTCAGTTTCTGAACACAGGCTGTGTGCATTTCTCTGTGGACTGAGGCTTTGATACTTTCACAGTGTTAATATAGAAGCTAGACCTGATCTATAATCAACTAGAATCACCTCCTTGTGGTTGTCTGCCTCCACCTCTTAGACTAGTTTCAGGTTACATCCCTGTTTATCCAGAGACATAGAAAATGTGAAGTATTTGTGTGAAATTTCGTCATAATTGCTGTGAAGTCTTGAGAAATGACTTTTGACCACCCCTGACCACCAGAATCTAATCAGTTCGTCCTTGAGTCCAAGTGAATATTTGTTTCATCATATCAGGCATAAAAAAGATATGGACATTGCCTATATACAATATAGACATTTGATAGAACAAAGAGCTGTGTTCCAAAATGGCTTCTCATTTGTACGAGCAGAACTTAATGCATACAAGGAAATGTTTTACAGGTGTTTTTCACTGATGTAAGAACTGCACAACAGTTTGTCGGATGTTACGTGACACTGCCTGAGACCACACAATGAATGTGCTGTACAGATACTGCAACAGCACACACACACAGACTTGATCTTCTAAACACATTACATTAGTAGGTCTGAACATAATTAGGAGCTTATCTTAATTCATTTATTTGTAAAGTTACATTTTATATTAGAAATAAAGAACAAATCCTGATTTTCAGAGTGTAAGACACTATCTCACTATCTGTATCTAAACCACTACAACACACACACACACACACACACACACACACACACACACACACACACACACACACACACACACACACACCACACACACACACACACACACACACACACACACACGCACACATACACACACGCACACACATAAAGAAACCACAAAAAAATCACAATGTTTTTAATAGAAGTCCATTTCCTTTTAAAGGAGCAGTAAAAGATGGATTTTCCTGTCTGTCCCGGGCCCTCCATCTGTCCTCGGGGCCCTCTGTGGCTCCGCTCCGATGGACTGTGGCCTGCTAAAAAGCTAAACACAGGGTGTGGCCAAACCAGCAACAGTGGCCCAGGAGCATTAGACTTTAATGTAGAGCTGGTTTAATGAGCTGTAGGTCTTGGTGGTAAAAACACTCTGTTAAGATCATTGTTTTCTTCCACAGCCCAGTGTCTGCTCATGCTTCTGCTCGATCATTTAAACTGGGATCAGCTTGTGTATTTATCTCCATATGCACAGATCACCTGACATAGATCAGGATTGCATTTGGAGTTTAAGGCTCCTCACGCTCCACTGATCCATGACGTATGCTGCGTTTAAGGGGAGGAGAAAACTCAGACATCTGGCTTTTCATGTCCACATTTCAGTGTGTACTTTCAACATGGGTGCTTAGACCCCGGTGGGAAGTGGTCCACAGATTTAGAGTCCTTCCAAATAGAGGAAACTTCTGCTGCCCGGAGCTGGGACACTGGTGGTGGTGGTGGGGATAAACCATGGTTGAGGTGCTGACTGACAGCAGAGAGGGAGACACTTTTAAAGTTCGACAGCTTACACGTGATTGGCTAAATTAAAAAACGCACTTGCCTGGCATTTATGCAGATAAGTATCCTGCTAGAGCTTTCTAACTTCAGTCGCTCGTGAGACATTCCCAACTACTGTGCAGCAGTACTACATTTGAAATAAATACAAAGGAATGTATTTCGTAACGTAAGACATGTTTTGGAAATAAATTTTAAAACAATAGGCTAAAACATTGTGTATTCAAAACTTTTCCAAAACATTCAGTTAATTCAAAACCATTTCCAGGCGTGGAAAACATTTTTTTAATTTCATAACTTTTCCAGGAATTTCATGACTGCGGGAGCCCTGCTTTCAATTTCTATAATCTGGCTTCAGTTCAGCACCTCACCATCTGCGTCGCCAATTTCCCCTGTCTCCAAAATGTTTGTAGGCATGGGTCAGAGTTTGCGTACAGCAAGTTTGTTTTTTTATAGATCCCAACCTTTGTGTGTGAAGTGGCTTACGCATCTGTCAGGCCCCGTCAGTGCGTACGCATCGGTTAGAAATGAGCACCCTGGTCATCTGACATGAAGGAAATGGGGACTGAAACAGACCGTGCAGGAGGGACAAAGGGAGTGAGCTGGTCGACATGGAGCAGGGCTAATTGTAGAATGAGGTGCAGGTGAGGAGAGCTCAGGTGAACAAGTGGGAACAGGTGTGTGGATGGGCGGGGCAGTCAGGCGAATGGGAACAGGGAGGAAAGTCTGAGGACATCTTGTGGGTGAGTAGAGGTCAGACTGATTACAGATCACTGGAAGCAGCATCTGCTGATACTGATCCAGATCACAGGGCCTGTTTGAAGCTTCCTTTATTTATTTAACTATTCTTAAGGACAGCGTATGTTAAGTGAATGAAATGCCAAGACTCACACTTGAATAGTCTTTTATTATGGGGCAAAACAAAAATGTATTTCAGGTATAAGCCGTGGCCGGTAGAGGCTACATGACATCAGCAACAGAACAACAAATAATGCATTTAGATGTTCAAAAGCAAAGACTTATATACACCCGCACATCTCACTGTTATACAATAAGAAATACAATATAGACTGAAAAATATGGGAATACGGGAACATTTTTTCTTCAACATGTACTATTATTTTTAATACATTTAGTAACATTTTCTTAGTTATACTTACGTAGTTAAATTTTCAATGCAGGGCTTAACAGTACTTTTACAGTGTGACAGCAGTATAGATCTATAGTACTTCGACAGTGTGTCTGATGTCATTTCACTTACAACCTGCTGAACTTAAAGTATTTTTCTATCATACTGTGGTGTTACATTATGTTCAGGCTTTTGTGGTCTTTTTAATACAATGTTCCTTTGGATCAGTACATTCCTGCCAAGCAACCCTTCCCTCCTCAGTCAAAAAATAGTCTTTGAGGCGTTCTCATGCCTTCCTGTGTTGCTCTAGCAGCAGTGAAACGCTTAGTGTCAAGAAGGTTTGTCGTCTCCATTCTCCATGTACACCTTCGCTGAATAAGTGCAGGAGTGATGTTCCCTTCAGCTTCTGGCTGGAACTGGTCTGCATCACAAGATATTGGTGCGGTGCAACAACTCATGCCTTTGTGACGTCCTCTGATGTTTCAACTGAACACTCCAATTTTGGAAGGGGCTCTGTCTGATGCACGAACAGTCCATTCACTTCATTATACACTTTCCACACCTGTGATATTGTGAAGTGAAGACACATATTACATAACCTTAATATACATAGCAAAATGTTGATTATTATAAATTTATCTAAGCAGCAAACTTGCCCCCAACTAGGTCTCATGAAAAAAAAAAAAAAAACACCCCCCTCCCTCCCAAAGCAGCTCTCTATTAGCCTCCTAAAACTACTGATTTGAATTATCTCTCCAGCCACTCAAAGCCACTCACTCTATGCTTTTGAGAACAGCTGGGAAGATGAGCAAAAAGTGATGTTACAATCATGCCAACATCCGCTTTAACACACTCCTAAAGACTTGGCGTTCTCGCCTTGACTCCTCTCTAGCGCTCTCCTCCACCAGCACCTTCCACTTGTGGCTGAGACCTAGGCCTACCTTCAGTCCTGACAAATGAGCCGTATCTCGTCAGTAACATGAATTAACATTTTTTCCCACATTAGAAGAACTAATGACGTCTGTACTCTATGTTTGGGTGTAAAAAAGATAATATTCGCCTGTCTGAATAGCCGCAAAATCGGGTCGCCTCCTTCTGCAGGCCTAAAGTCCAGCGCGTTCGTACTCTTCTTTGGCCATTTCAGAGGGCTCTGCCAAATTACAATACAGTACAACTACATCGCCGTAAAAACGTCATAAACATCAAATCCACAGAGTAGCGAGAAAAGTACTAGAATCGGCACGAAATTTGACGGAGGCAGCCACCTCGCAATTCTTTATGCAGGAAAAACCCTGGATAGTCTCTCTCATCCAGCAAAGCAAGTTGTCAAAAGCCCCGGCAGACGTACGAAAGTATCAAAAGTGACACTCGTCAATTTCACTCATTGGCATTACTGGGGAAAATAATTCTCCATTCACGTCTTGATGTATTTAACGGCCTCACAGACCACTGCCGTCTACAACGCTGCCTCCGATCTTGCCTCTTTCTTAATAAGTACACAGGGCTGCCAACTTTTCAGAAAACCTTGGAGTGAAAAACAGGATTTTCTTTTTTTTTTATGGGAGGGGGGTTGTTATAATAATAACAGCCCTTGTGCCTCATCATGTAAGAGAAATATTGAAGGCTGTTCCCTCTGGAGGTCGAGGTTGAAGGGGGTTAAGACCAGTAAGGTTGCTTGGAAGAATAGGAGGTGCACCTCTGTCATGGGCACATTGTGTTAGCTAATCCAAGATTGTCATGTCGCAACATCATGTAACTTTCTCACTGTACGACAACAGGCTTAAAGAATTTTTGACAGGTCAGTGTCTTGTAATAGGGTGAATGGTGTCTCTGTCTCGTTACTGCACTATGCAACTTCAATGAGAGGGTAGGATCACAGTGTTACATATTTACTTCAAGATACAAGTTTTCAATACATAATATTGTTATGACGTAATGAGTTTTGTTTGTATTTTTTTGATTTGTATTTATGGGAGTAGTGTTGTACTCAGACATTGTGTAGGGACGGGGACAGGGGGGGGTACAAATCACACAAAATGCCCGTTTCAACATAATGTAGCTTAAATATGGAGAAGAAAAACATTATGTTCAATATTTCAGTTTGGAAAATAACTGTGTCATTGGAACCATCTGTGATGAGGGTGTACGGTCCTTCCCTCAGTTCTGGCACCAGCTCCTTCTTGAAGTGTGGTGCCAGCGCTTCATTGACAAATGCATGCTGTTCTGGTTCGAGCACACCTAGAAAAATCCTGGCCTGTTTTTGTTTTTTGTCCTTCGTGACAGGCCCCAGATGGTCAGCTACAGCTAGTGGCACATTATGCTGAACTAGTGTTGCAGCCATTTTCACCTCCGTTCTTCCTGGCTGCAAGAAAAAGTTATTAGTTGACAGGTAAAGTAGCTTATTCCAAACATTTCACATGATAGCAATCCATGGCTGTATTGTCGCCACAAATAGCTAGGAATGTTAATGATGTAATCATTAATCAATTAATCACAGCTAAGAATTTAGTACCCATTAACATTAATCTGTTTTGTGAACCATTTCTCTACAGATAAGACATTTTCTCACGGTTTGGTTGGGTCTGCCTTGTTAGTCTGGAAATGGCAGTAAATGGATGAACAGGTGGACAAGAGCAGCTCTTTCAAGTGACAGCCTTATTGTTTCATTATTACATGTTTTAATTGTTTGTGCTTCATGAATACATGTTTAATATGACTAAGGTGCCATTAGATTTTTTTTTTTTGTCAAAAAAATGTGCATTTTCTATCTTGTTTATTGTTTGTGATTAATTGATTATTGATTCAACTATTGGAAAACTCACAAACTATGCAACCCTACATACAGCATACCTCAGCCTCGTGATCAGTCATCCCCCCAACAGAGGGGGTAGGCTTTGAAAATTTTGAAAAAAATAGTCCTGGTGGCACAACATCTGCTATACCCTGGTGACAACGTGTTTTCTACTCGACAGAGCAATAGTAATGTGTGCCGAGGGATCCTTGGGTATTGAATGGTCATTTTATGGTCCACTTATTCTTAAAGCTGTACCTATATGTGGCAGCTCCTCTCAAGGCTTTACTTCTCTGTCCCTGTGCTGGCTGTTGCTGTTGCTGCTGTTTTGGCTGTTGCTGTTGCTGTTGCTGCTGTTCTGGCTGTTGCTGTTGCTGCTGTTCTGGCTGTTGCTGTTGCTGTTGCTGCTGTTCTGGCTGTTGCTGTTGCTGCTGTTCTGGCTGTTGCTGTTGCTGCTGTTCTGGCTGTTGTCATTGCTGCTGTTCTGGCTGTTGCTGCTGTTCTGCTGTTGCTGTTGCTGTTGTTCTGGCTGTTGCTGTTGCTGTTGCTACTGTTCTGGCTGTTGTCATTGCTGCTGTTCTGGCTGTTGCTGTTGCTGCTGTTCTGGCTGTTGTCATTGCTGCTGTTCTGGCTGTTGTCTTTGCTGCTGTTCTGGCTGTTGCTGTTGCTGCTGTTCTGGCTGTTGCTGTTGCTGTTGCTGTTGCTGTTGTTCTGGCTGTTGTCATTGCTGCTGTTCTGGCTGTTGCTGCTGTTCTGGCTGTTGTCATTGCTGCTGTTCCGGCTGTTGCTGTTGCTGCTGTTCTGGCTGTTGTCATTGCTGCTGTTCCGGCTGTTGCTGCTGTTCTGGCTGTTGTCATTGCTGCTGTTCTGGCTGTTGCTGCTGTTCTGGCTGTTTCTGTTGCTGCTGTTCTGGCTGTTTCTGTTGCTGCTGTTCTGGCTGTTGCTGTTGCTGCTGTTCTGGCTGTTGCTGTTGCTGCTGTTCTGGCTGTTGTCATTGCTGCTGTTCCGGCTGTTGCTGCTGTTCTGGCTGTTGTCATTGCTGCTGTTCTGGCTGTTGCTGCTGTTCTGGCTGTTTCTGTTGCTGCTGTTCTGGCTGTTTCTGTTGCTGCTGTTCTGGCTGTTGCTGTTGCTGCTGTTCTGGCTGTTGCTGTTGCTGCTGTTCTGGCTGTTGTCATTGCTACTGTTCTGGCTGTTGCTGTTGCTGCTGTTCTGGCTGTTGCTGTTGCTACTGTTCTGGCTGTTGCTGTTGCTGCTGTTCTGGCTGTTGTCATTGCTACTGTTCTGGCTGTTGCTGTTGCTGCTGTTCTGGCTGTTGTCATTGCTGCTGTTCCGGCTGTTGTCATTGCTACTGTTCTGGCTGTTGCTGTTGCTGCTGTTCTGGCTGTTGCTGTTGCTACTGTTCTGGCTGTTGTCATTGCTACTGTTCTGGCTGTTGCTGTTGCTGCTGTTCTGGCTGTTGTCATTGCTACTGTTCTGGCTGTTGTCATTGCTACTGTTCTGGCTGTTGTCATTGCTGCTGTTCTGGCTGTTGCTGTTGCTGCTGTTCTGGCTGTTGCTGTTGCTACTGTTCTGGCTGTTGTCTGTTGCTGCTGTTTTGGCTGTTGCTGTTGCTGCTGTTCTGGCTGTTGTCATTGCTACTGTTCTGGCTGTTGTCATTGCTGCTGTTCTGGCTGTTGCTGTTGCTGCTGTTCTGGCTGTTGTCATTGCTACTGTTCTGGCTGTTGCTGTTGCTGCTGTTCTGGCTGTTGCTGTTGCTACTGTTCTGGCTGTTGCTGTTGCTGCTGTTCTGGCTGTTGTCATTGCTACTGTTCTGGCTGTTGCTGTTGCTGCTGTTCTGGCTGTTGTCATTGCTGCTGTTCCGGCTGTTGTCATTGCTACTGTTCTGGCTGTTGCTGTTGCTGCTGTTCTGGCTGTTGCTGTTGCTACTGTTCTGGCTGTTGTCATTGCTACTGTTCTGGCTGTTGCTGCTGTTGCTGCTGTTCTGGCTGTTGTCATTGCTACTGTTCCGGCTGTTGTCATTGCTACTGTTCTGGCTGTTGCTGTTGCTGCTGTTCTGGCTGTTGCTGTTGCTACTGTTCTGGCTGTTGTCATTGCTACTGTTCTGGCTGTTGCTGTTGCTGCTGTTCTGGCTGTTGCTGTTGCTACTGTTCTGGCTGTTGTCATTGCTACTGTTCTGGCTGTTGCTGTTGCTACTGTTCTGGCTGTTGTCATTGCTACTGTTCTGGCTGTTGCTGTTGCTGCTGTTCTGGCTGTTGTCATTGCTGCTGTTCCGGCTGGTCTGTCTGATGGGCTCTTTTCTTAAGGTTGTCTTTTGTAAACCAAAAAAATAATCGCAGTCTGATGACCATGGAAATAACTGCCCCAGCCTGAGAAATTGGAGGTGTGGCGCGAGAGCTTCCAGAAGGGTCATTTGTGTTAGTCTCACACTCAATGCGTGAGAGTTGGCAGCTCTACATGTTCATTATCTCCTCCACTGTCACCATGTTTGTCGTCAAAAACTTTTGACTCTTCTTCTCTGGTATCTAACTTTTCAGTGGCTCTCTCTAGTGGATGCATTGCTTAACATCTATCCCAAAGAAAAGTATGTGGTCAGTGACGGTTATAACGTATAAAACGTACACATCTATTTACATACTGTATGTAAAGGAAGCACAAATGAGCCTTTACTGGTTTATAACGATGTCAGGTCGCTCAGCAAAGGAAAGGTTTTAGACCATTTCTGTGAACTCCGCCTGGAGATTGTGTCTTTCCTTCGCACATGCAAACACAAACAGGCAGCAAACGTCTTGGAGCGCATGTGGGATGAACAGTTTATGGCAGAAGTCCACTTTCTGTGTGACATTTTCGGACACTTGAACACTCTGAATCTGGAAGTGCAAGGGCGGGAAAGGTCTATCGCTGATTTGGTTGAGAGGCTGTGTGCCTTCAAAACAAAGCTAACCATTTTCACGTCAGACCTAATGGCAAAAAAGTTGCTGCACTTCACACACAACTCCGTGAATTCATGACACATAACGCCAGTCATGACAGACTTTATGACATAACTGACATTTTGCATTTTGGGATATGAACCTGCTGTAACTACCTCATTTCTGGTTGGAATTGTTTTTGATAGTTTCAGGCCGATTTATTAAGTTGATGTTTGCTGTTGTACTACATTCTTCTTGCTTTGGAAGATAAAAACAGGTCACCATACTACTACTCTGAATACTGTTTTACTATTTTCATCTTGTTTTCTACATCTTTTTTGTTTTGTTGTTTTTGATGTAACTTTTGCACTTCTGTATCAAGGCTTGATAGCTTCCCTGTGTTTTTGAATGGAATGAAAGTCTGTGTGTGACCAGTTAATTATTACATTACTGTTATTAGTTATTTTTAGCCAGTAAATGATCAATATTCTGTGCGGCCCTCACAACCCCTGCTCTATATGATATGCTAAAGGAGCACAGGTGTAATGAGGCTCATTGTAAAAAAATACCAGATTATAGACACCAGGTATAAACCAGGTTATAAAAAAACAACTTAGCACTAATTCCTTGTTTAACCCTTTAACGCTCTCAGTTTGTGTGAATCCAAAACGCTTCCCCCTGTAATAGATAATTGTCCCGATCGCCACCTCTTATGAAGGGGAGGAGCCATTTCTAACCCTTGAAATTTAAGGGAACATAAATCATGGGCAGCTGCAGGGAAATGCCTGGCCACCCGGGATTTTCCATTTTTATTTCTAATGCTTCTTTCACGTTCAGAAATCCTCATTTTTAATTCCTGTTTAGTTTTGCCAATGTACACCGACCCACATGGACATTTAAACTACATATTTGATTCTACAAGAGATCCTGTTTTTGATGGTGAACTTTTTGCCATTGTGGGGGTGTACGAAAACATCACCTCTGATCATGGCATTGCACTGGGCACAGCTCAAACCGGGGAAATTCCCCCCCGTCAAATGAGATGAAACATGTCGGGGAGGATCATAGCAATCAGCTCTAACCGAAGTGTCCCTAAAGTTTTTGGTTTGTCAAAAATAGGCAAATCTTTGAAGGTATTGCCTACTGAGGGGTCACTGGATAAAATGCGGTAATGTTTGACGACACAACTGTTAATCTTCTTGGATAAAGGGGAAAAGTGTGTCAATACAATTTTTAGGTTTGGGGGCAAACAAGTTGTTTCTGACTACATTTGTGATCTATCCAAACTATTATTAACCCCATCACTGTAGCCTAGCCGGTTACAGCTCAGACTTTAACACACACAGCTCTCCTGAGGAATAGTACATGGCATTTTATAAAATGAAAAATTTGAATAAAACCGAAATGTGCACAAAAACAAGTTAGAACAATAAATTATAGTGATAAAACAAAAAATCAGTTCCAGTAGCTGGAATCAGTTTACTCCAACTTTATACTTTACTGCAACGAAGAAGAGGCTGCAGCCAAAATATACTGTCAGTCAGTGAAACTCAGTCTGCGTCTGTGTTCATACACAGAGACGAACACGAACCTGTGTCTATATTTGTATCTGTCCATATCAGGACAGGCCCAACAACACAGGCCCATTTCAAGTTGTATCTTTGCCACTTGTCTTTTGTCATGTTGTTGGTGTGTGTGTGTGTGTGTGTGTGTGTGTGTGTGTGTGTGTGTGTGTGTGTGTGTGTGTGTGTGTGTGTGTGTGTGTGTTTCCTTTCATGTTCACATCTCTGAGGATGTCAAGAGAAGCAGCTGCTCTGTCATAATGGTCCTGCATCAGGAGTCAACGATGCTCTGAGGACCTGAGGCAGTTTCTAAAGAGAAAGAGGAGTGTGTGTGTGTGTGTGTGTGTGTGTGTGTGTGTGTGTGTGTGTGTATGTGGTGGTGGGGGTATGATTCATATCTGTTGAAGCAACAGTGGGAGATTTTTTATCTAAATATACGGTGTGTCTCTATGTTCCCTGCTGTGCTGAAAGATCTCTCACACTCTACACTTGTGTACAGAGTCAGGCTCATGCTTCTTGTGTGGGAGCAGCTTCATCTTGATTATCTATGTGTGTGAGGACCAAGCATCAACCTCAGGCTGAAATATTAAGCCAACACGAAGTCTGGCTCCAACACTGAGTCAATCCCCATAGACTCCCATGTTAAAATGTCCAACTTTACAGCAGAAATAAACATGTTTACAGCCTGGTACAAAAACAGCTTTGGTCTCTAGAGCTAATTTCCTCCTTCATGACACCTGTTTATATAACTCACCTGTTTACATTTTATTGAGGCTTAAAGTTATGGAGAATTGAAGGCGTACCATGATTTTCTCCGCGCCACAGGCAGGCACTCCATGCTGACTGTCACTGACTGACTTTTTGGATAGCCTATTATATTATTATAGTGACATTCCTTTATGTACAAGATGCACTGTCTCTGTTTAGTGTTTGTAGCGAAACACTACAACGTTCAGTATAAATAAAACATTTTATACCCATGTAATAGTGTTTGATGTTTTTACAGTTACTTTTTTTATACCAAACATAATGTAAAATTATGTATTAAGTATTATGGAAATGATAAGGTTTAGTACAATGACACTGTAATTTAGGTGATATATGTGCACACAGGTCAAAACAGGGCTAAATTTGGCAGCCGATCAGAGACCTGTGCGTAAAGTTAAGAAGGAAGACATACAATGTACATAAATGTAAAAAAGGAAAATTAGAGACTAGATGCCGTATAAAAGCATTAAAAGCAGACACACAAACACATAATAAAAACAATAGAGAAACGATGAAGGGACGATAAATAGTCAACATCACATAAAAGCAACTCTATAAAAAATGGGTTTTCATTGACTGACTCATGTCCCTGACTCAGACTTATTTCCTCCTTCCTAAGTGTTTTCAACTCTGTGTGTGTGTGTGTGTGTGTGGTGCAGATTTCAGGTGTGTTTTGCAGTTTGGAAAAAACAGTTTTCCCAGTGATTGTAAGATTTAAGTCTTTAGACAACTGTCTAAGTGTCTAATGTAAGAAAAAGTGTGTAATGTTTTTGCAAGTGTGTGTGTGTGTGTAGAACTGAAAACAAAGTGTAAAGTAGAAAATGTGTTTGTACTTTCAGTTCCTTTGTTTGAGGCATGGCTTCAGAAGTTAAGGTTTTGCTGCTTTGGTCTAAGTATTCACTTGTAGTGTGTAAACGATCCCAAAAAACTTTAAACCCTTCCAGGCCAGGTGCATTTCATGGAGGAGTGATCAGTGAATGCGTCCTACCCGAGACACACTGAGGACATTGAGATCTGATCACTCAGACCACATTCGGAGGTGGTCTGGACTCTGGACCACATGTGGACACATTCTTTGAGCAGTGTGAACGTGAATGTGTCCTGGACCACACTGAAGGACCAGCTCCTCTACTGACGTCCTCCGTCACAGTCTGATGAATTCACTCAACCCCTCTCTCTCTCACTCATACAAACAGGCAAATGACAATGGACCCTTCAGTCGATTGGCTAGAAACAACAACACAGAACTGTTTATTTGCATATAAAATGGGGAAGTGAGATGTCGTCACTGGAGACGCATTTCAAAGCCAGGCGTGAACTGACGGACTGGAGACGCATGTTAATACTAGATCTGAACGTTGACAACAGCAGTGAAAGAGAATATGAAGGAAAAGAGGGTCACTCAGTTGATTTTGAGATCTGTCTTAAACGTGCACTGTTGTGCCAGGAAAATTTTCTTTGTGACAGAAAATAAAGTTTTCTTGAATCTTGAATCTTTTATTGTCCAGCCTTAAAAACAAGTGTCAGTCCTCCCACTGGGCAACTGGCTCTGAGAGGTGGCAGTTCATCTGTGACGATGTCTGACTGCTGATGTCACAACCGCCACTGTCATTGGTTGCCATGACGGACATTTTATGTTTGAGCTTTTGTGTTATGTTTGGACTTTTAGTTTGGTCATTTCCTATTTTATTTTGTAGTTACTTTCCTGGTGTCTCTTGATGTTTTGACTTCCTGTCTTGGTCCTGTTTCTGTGTGGTGATTGTCTGCCCCGCCCTAATGTGTTTCACCTGTGTCCTTGCCTCCCTTGTGTTCTCCCCTTTGTCTGTGTCAGGTCGTCTGTTCGAGTCCCCAGTGTTGCCTTGTGCTTCTGCCTCCGGTTCAGTTCCCTCGTGTTTCTCAGAGACTACTCGGTTTGGATCACCTGCTTTACCCTGTGGATCTTCTGTTGGATTTTCTGTTTTCCTTGTGCTTTTAGGTTCAGTGAAGTCCTTTCATTCCACCTGCTCCCTTGTGTTGGCTGCATCTGGGTTCAGTCTTTTCTCAAAACGTGACAGCCACATTCCCCATCCTCATCCGAGTCTTTATTAACGGGGAAAAAAAAACATTGATTCATTTAATTTTCATTAATTAGAATCAGAAAAACTTTATTGATCCAAGGGAAACTGTGTCACATTACAGCTGCTATACGTTCTACAGCAAAAGATGTGCAGCATAGAAACCAGAGAAAAGAAAATAGAGAGATGCTCACATTACTGCAGCCTGGTCAGAGACATCAAACCTTAACATGAAGAGTTTGCTCCAACAAACTGCTTTACAGATGTGAACATGTGTGACTGCAGATGTGTAATGTGAGCTGGGATACAAGCAGGGACATGAGTGCACATGTGCAGATGTGTATTGTGGATTTTAGTATGTTGATGTGTGGAATATGAAGAAATCTCTTCTGGGGCAATAAAGACGATCTAGTCATATAAAGGTATGATGTAAATAGAACACAGTACATGGACTGTTTACTGCTCAGTAGTGACAGTTACTGTCTGTACTGGAACAAAAATATGAAATATATCACAAGGCATATTCAAATGTTGAGGCCCACCCAGCTTGAGGTTATAGTTGTGACCACATATATCACTGCTCTATAGATGCTCCACACAGTTGACTTGTCAGCATCAGTGTGGTTCACCATGATGCTAAATGTAAAACTCCCTGTGAAGCAGTGGGAGCTGTGCATCTGTGCCTCTCACTTATCCTCTGCATCCACCAGTGGGATACAGCACAGCAGCTCCACTGGGCTAAATATAAACCTGCATAACACACACACACTCATTCACATGCATAGTGAGGTTGTGTATTCTGTTTTAATGTGTATTCTACTGCTCTAAGTGATGTAGAGTAGTGTATCCTTAGATGGAGTTAATATCTTCATTACACCATGGCTTTCTTACCAAGTGAGAAAAGATGAGCGGCGTAACTTAAACCGTTTCACCGGCGGGACATAAAGAGGCTCTCCAGGTATTTTGCATTCTGCACACAGCAGAGAGACAGGTCTCCAGTTCTTCAGCTCCTGCAGGTCTCCCTTCCTGGGCAGCAGTGTGATGACTGCCCCCCTGCAGCTCAGAGGCAGCCGTCCACTCTCCAAGCTGTTTGTAAACGCCTCAAACAGGTCTTCACCCAACACAGACCAGAAGGCTTTATAAACGTCAACAGGAACACCATCTACACCAGGAGCTTTCCCACTCTTTAAGCTCATTGGAGCGGTATGCACTTCCTGAAGGGATAACTGAGCCTCCGGTTTTGCATTGGCTCCAGCATCCACCTGAGGAAGACCAGTGAAGGAGATGCTGCTTACATCAGGGTTTCCTGCTGAACTATTTTTCCTTTGGGGGCATCCATCTGTGCGGCGTTCAGTAAAACCATGACCTGACCGGAGCACCCTGTGCTGCAATGGCCAGCAGGTTGGCTGGAGCCGACTTTTTAGATTTGAGGGGGTCTAAAACTCCTCAATCTCCTGTTTCTCCTGCTAAACTTTGCACTTCTACCACCTGAGTCTCCAGGTCCCTCATAGATCTGGTGCTGTCTCATGACATTGCGAATGAACTTCTTACACAGCTGTTTAGTCAGTGTTTTACCAACATCCCACCATTGTTGGACGCTGGCAAAAACAGACTTACGTTTTCTGTGGGTAAGCCAAAAAGATTCAACCGCTGTTTTAAAAGCTTTGTCATGGAGCAACACAGTGTGAAATTGCCAATAAGCACTCAACAGATAATGATCAGAAAACCCCACTGGATTAATTTGACAGCTTTTAAAAAGGTTGACATGGTTTCAAAGAATACACATGATCCAGCCTTGTCTTTAGAGTGACTCCACGTGTACAGCCTGTGAGTTTCATTAAAAATCCTCCACACATCTCACAGCTCATGTGCTTCAGTCAGCTGTCTGAACCTGCGTGATGAGGCAGGGTGAGGCTTGGATTTACAGTGCAGTTAAAATCACCTCCTAAAATCAAATGCTCATCACTGCTACAGTTTCTGATGGTGTCACATAAAACATCCAGTACTTGCAGTCTATCCACCCAATTAGTTGGTGCATAATCATTAATAAAAAACTACAGTGATATATAAACTGAGCTTCAACCTTCAGTAAACAGCCTTTAATTATTGGCAAGAAAATTCTGGAGGACACAATCCCCACTCCTCAACTGCAGCTGGACTTATGACTCAGGGTCACATCCCCATTACAGCCCTTCCTCCAATCACTTCCAGGATCACTTCACTGAGTGTTTCCTGGATGAACATGACATCTAATTTCTTTAGCTCCATCAGTTCTTTTCCCAACATCCCCTTGCTCCATTTAAGAATAAAGTGCCTTTTTTAAATTCACACATGGAGAAAGAGAAGCTTGAGAAAAACACAGTGAGAGTTACATATCATAAAGAGAGAGAAACACCAGATATTTAGTTTAAGCATCATCTTCATCAGCAAAGATTTGTGCTTTCATTTTAACTATCAGTTTCCTTAAACGATGAATCTCGTGATCTGTAAGAACGTCTCCAACGTGTCCTGATCCCTTTGTCAGAGGCCTTGCTGACTCAACTTCAGATCTGAAAAATGATCATCCACTTTCACCAGCCTGGATCCTTTCATTGCCTGCAGGAACCTTTTAATGTCAGGAGAGTAGCACCTCCTGGGTCAGTGAAAGATCACTCTCTTTTTCACTCTCTTCTTTTTCTCTTCAGTGGCTTTAAAGGCTTTTACTTTACTTTGATCAGGTTCTGGAATTTTCCTCTTTTGTTGCAGTTTTAACAAGTAATCATCGGTCAACTCTTCCTTTCTGAACTGTTCTCACTCTGTCTGTTTAGCTTCTTCATAATTTCACTTATTTTCTCTGACTCTCTCGGCCTGTTTACTGTTCTTCCTCTGTCACTGCTTTTAACTGTCACCTTATCACCAGAGCATTCAGGGGGATCATCGTCCGCAGCAGCTGCACCGTGGCTGGCACGGGTCCTGCAGGAGTCAGCGGAGGACCCGCCAGAACCGGCAGTGTCCGCACCAGAGCCGGCAGCAGCAGCCGGCCGCCGCTCCACCATCCCCTCCACACCACAACTGAAACACTTCACGGTCTCCGACATAGCAAAAACCATGTAGTTGAAACCGTCTACTTTAAAATTAAAGGTCAGATTGAAATCATCGGTTTTGTGTTTAAAAACCATGATCCCCTGCCTGCGGTGACACACCACAGGTTTGTGCAGGGGGGATTTAGCGCCCAAAGACACCATCTTTATTGGGGAAACCAGCTGTACGTACCGTGGCGATTCTGTAGCCAGCAATTCATTTTTAATGAACGGGGGCACATTAGAGAAAGTGATCTTTCTGGCTGGATTGACCAGCGCTAGAACAGGAGTGAACGTGTCCTGAACGACTACTCCTTTTTCCACCACAACACTAACTTTATCCAGACTATCCAGAAAGATCACCATGGCTCTATTCATGCGGGAAGCAGACTTCCCCAACCACGACTACCTCTGAGGAGACCTCCACCACCGAACGATTCATGAGTTTGATGACATGATGGTGCGTCAGCTTCTCAAACCACTGGCATACTGTCCAACCGAACTACAAATAGATACACCTGTCAGGAAACTATATGATAGAAAATAAAAAGAAACAAACACATAAACCAGCGAGAAAGATAGAAAATTCACTCACACTGAAAAACTCTGCAACTCCACGTTGCACTCACTCCACCACTCACTCAGAGAGAGAGAGAAAGAGAGAGAGATTTTAATGAATGGTTCAAATTACAGCAGCCGTGTCCAAAACAACAGATTTTATTTCCCAGTGTGGGTCAAGACCCAAAAACCTTGGCCCAATTCCAATCCGGCCCCTGACCCCCTCCCACTCAGAGATGGAGTGTAACTCCATGTGGGGTCACACTCGCGGCTGTAAAGGGTCTCTTCATCAAGAGGGAGGGTATAAATACACCGACAAGCTTTGAGACACCCTCGCCTTTCTTGAATCAGGAAATTCACTGTTAACCCAAATTATTTCAGAAAGAGATTGTAATTAAACCGCTATTTATCTAAAACATCATCCTATACACAGCCCTGACAAAGAGGTAGGCGTCTGGGCAGTGACATGGCACTCAGTACATTCATGACAGTGAGCTTGTGAAAGGAAAATTATTAAGTGAATAAACAGAAATTTACTCCCATGCTTCTTTGGAAATTTCTTTATCGTTGAAAATTTTTTAATTTCACATCCTAATCTGATAAGATCCTTGTTTTTTCATAGTTCTTGAAATGATCAAGTCAAATAAAGAAAACACATTAAACATTTTTTCAGGAACACAACAGCATGTACATTCCAAAACACAATGTAACCTCTAATTGTGTCGTGTGTTGGAAGCAGTCTGTACACTGTAAAAAGAAATTGGTTGGAATGGTTAACAGTTTAACTACAGTAAAGTGTACACTGTTCCATATAGATAGGCCTACATTATGCTTCCCGTAAAAATGAGCCTTAAACGCTCCATATCTGTTAAATATCTGCTTGCAACCAGCTCCAGCGCACTTAAATACACAGCGTGGTTCATTTCGATGAAGTTTGCAATGAACCCCTCAATGTCTTAACCGACTTGCCACAAAAATTACAACAAAACATGTTGTTGGCCAATAGTTAGCTAACTTAGCTAATGTTCAACAAAAAAACCCTAACACGACGATGTTAGACAAGAGTCACTCAACTCTCTCAACTCCCAAAATAAAGATAGCTAAGTTAACTTACCTCTAAATAACTAGGTTAGATAACGTTAGCTAATGTTAGTTTTTACAAAGCAAAACAAAACATTAGCTGCCTTCTGACCTAGCAAACATAAAGTACATTGACGTAAAGTTACAAACCCAAATAAAACCTTCAAGAAAGCTTTTACTCTCAGACTGGAACACATTCTGTAAAAATGCTTACATCAAGAAGAAATGTTATGTCCCCAGGAGTCAGGACTTTGTGTGTAATCTCCACAGAAGTTCAGTGCTGGGTGCTCAGAAGTGGCGGTGAACTGGAGTCACAATTTCAGTGCTCGTTAAGGTGCGTCATCACAGTCATCAGAATGATCAGCAAGATCACTGGACTGGAGCCAGAACTATGAAGCAGCATCTACAGCAGACAGACAACAAATAGCTTCAGATACTACACACACACACACACACACTACACAACAAATACAGACAACTACCTTCAGGCCGCAGATATAAGTCGCTCATATCCAGGACCAAGCAGGGCCATGTCCAGCTTTGTGTGTCTACATTCATCAGACTCATGAATGCCTGAGTTCGCCTGAGGCTTGACCTCACTGACTCCACTCACCCACTACTATTTATCAGTCAAGTCAATTTTATTTCTTTATTTTTAGAGCACATGCTGTAAAAAGGACAATTAAAATGAAGTAAAACACAAGAAAATACTAAATATACAGTATACAGAAACATGATAACATACTAACAAAAACAAGGAGCAAATAATACAATTATGAACATGACCATGGACTAAAAGGTTAGTGAACTAAAACGATCAATGAATAAAAATGTGTCTAGCCAAGATTTAAAAAATAAAGATGGAGGGAGCACATCTGATCTAAAGGAAACTGCTTCCATATTGTCAGAGCAGCAACTGCAGAAGCTTCGTCACCTTTTTGTTTTAGTCGTGATGGTGGGACCTACAGGAGGCATGAGCTTTGAGATCTGAGAGATCCAGGAGCTGAGGGTGGAGGCTGATCGTTAAGTCGTCTTAAAAGTAATCAACAAGGTCTTAAAGTGAATTCTGAAGTGAACAGGGAGCCAGTGAAGAGAGGCTGAGACTTGGGTGATGTGCTCATGCTTTTTAGTGCCGGTCAACATCCCTGCTGCTGCATTCTGGACCAACTGTAAGCGAGATAATTAAGACTGTTGAAGGCCTAAATACAAAGAATTACAGTAGTCCAGTGGAGTTGTGATGAAGGTGTGGATTATTTCTCCATATTATGGAAGGACAGAATTGGTTTAAGTGTGGAAATGGTTCTGCACATATGACTTGAGTTGGTCTAGCTTACTTGTGAGGAGGCTTCTGGATTTAGAGGGTACCTCAGTTTTGTAGCTGTTCAGCTGAAGGAAATTGTTTGGCATCCAGCTTTTAATTTCCTTGAAACAGTCCAGGGGAGATTGAAGGAGTCCATAGATTTTAGTGGGTGATACAGCTGTGAGTCATCAGCATAGAGGTGACTGAAGCCACAAAGAATATGTCCTGTGTTTAAGGTAGGATCCAAACCAGTTTAGCGCAATACCTTTAATACAACCCACTGTTCCAGATGAGTCAAAAGGATGTCATAGTCAACTGTATCAAATGCAGCACTTAACATTTATCTATGGACTATATTAAGAACACTCACTATAATAAACTGTTTTACAATAAACTCTACTTATTTGTTGTCCACTCTGTGTATGTGTTGTGTTTGCACTGACGCTTTTACACTGATGAATCTCTTAACGGATAAATGAAGTTATTTTGAGCTGATTCGGTATCTGTGAAGATCCTCAGTCATCCAGGTTCTTGTTTTCCAGGATTCTCTCATTCAAGAACTGAAGAAGCCTCTTGCATGGTAAATGGTCTCCACTCATATAGAGCTTTTCTAGTCTGATCAACCACTCAAAGCGCCTTTACACAACAAGCCACATTCACCAAATGTGAATCAAATGATAAAGTTTTAACCATAAAATTTGATGAGGTTTTGTTCTCCGTCCACTTTTGTGTCGGGATCGGCTGTAGAGTGATTTGGCTGAGATGGCTGCTATCTTGTTTTTACACTGATAAGTGTATTGTGCTTTGCTTTTGCTACCACTAGTTGGTAGCAAAAGTGTCTATGAATGAGGACAACAGGTATAAGTGAAGCAGTATAAGGTGCAGCAATGTGCAGGTGACAATACGAGACCGCTTCTTCTCACTGTTACTATCACAGCTAACACTGATGTAACACGCTGTTAAATGAAGACCTCACCCCTTTACCTCTTGGACTGCTCTTTTATTACTTCATGAAGGCTTTTCAGCCAATCAGAGTACTCCACATTTTGGCGAGGATACTCCCGAACCAAAGGTAGGAACCAGCCATCACATCATCATGGGTTTCAGCCTGTCTCCAGTCATGTCACCTGGATCAGCAGAGTACAGTCTGAAACAGCTCAGTGTGTTATTTTGGTTGATTCCTTCCAACCAGACTGTACACAGAGAGCTAAATATAAAACTCCACCTCCCCTCACCTGATTAAAACACACACACACACACACACACACTGGAGTCCAGAGTGGGTTTCTCTGTCTCTACAAGTGTTTGCTGCCTGCTGTCAGCATCACTCCACCATCTGTGAAGCTCCAGACCAGAGGAGCAGCTCCTCAGTAATTCACCATCCCTTCATCCTGAGGGTCTGTGACTGATATTCACATTTAAAATGAGATTGATCTTGCACCCGGAGCAGATGAACACAGTTATGATAATAATAAGAATAATAAGAATAAGAATATTAATGATGTTTATTTATAGACCACCTTTCAAGACACGGTTACAAAGTGCTTTACAAGACAAGATAAAATTGAGGATGAACAATAAAAATAATTAAAAACAGATTGCAAAACTATTTAAAGGTTTACATTGGGTCTGAGATATAAGAGAGGTTCAGTAAAAATTTGATAAAACAGTCTAAAATGATTAAATTAAATCGACAAGAAACAGGAGGATGACTTAATATAATAATAGATTTAAGACATTAGAAGTCAATTCAGACCCCAAGCCCTGAGAAAACTCACAGCACATGTCTTTAAGAGGGATTTAAAAATGGCTCAAGAGCTCGTCAATTTAATCTCCTTAGGGAGTTTGTTCCAAAGAGTGGGGGTCTGAACGGAGAAGGCCCGGCCACCCTTAGTCTTCAGCCGAGATTGTGGAAAGGCTAACAGAGCTTTCGCTAACAGACCTCAGCTGAGCATATATAGTGTCAGTTGATCAGAGATGTACTCAGGTGCATGTCCAGAGCGAACCTTAAAAGTCATCAATAAAATCTTAATCAGTTCTAAAATTTATCGGAAGCCAATGAAGAAACGCTAAAAACCAAGGAAACTCAACAGGAGCAAAAACAGAAACTCCAACAAGAGGGAAAACAAGATGAGGACTGGAAGTAAAACAACAATCTGCACACAAGGAAAATAATATATACACTAACATATCCAATAAATTAAAGAAATAATTGCACAACCAAAACGACACTTAGTGACATAAAACAATCTGAGAAAATGGAAAATAAGATGTTCTACTCAAAATAGTAAACGTACAAAAATAATACATACAATAATAAAACACTGGACCTACTCTATGCCAACTCTGAGGAGGCACACAACTCGTCACCTCTCCCTCCCCTGAGGAGATCAGACCACAACCTGGTGCACCTCCTCCCTGTGTACGAACCTCTTGTTTGGCAGCCGGCAGTCACTCGCACAGTCAAGAGATGGTCTGATGACGCTGAAGAGGCTTTAAAGGACTGCTTTGATTCAACCGTGTGGGAAGTGCTTTGTGGTGACAACGGGGGGTTGGGGATATTGACAGTCTGAGACACTACATTACGGACTACATTAACTTCTGTGTGGAAAATGCCGTACCCACCAGGACTGTACGGTGTTTTTCAAACAATAGAGCCTGGATCACTCCCAACATCAACGTCCTCCTCAAACAAAAGAAGAGAACCTTCAGGTTGGGAAGGCACTGAAGGAAGTGCAGAGGGAGCTGAGGAGAACGATCAGGGAGGGGAAGAACAGCTACAGGAGGAAGATGGAGAACCAGCAGCTGAACAACATCAGCAGAGTCTGGAAGGGCCTTAAAACAATCTCAGGCTACAAGGAACCCAACTCCCAGCCTGCAGGGGGTAGGAGGTGGGTGAATGAACTGAATCTCTTCTTCAATAGATTTGATCAGTCATCTGCCCCTCCCCCCGTCCTGTCCTCGGTGCAGCAGCCATCACAGTCTGAGCCCCCGGTGATCTGCCCCACCCCCACCCCAGCTCTTCGTCACACATCACCTAGCTCACAAGCACACACATCCACTACATCCCCTGTCCACTGCCCATCCCCCTCATCCCCAACCTCCAGCAGGCAGTCACCCGGCTCCAACCTCTCCCTCACAACAAGCCGGGTGAGGAGAGAACTCAGGAGGATCAAGGCAAGACAGGCTGCTGGTCCTGATGGCATCAGCTCACTGCTCCTCAAGTCCTGCGCTGTGTGCAGGACAATGGAGCACATCTTCAACCTGAGCCTAAAGCTCCTCTTCACCCTCTACACTGCAGACTTCTCCTACAACTGCACTCGCTGCCACCTGCAAAAGTTGTCTGACAACTCCACCATTGTCGGTCTCATCACTGACGGGGACGACAAGGAGTACAGAGAACTTACCAGGCACTTTTTGGACTGGTGCCAGCGGAACTGCCTCCAGATCAGCGCTGGGAAGACCAAAGAGCTCCCGCAGACGGAAACACACTCCCCCCACATCGGTGAACATCCAGGGAATGGACAGTGAGATAGAGGACTTGGTACCTGGGTGTTCACCTGAACAATAAACTGGACTGGACCGACAACACTTACAAAAAGGACAGAGCAGGCTGTATCTGCTGTGGAGACTCAGGTCTTTTGAAATGCAGGGGACACTCCTGAGGACCTTCTATGACTCTGTGGTGGCATCAGCCATCTTCTATGCTGTGGTCTACTGGGGCAGCAGCTTCTCCACTGCTGACAGGAAAAGGCTGAACAGGCTGATTAAGAAGGCCAGCTCTGTTCTGGGACGCCCACTGGACCCAGTGGAGGTAGTGGGCGACAGGAGGATGATGGCTAAGATATCATCCCTGTTGGACAACATCTCCCACCCCATGCAGGACCCTGACAGCACTGAGCAGCTCCTTCAGCGACAGGCTGCTGCACCCACGGTGTGAAGGAGAGATACCGCTGGTCTTTCCTTCCTGCTGCTGTCAGACGTTACAACAAACACTGCACTCAGTCTGACAATCCACCATGTGCAATACAAGTCATCTACTGCTACTTTATGTGTCTTGTATATTTAGTATTTAATTCCACATATTATATTTTATTTTATTTTATTCTACTGTCCACTTTGCTGCTGTGACGCAGGAAATTTCCCCACTGTATAAGATAAGATATTCCTTTATTAGTCCCACAGAGTAACTCTTTCCGTTATACCATTTCCTACTGATGCTGACATATCAGCACATGCAATCCTCTTCACACTCATTCAACACTAGCAAAACTCACCCATGACCTTTCTCTCAACATTCTCACACACTACACTCCCCCACACTTGCACACCACGATCAGCAATCGACATGGCGCTACCACAAGATGGCGTCGAATGTGAAACTATCTGAAATGTGGGATTTCTCCTCTCACTTCTTACTTGCTTCTGGACGGTTAACTTACAAACAATACTTACAACACGTTCAACGATGGCACTGATTATTACTGTCGATTACATACGCTTACAAAACTACTGCGCATACGGACGTTCCTCTGCCAAATTACTGTTGGCATGGCGACGCACGCTGAGACAATCTACTACAAAAACAAACTTGCTGCACATCTTACACATCTCAAAACTCAGAAAACACTACAGAACAACTACTACTGTAGTGACATTAGATTTAATAGAGTTTAAGCGTAAGAGAGAGGACCAGAGTTAGCATCTTGAACATGCCAGAGCTCGTTTATTCCTGAGCTGCACGTGTGCCGAGACTGTAGCTATTGTCCCTCCGGCAGATCCACAGCAGCACCAGAGCACCATCTACTGACTGAAAGGTGTGTTACCTCAATATAAAGAGTGCATGGAAATGTTAGTATAGTTCACAATTATTAACAAAGAATTACAAGGGGTCTTTTTCAATAAAACTGAACATGTAGCCTTTTTCCAAACACGTTACGCCGAAAACACTCCCATTAGGAGACTTAGTGCGACCCCTTTGCACCAAAGCCTGGAGCAACGACTGTTTTCAGTCTTTGATGTTGATTATTCAACAGACACTCACTCAGAATTTGGCTCAGATTCTCCTGGACCTTTAATTATTATTCTTTATTCTTTTATGTCTTCTAATAGAATGTAGTCAGTTCTTCAAATCCTTTCTCAGCAGTTACATATAAATTAAGTTTACCAGACTCATTTCTTTTGTTTTATTGTAGTTCAATCTTGAACCTTCCTGCAGCGTCTTTGTTAAACCAATGTTTAAGCCACGTTGTGTATGATCACTGATCCGATCTGCAGGATCCCTCAGTTTTATGACAGATGGATTTAAGGTCAAGTCAAACAGAAGAGCAAATGGAAGGAAGTCCCTGAGGGAACACAACAATACTACAGCAGTGGTTCATTTTAAATTCTGTGTGTGTGTGTGTGTGTGTGTGTGCGCGCGTGCATGTGTGGGGAAATAAAATTCCTGTCCAGAGGAGTTTGGGTTTGTCTTTCCATGTGTTTTTAAGATCAGAGTTGTTGGTCACTCTCTCTCTCTCTCTCTTTTAAAGTTCAACAAAGGTTAATCAAAAATACTTTTATCATATCTGAGAGATTACTCCTCCTTATCTGCAGCTGCTCTGGTGTGTGTGTATGTGTGTTTAGCAGAGCAGCATTTATCAAGAGTGCATGATCTTCATCGATGTGTCTTCGTCATCCTCTCTGAGATCTGTGAGATACATAATGTTGAGGAGAGTCCTGCCTGCAGTTTATATTTATTATTAGAAGATGTAGGAAAACACTAACAGTCATACAGACAGATGTGCTGCCTTCTTCTACCTGGTGTTCTGTAGTGTGACGCTGTCAAAGACCAGCAGCCTCACAGCCTGTGTGCAGTTCACTGACATCAGGATTTATGGGAATACAGTTCTGACTCCATTAAGTAACTCTGACTCCCTCAGTTTCTCCTGTGACCATGTCATTTCAGTATTAATCATTAAAATAATCTAATAACAAACATCATATTTTATATTTGGTCCAGCACACCCAAAGAGGACAGAGGTACAGAAGCTCGAGACACTTCAGTCATCTGTCTGTCATCTGGGAAAAACAGCAACAATATTAATAATAATAATAATAATAATAATAATTATAACAATAAAATGTATATGTATAGTGCTTTTCATACAAGAAATGTAGCACAAAGTGCTTTAAACAAAGAAATGATGCAAAATGAACATAAAACATTGCTAAAAGCGTTGATCTAAAATTAAAAACATGAATGTAAAATGAGATAAAATAATGAATAAGATAATGAATCCTTAAGTAGGCAGACATTTAAAAGAAGTGCTGAGCAGTGCCTCAGGCCGATCCCAGCTGACAATAGGCGAGAGACAATTACTAACAATGTATTTACCAGTTATTTAGTTTTTAGTTAGTTATTAGTTCAGAAAACTATAAAACTTTAGTAAGACTGTCCTGCTGTAAAAAACAAGTTAATAGGTCGACTGTGCAGCACGTTATTATGAGCCATAGTTACATTTTGTTGTTAGGCGACATCTAGTGGCCGTAGGAGTTAAAGGGTTGCCACCTTTGATGTGTGGAAATTTTTTCTTCTTTTTTTGTTAATGTTTTTTTCGCCTGATTTTTTTGCTACATCTTCTTCATCTGTCTTTCCTCCCTTTCACCACACAAACAAAATAAAATGAAGTTTTATTTTGAGACATGCATGGTCTGGCTGGGAGTCAAGCCGGGGGACAGTTGCTAAGGGTTCAGTATTTCTGCTACCAATCAAAAAGTATAGGCATGGCCATTGGCCAATCGTTACCGTTGTACCCGTTTTCAAACATTTACGGACACCGGATTGGACCTGACCAGGAAGGAAACAGAAAAGCAGTAGAAAGAAACAAATGGGGTTTTATTTGTAACTATGAAATTCTAAATTAGGAGTGCTTCTTCACAAAAAACGGGACAGAAAGAATTTTCAGGGGCAGTCGCTAAAAAAAGAGCACAATCGCAGGGAAACCAGGACGGGTGGCAACCCTAAGTAATTATGACGGGAGGAAGGAAAACATGCAGTGATGTGTACAGTGATAGTACATATAGGTAGCAGTTTATGTTGTTTCTATTATCCATGGCCGTTCGACCATGTTAACCACATTGTTATTATTGTAACCATGACAACAAAGATTGTCTAATGTTGAGTAGGTACTTATTTTAACCCAAACCACAACCTTTACTAAACCTAACCAAGCACAAAGTGACAAAAGTCCTTCACGCCGCTGTCGGCAGAGTTTGAGAGTTTATTATTGCAACCATGACAACCAAGGTCCGGTATGCCTGCCGCCGTAGGGGCACTACATTAGGAGACACTCCTATGGGTCGTATCAGAGGGTGGATGGTTGCTCAGGTTGGAGGACTGGTTGGGACACTGAGATGAAGCTGATATGGTTCTGATGGAAACCTTTAATTCCCACAATGCTCCCAGATAAAGACAGTAGATAAGGTAGAAAGTGTGTTACCTTCAGCTCCATAGCAGCTGAGCAGTTTGAGTTGCTTTAAGGTCAGATATAAAGCTGAGACTCTGTTATCTGGTTAGCTCTCCTCATTCTTTGAGCCCAAACAAATATATTTATATCCAGCCTATTGGATTATTTCACTCTCTATCTGAGACCCCACAGAGCCAGAAGGACACATGAGTCCATTTAGTGCGTAATGGACTTATGGTTGTGGTGATTTATTCTATCAAAAGGGACACACACAAACACATAGAAGAACACATTACTGAGTGAGCTGGGCCCCTGGCGGTAAAAGCCATCGGCCTTTAGCCATTAACAGGGTTTTTATGGACCAGACCACCAACCAGAGACCACACACGCACACACACACACACACACACACACACACACACACACACACACACACACACACTTTCCTCTTCTTTGTCTTCCTCGCCCAGCCTCGTCTCTTCCTCCTCCAGCCCTAATTATCATCATCATCTTCATCACCCAGATCTTTTAATGCCCCTCTCTTCCTCTCCTCACACATCTACCACATCCATTCTTCTAATGTTTTTTAATCTGCTCCAGGTTGTTTTGTTTTTTTTTGTTTTTTTTTTCATCCTCCCCCAGCCTCAGCCAGCTCCACTCATCTCGTCCTCCATCCTCCCCCTCTTCCTTCCTCCTCGTTTTCCGGCCATAACCCCATCAGGCATTTCACTCACACAGTAATTAATGAGAGGACGAACTATATCCAGGGAGTTTGCTGTACTGTGGTCAAATGCCACATGTACAGCACAGACTGGTGTAGCTGTGATGATAAGATTGAATCGTTATAACACGTCATCAGGCGGAGAGTCAGTTGGTTCTCACTTTTTTCAGTCATCTGTGTAACGGACGGTGTTGTGCCAGTTCACACTTAAAAAGAACTAGTGGCTAATCTTTTTCAGTAGAACCTCCTTCTACCCATCCATCACCAGCCCCATACCATTGCCACTCCCAAACTAAATGAATTATTGTACACCACTGACACAGACTTTAGTTAGATTTAAAATCCGTATATAAATATAATCCGTCTGAGTCTTCGCAACAAACTGGCTTCAGCAGTAGCAGATGTGTCTGTACCGCTACCACCAGCCAAGCTTAGCCGTGTCTATGGAGACGTCATCATTTTTAAATTGATTTGTTCAGTTCAGCGTTCACATGACGTTCAATGAACGCCGTTTATTGAATGCATTCATGCACAACACTGGTAACAGAGTGAACGAATGTGGAGTTTAATCAACCAAAACCGTTATTGGCAGTATTCACATATTCAAACAGAAATATAGACAATGAAATAAAATGAAATTCAGAAACAGCGGAAGAGTCTGCAGCCATGTTAGCAGCCATGCTAGCAGCCATGCGTGGTTGTACTCATAGGCATAGCATGAGCCAAATGCTAGCATCAGTATGCTAACATACTCACAATGACAATGTGAACATGCTGATGTTTATCAAGTGTAATGTTTAATTGTTTCTCTCTATCTCTTGTTCACCCTGAGTCTGGTTTTGTTAAGGCTTCTGACTCTTAATATTGAGACTTAAACTGGTATTTCTATAATGTTTTAAAGGATTAAACAACTGGATGCTAATAATTCTCTATAATTAATTAAATAATTCATTTAATTAAATGTCCCTGAGATCCTTTCTGTTTCACTCACTGCAGGTTTCTGAAGAAAACATTGAAAGGTCCTCACAAGAATATTAATCTGAGTGTGAGCTATGTTTTCTCTGATCCATAGTGCAGTGTGAATACTCCCAGGGGCCACTCCCAGGGGCCACTCCCAGCACTGACAGAGCTTCAGTGCAGCTCTCTGACCTTTACCAAGAAAGGTGGAGTGGAAACACAGGCCATAGAGGCTTAAACAGGACTGCTGCTGGAGGGTCAGCAACAGAAATCAGCAACTTACAGTCAGCTGATTATAATACAATACAATACAATACAATGAAATATAATGTAATACAATATAACTGTCCACCGTCCCCATCTTGGCAGTGCCCGACTAATGCAAAAATGGACAGAGAGGTGGGGCGTGTGGAGCTGAGACTTCAGTGCTTGTTTTGTGTTGCTAGCATACGCTCGGGTTAGCATTGTTTGCACAGCTGCAGTTTCTGGGTAGGGATGGGTATGAAACCCGGAATTAAACGTGCCCTTTTTATTTTTTAAAGACCATAGTATTGATAAGCTCCAACGTTATCGGTAGGCTCTGTGTCATGCGCTGTAGCACCGTGCAGCACAAACACACACAAACATAGTGTCCCGTACAGATGGTGGACACCATTGTCCATGAGTCTATGTCCCCACCCTTACACACCTGTCCCACCCTGGACTGCTACAGAAGAACAGTTGGAAAGTACAACACCAGCAGAACTCTCTCCACTGATGACTGTTAATCCTACAATCATCATTTTTGAGTTTGGAAACAACCATTTCCTCAAACCTGATGCTGTCAGCCATTTCTACAGTAAAACAGCTCAATCCTGCACTTTTCTAATGGGTTTTTACCTTATCTCAACACATTAATGGACAACTCCTCCCTAATTCTCACCCATTAATGTCTTCAGTTTCTTGCCGATTTAGAATAAATATATTAGATGAAGAAGTCTTTTTCTTCTTTGGTTAATTCAGGCAAAGTGCAGAGGGAGGCGTAAACCAATCTGAGACAACCTGATTATCTGTGGTCATTTTATCTTTTAAGTCATCAATATGAGGCATTTATCCCTGATGTTACTGGTTAGAACAAGATCGCATGTTATGTTGTTATGCCTGCAGTCCACAATACACACATATACACGTACCCTCCAGTGTCCCATAGTGCACACACACACACACACACACACACACACACACACACACACACACAAAAACCAACTACATAACTTATCTCTCCCAGTTCAGCCACGTTAATGGAAACAGACCACAGATCCAGAGCTGCTTTAAATCCCACTGTGAACTTCTAACTGTTCACTAATGCTTTCCCCCAATTTACTAATGCTCCTTCACCACAGTATCCCACGAGTCAGCAACCCTCAACACACACACACACACACACAAACACACATACACACACACACACACACTGAGGCCGCCATGGCCCATTAAGTGGCATTAGAGCCTCTTTCTGGCTGGTTATTCTGACTTCATGGCACCGCAGCAGCATTCCACAGTCACCCTGTAAGACTCTAAGTCTCACCGCATGTTTCACATCACAAACCACTGCTAATGGCAGCGGTCACAATATTACAGCACACTGCAGACCATTACCGGAGCCTCCTTTCCCTCCCTGTCACTCTGTGTACTTTACCTTTATTCTGTGTCACTGTGACTTTGTCGTGGGTTTCTGAGGCCACCATCAAAGATATTTCAGATGCTTTTGTGTAGAGACATGAAGTCTGAAGCTCCAGGTGAAGATCGCAGAGGCTGCAAGGTTCGTCACACTAAACGGCACCATTCTCGGAGCCATGCTAGCAATATAGCTAGAATATATAAAGTTTGTCCTTAAAGTAGAGGAACAGAGAGTCCAGAGTGGTTCATCCTCTGAAGAGCATGAGTGTGTTGTGTGTAGTTAATTACATGGCAATGTTTCCTGTGTACATGTAGAAATTTTGAAAGTAGTCCTAAAGAGAAAAGGTCTTGTTTTCTGTTGTTTTTTTCATGGATGGAAATTATGGCCAGATGTTGGCGCTCATGTAGTCACGGAGATTCATCCTCTAGAGACCATGAATGTCCAAAGCCATTCTCACAGAATCTTACCTGTGGTTATCAACATTAAATGCTGTGGAGTGGGGCGGCTGTCTCTTCTCTCTTCTGCAAAAGAACACTAAAAGGTCCTGTCCTGTTCCGATCCTGACCTATAACCTTTAAATTACTGAATTATGGGGCGTGTTTCAATTTCCACTGGCTCAGCTTTAGTAACCTTTACAGCACTGGTCATATGATGCTACTCAGCCAATAACGCGACTCGAGTCCGTGGGTGAGATGCTCCCATATGAGAGAGCTTTTTATCTACGAGAGACAACAGAAAATAAGCGGGAAAAGTGGGGGAGTGTGATATAAGAGAGGAAGAGAGAGAAGGTGTTAAAGCTGTTTGTTAAGATGTGTTGACATTGTTTTATTATTAAAAAAAATGGTTTAGATTGTTAATTCTCAGATGTTAAATGAAACAAATATAAGAACCTGATGCTGCACTTTTTATTTCATTTTTTCAATTAAAGTTATAAACTGTAACTTTTCCACAATCAAACGACTAAAACAACTAGAGCTGTGTTTTATATGTTGTTGAGTTGTGTTCTTACATTCCCCTAAATGTTTACGGTAATAGACAATAACTCCCATGATCCCATGCTATTTCATGACGTGACCCAACGCTGTCTATTGATATTGTTTAGATTGAGATGGACGTCAAATTATTTAACAAATGTTACACATTTCATCAGGTAGGAATCTCTCCATTATTGCTCCTTTTCCCTCCTTGATACCATCATCTCTCCCTGTTCAGACTTTCTGTCTTCCCTTGTGTCCCTTTTTGTTTCCTTCCTTTCATTCCCCTTGTCTTTTCCTTCATTAAGACTTTTGTTCCATCCCGTCTTATCTCTCTATTACCAACCACTTCTTGTTCTCTCTCCTTCACCTCTCTCCTCTCTCTTCAGATGTGTCTCTGGTCTCATGATGAGGAAGAATATTCTCTCTCATTTTTTATAGATATTTATAGCAGATACATATTCTCTATGTACATGTCATGATATCTACACGCACACACAGCCAGCCACCCACACACACACACACACACACACACACACACTGTTCAGTCGAGGCTCAGCTCACTACTGCTTAAATATTCATACAGATAATTTATGAACTCAGCTTAAAAGGTATTTCATCAGTAAACCTGCCTGTCTTAGTGTGTGTGTGTGTGTGTGTGTGTGAGAGAGAGAGAGAGAGAGAGAGAGAGAAAGCGAGAGAGACCTTAACCTAATCAATAATGAAGTTCAAAGAACACATCTGATGATAAAGCACCATGGTGCGTGTGTGTATGCGTGTGTGTGCGTGTGTGTGTGTGTGTGTATGTGTGCGTGCGTGTGTGTGCGTGTGTGTGTGTGTGTGTGTGTGTGTGTGCGTGCGTGTGTGTGTGTGCGTGTGCTCCCCTCCAGAGAGACATCGGGATCACGTGGAGACAAAGCACGAACACACACACACTAACAGACAGTCACAGGGTCAGCAGCCTGTGGATTATATGGCGCTCTCCTTCTTGACTAAGTGGACTCAGTGGTAACAACTGGGACTTCACATATCGACGGTGGACTGAGCTGAGCACCAGGTCACTGATCCTCAATGATCCTGATGGGAACCCTGAACAGACCTGGTCTGGTCCTCTTCAGCTCCGCTTACATGTTCATGCTGTAGACTGGACGTTCGTGGCGTTTGTACGATTTGAACTGAGCAGTCTCAAGACAATATCTTTGTAAACATTACAGTAAACTATATCATTGTACACATTTGGATTATTTTAATTATAAGCTTGTCATAATATTTGTGTTGTATATTAAGTGGTGCAATATTATTTGGGTTTAATATATTATTCATTAATATCACTTCATTGAGTCTATTATATAATTTCATTATCAGTTGCATTACTTTATTATTTCATATATATAATTTGTAGACATTCAACATTTCAATTGCTTATTTACAACCCATTGGTGAGGAGCACAGTTTACAGGGGGACAGGTGTGAATGTGCCAGTGTATGGGTTGTACATGTCCTGTTAAGAGAGCAGAATGTGTGTGTGTGTGTGTGTGTGCATTGTTAGCACAATAAGTGTTGTGGTGCTACAGAGTCCCTCCAGCTTAAAAATCATATTCTCAAGACATAAAGGAACATGTATGTTTGGTACTAGACCAACAAAAATCAATCATCATTCATAATAAAATGTTCAGTGAAAATGAAATACAAAAACGCGACCAACAACCATTGCAACGGAAATTGAAAATATCTGCCAAAATAATCGAAATATGGTACAGCCCTATTTACAAACTATACTTTGCTTTTTACCTGAGGTCACAGTTTATCCTCAGGTCAGAGGGAAACAGGTGAAAATCACTGCATGGTCTCTCTACAGCCGTACTGATTGTCTCACTAATGGGCCCTGGGGAGTTTACTGAGCACATATGTGAATACGTGTGATCACCCCCCCCCCTGTGTGAGCTCAGTGTGGTCCCGTCTGTTCTCAGCAGCAGATCTGATCTTTGAAACAGGATCTGAAACTGAGAGCCCCCCAGCAGATGATGAAGGTCAAGGGCTGAGGGTTCCCATATGAGAGCAGCTCAGCGGAGCGCCTGTTAGTTAGCTGATACTAACAGAGGGTCAGTATCTCTGCAGACTCCCGGGTGAGGTGGGGTGGGGGGGGGGGTCATGGCCCTCAGGACCTGCACCTTAATACATGTGACCTGCAGCTGGAGACTTCACATCCATTACAGCCGACCATGTTCAGGACATTTTTTATGCCTCCGTGCCGATGGCATATTGTTTTCCTGTTGTCGGTTCATCCGTCCCATTCTTGATCTGTAACACCTTGAAGGAACTTTAGCAAATTTGGCAAAAATGTCCACTGGGACTCAAGGACGAACTGATTAGATTTTGGTGGTCAAAGGTCAAGGTCAGTGTGACCTCGCAAAACACTTTTTATCGACTACTCAAGATTCAAAAATTTCACACAATTTCACACATTATTTTCTCTGACTCTGGATAAACAGGGATGGAACCTGAAAATAGTCTGAGTGGAAGAGGCAGACGACCACCAGGAGGTGATTCTAGTTTTTGTTTTGTATTTTTTCAGGAATGAACACGACATTTATGAACAGCAGCACAAAACACACAACTGTCACACCCGAGTCCAGGTTCACATCCAGAGTCCAGGTTTAGACAGCTTTAAACAGCTCTGTGGTTAAAGTTAGTGAAAGGTCAAATGTCTGAAGTCACTGAACTGTGTATTAGACCAGACAAGGATCTTTCCCAAACCTGAACCAGGTGCTGAACAGAACCATACAATGATGAATAATGATGGATCTAAACAATATGCAATGTAAAGGTCATGTAAATACACTAATGATGTAAATATTTTCTCTTTATTAATTGTGTTTGATATCCACCCTCGTCTGTGTCCTGCTGCTGCTGTAACGATGCTAGTTTCCCTCTGTGGGATTAATAAAGTTCATCTTATTTCATTAACATTTTAAGGATGTGTTAAGTATCAACTTATTTTCTACTTGTCACATATGTAATTAACAACATATCCTCATTCATTTAAAGGTTGCAATCAGTTAAACACACAGTATGTAACTTTCTGCCTCTAGGGGTCTTTCAAGTCAAAACGATAACAATGACGGTGTTGGGTGGCATCATGATACAGCGTGGGATCATGGGAGTTGTTGTCTTCACCACCATTTTTGTCAGCTTCTCCTGGTTCCTCCGGTGTCAGTGCTTCAGGAGGTTTTTACCAGGAGCTGAATTATCAAACAAACAAACAGACCAGGGCCTGTATTCACAAAGCATTTTATCTTAGCACTAAGAGTTCTACTAAGTCACACTGAAAGTTTCTAACTTAAAGTTTTCTCCTAAGTCCTCTTCACAAAGCTGCTGAGCCCAACTTTTAAAACTCCTGAGCTAAGAGAGTGACTCTGTTGCTATGGCACGCCGTTTTAACATTTAATGGCTAAATTTGACTATCCGGATTTAACATTACAGATATCAACAACACAATTTTGACTCGTCATAATTACATTTTGACTAGTCACAACGACAGTTAGAGATATCTGTAATTCAGTTTTGAGTAGTCAAAATTGAATTACAGATATCTGCAATGACATCACTGAAAACAACATTCAACTCGTCACACATCTATAATGACAATTGCAGATGGCTGTAATTCAGTTTTAATTAGGCGGAATAAAAGTTAACGATATCGCAAAGGTCATTTTGACTCGTCAGAATTGTTGTGCATGATGTTGATAATGTGAGGCTTCCCATTGGATACTGGCCCAAATGAATTGGAGGAAGAGAGAAGAGGCTTTCCATTGGATATTCACCCAGAAAACAAATCATTTGAACAGTGTTAGCAGAAGAAATGGCAGTTGCTGTCGCTGCGGATAAGATAATTAGAAAATGCAATGAAATAGAACAAGCTCATAATCAAGGAATTTGTGGGGAACGAGAGCTTCGTTCACTTGAGACTTGTTCTTGAAATTTACGTAGTATTGAACATTTATTGTCTCCAGACACACGATTGCAATCCGCTCCCGCCTACAGCAAGCCCCTCCTCCTACTTGCCTTAACTTGGCATAATTACAGATATCTGCAACATCAAATCGCCTAGTCAAACTGGACAAAAGTGTATTTTGACACTTGTGGCAGACAAACACAACACTGACACATGAGCGAAGGAGATATGACCAGAGGTTAAAGTAGAGAAGCCCCTCCCCACAGATCATCACACAGGGAGATCTTCCTTCAACTTCCTTGTTGAAAAAATGACGTTTCAACAGGAACATGTTAAAGCTCTATATTATAACGTCAGAATTCTATAAAGATCATCTCTATGTGTGATTTAAAGAGAGCATAGGAGCAGAGTCACTTGTTGACTGGTCAGACTGGTTCTCTGTGATGGAGCAGCTGGTCCAGGTCAGCAGCAGCAGATGGTCCCGTCTGGCTGTTGGTCCAGATGGAGACACCAGATCCCTGAAGGAATGAAACACATGATTCCTCTCTCAGTTAACAGCAGCACTGCATTCACATTTCAACAATAACTCTGTCCATCAGCATCATACAGGTTCAGTCATTATGTGTTCTATTATTTCTGTTTGCTTCCAGACTGTGTAGTCTCATTTTGTTGTTACAGTGGTTTAAGGTTACAGCAGATATAAAGCTAGAGTAAGAGCTACAGCCGCCGTGATCACAGCTGAATCAGCAGCTCTTTAAAAACACTTCAAACAGAACATTATAACCTTCATGAAGGAGGATCAGACTACATTACCTTTATCTAGGTGTAACTACCACATTGCCAGCTGAGTGTGTATATCATCTCGATGTGGAAGTGAGGAGCAGTCTGCCAACACTGCTCAGCGTTCAGAGTCCAGTCATTCAAGCAGTGAGATGTAAACCTCGGCATCACTCTTCTATTGGCTGGAAAACTGAGATCAGCTGTCTGAAGGCAACTATGTTAGACTCTGAACCACAGACACACAAGTTATCGAGGTAACTTCAGGTTTAACTCTGGGTTTTCAATTCTATGATGGTGGTTCACCCACTTTACCTGGGTAAATCACCATGGTAACTGATGCTGAACTCCTAACCTGCTCTGGGGCAGGTTAACTTCAGAGGATCAGATCAAAAGCTGTCAACAGCAAAACTACTGACCAATCAGATCACTGGAAACACTGAGTCATCATTCTTACAGGATCCTGACAGGGACAAAACAGTTTGCAATAAAGTGATGAATTTGCATGGAGAGTAAATAAATACATAATAACTATTGTAGCTTCATTTGACCTGAACACAGATTCTTTAATGGACAGGATTCCTGACAGTGATGAAGCTTTTACTCTTCTTCATCACTGCAGCTCAGAACAACATGAAGAGAAATAACAACTAAACCAACAACGATCCACACACTCTTCAATGTTTCCATGGTTATAAATGAAATTTCTGTCGGACTGACTCATCAGACATCAGCTACTTTCTTTCTCTCCTCTCTGCAGCTGAAACAGTCTGACATTAACTTTAACTGTTTTATCTGCATCTCATGTTCATAAGTTTGTTCATCATCAGACTGAAGAGAAAAAATCATGCACTTATTAACAGTATATCCTTAGTCTTACTTTAATAGATATTATATTTAGAAAAATATATTTTTTTTATTCCAGTCATGTGATCATAGTGTTTACATTTCAGCTTGTTGAATATCACTTTGGTCTTTCACTTACACCAAAGTACCTCATATTCTCATATGCGCTTTATTTTGGCAGTCCATCCTGTGCACATATTTTATAAAGTGTACCCTTTTGTCTTGGCTGCAGTTGAAAAGTCAAAATAATCTCTTTAACAACTTCTCCTCTGACTGCACTTGGACCAAGCTTTTTCCTTTTTTTTTTTTTTTTTTAAATAACTTTATTTACATCACTTGGATGTTAAATCTTCCTTTCCTAGGAGGAATTAGTGAGGGGATTTAGTGAAAGGACATTTATGTATAGACTATAGTATCTTGTTATGATAATGATATTGTTAACTAGAAATTTAATCTGCTTGTTCTTCATGATGAAACCTAACTGGACAGATCTGAAGGAGAAGAAATCAAACATAAAACATCTACTCTGTTGTTTCTACATTTACGTGGGTCTGCTGTGGTGAATTTACAGTGATGCATCGTTTTGAATGTGGCTGCAGCAAGGAATTATGGGACTGCATTTTCTCCTTTCCTCTTGTAAAGGAGGGTCAAGTGCTAAAGGAGATAAGATAGGAAGCACTGAAGCTCCTTTCCTCATCACTTAGAGAAGTGGAGCAGCTCTGATCAACATATCATCTTAATTATTTGTGGTCTCCCTTGTTTTGTCTTGAATTTTGAGCTGGTTCATGACACAGTTCATTATTTCTTTTCACTGTGTCTCATGGTCTTTATTTTGAGTCTGTCCTTCGCTTGCATTTGTACCTGCCGGTCTTTTATTTTAGCACTCCAATATTTTCTCTCCTTTTTTTAGAGCATAATTCCCAGTAATTTATTTTGAGTTTATTTTCTGCTGTCATTTGTTACAGTGTACCCCCTAGTCTTTCTTTTTTCATAGTCCATTGTTTCCTGTCACTTTTTACAGCATACCTGCTGGTTGTTTATTTTAACAGTCAATCCTTTGCTGTCCTTTAGATACAGTGTTGCCCCCTGGTTCTGGCATCATCAAGCAGCGTAGGTGCAGTTCCTCACTGTGACCACCTGGGCGCAGTAAACACTCATCATGGGTGTTGCTGTGAAAAAGAAGTGAGAGGGAGCAGAAATAGAAACAGAATAGATGTGAGTGTGAGCGATCAGCGTTCTCCAGTGGTCAGAGTGAGTAACTGCAGCTCTCTTCATACACCACTAACAGTGAGTATAAGAGTCTTTACTGCTCTCCAGTGGTCACACTGAGTCACTACAATGACATCATTACACTGATCTGTGTCCAACAGGATTCACACTTATTATTAGGATCAAATTCAAAGTGAAATGACTCTGTATGAATTCTGATATTCACTCATTTACAGATAGATAGTATTGATCCTGAAACTACTAATAGTTCTTTGTCAGTACTTCCGTGGTTAAACTCAGTAGAGGGATATAGGTCAGTTCTTTGATTCAAAAATGAATTCAAAGCTTCTACACCAGCCTCGCGAGGTGTACTGGGTGCAAGCGAGAGCAGCCATAGTGTCCACATGACAGTCTTTCACCTTGTTCAAAAACTCTGTAGTGTCTCTGAGAAACAAGGACAATGCTTATACCAATATCTTTAATGGAGAGTCAGCACACTACCATCCAGGGCTGTTTTTAGCTTTTTGTAAGATGCTGTCTGGGGGCCCCTATTTTGTCAAACTACAACGGGAGGATTCCAAACTCTTTAAGATGATCCGTGGAGTTGCCTCAATCTGTTACACTTTAAGAAGAAAACAGGCTAGATTCGTGAAAAACTCTCTCAAATTCAAATGAAACATCTCAAGTTGAGACAAGCAATTTAAACCTACAGAAAATGATAATAAAATGTAAATGATGAAGCTCCTCTATGTCAGTAAATGCAACAGATGCAGTCTTTTCCTCAAAAATGTTTATTTTAGTTCTTAAACATGAAACATAACTTAATTAAAACATTCTCTCCCCTCCCACCTAAAACAATAAAAAATAAAAATAAATTGGGCCATTGCCCAGAAGAACAGAAAACAAAGTTGGCTACTACTCTCCTTTGTGATAATGATCTGTATGATCAGTCTTATGTGATCATTATATTCCTTCTGCTTGCTTGATGAGCTTCAGCTTTGAGAACAATAGGCTCATCTGGAGATTCACAGGCAAAGTTTTTTTGTGCTTTTTAGTCTTTTCTCTTTCAGCAGCACCTCCACATTAATTTCCTCACACACGTCTTGAGCAGAGTCCTGAGCTGCAGCAAAGCCAGTGTCCCTATAACTAGTCAGTGACGTTTTTTTGTCATGAATGAATCAGATAAAACTAATGGCCAGTCAGCTGGATCAATTGGTTGACCAAAAGCTGGCTGTTGTGCTTCCAAGTCTGCAGAAGGAGTAGGTGCACCTGCTGCATGTTGGTCAGGTGTTGATGAAAAACCCTCTGGCTCTGCTTGGACTGGAGCTCCAAAGTATTTCAGAATAACACCTGCAAAGACAAAGCTCCTTAGGTTACCAATCATAAGCAAATATTCTTATTATATAATTTCAGTTATGTTGCACAGAAATTAATAAACTGCACCCAGTTTCAATGTTGTCACTTTCAGGCTTTTTCTGCTTTCATCTGCACATTGTACTCTTTAAAGTAATTAAAACGATGGTAAATTAGTGATGAGCACTCTATGATATATAGGGAATATTTTTACCTTTATTTTTGCAGGGCATTACAAAGTGGACAACTTGTATCTAACTGATGATATGGTCTTATCTTGTATTCTTACTAAAGGCAGAACTAGCTATAATATACAGTATAGTAGATTAAATTTACTTTAATTTGTGTTATTATGGTTCTTTTGAATAAAAAAAATACTACATCAAAAACTCAATTCTATTGTGGGAATAGAGGCAGGTTTGTTCATATTAGCAAACTACCTTGTCACAATAAACAGATCGTATCAGGTTTCCTTGAGCATGTATTTATGTTCATCCTCACAGATTAGTCCCTCTCCTACAGCCCGTTTCAACAGTCTTCATTTCATCACCAAATGTCAAAGTAGGGTCTGAATGTCAAAGTGAGTATAGCCATCTCTCCCATACACTGATAACACCTCATTGGGCAGGCGACACCGTCGTGCATTTTGACAGACAATACAGGCCATCTCTCACAAATCTTGATGGTAACATCTTACATACATTAAGACTGTTAACTTCTACCTTGTGAGCCATTGACTATTGATAGAACTATTTCATCTTTTTTTCATACTAATTCCCTGAAGAGGAGGTGTGAGATCATCAGAACAGTGTTGTCAGTTAACCGGTTTCTCTGATCAGGTTCAGGTTTCCCCCGTTGTCCTGCAGCACCGTTTCAGAAACACAGGACATGTACTTGATGGGTTAAACATCAAACTTGTGTCTGTCCTCATCTTCTCTCAGTCAGCCTCACATGATCTCATGTGTTGACGGTGTGAGGGAGAGAAGCTGAATTCATCATCAACAGTTTCATTTGTAAAATGATGAAATATTTTCTTCTACGTACACAGATGAGTCCCTCTCCTCAGGAGAGTCAAGACAGTCTTTATGTTGGTTTCACTACAGCATTGGAGCAGCTGCTATCCACTAGCTGAACTCTGGCTTGGTACATGATGACTTGAGTCATAAGCTTTATTTGTTGGGATCAGAGGCCTGTGCTACGAAGCAGGATTTGAGGTTAGCAAGGTAACTTTAGATTAAAATCTGGGTTTTCAGTCCTACGACTGCGGTTCACCTCTTACCAGGGTAAATCACCATGGTAACTTATGCTGAACTTCTAACCTGCTCCAGGAGCAGATAATAGATCAACGGGTATAAAAGCCCCGCCTACTGACCAATTGATTCTCTTGAAACATGGCATCACCGATCATAGAGGATCCCGTTGAGGACACTAGTGGTTTGGAGAAAATGCTGTAGCCTGGATAATTAAAGGTCATTCGTGTGGTAATATGAACACAGCACAGGCGTCACAGTTGGACTATCTTTCTCCAGAGTCCTTTTTAAAGGCACATTGATGCTACATTGACTTTAATGCTGTTATCCTGTGGAAGCATTGTTAACCTTACATGCTTTTGTAGATGACCGTCACTGCATGGTCACCAGCACTGAGGCAAAGTGGCCTGGTTCAGTCCATGACTCCCGGATCTTCAGGGAGTCATTGTGCCACAGATTAGAGCAGGGGATTGGAAACTGTACAATCAATATTGATTTGTGTTACTTTCTTTTTTAAACTACATTGTTTGATACTGATCATGGCGATATTCTTTTTTATCTTCAGGGCTGATGAGTGGAGTGCTGCTTGGAGACAGGGGGTACGCCAGCCAGCCTTTTTTAATCCTGACCCTGATGCAGGTTCACAAAATAGATTCAATGTGGCCCTTACCAAAACCAGGGTCAAGATAGAGGTGACATTTGGTTTACTGGAGACCAGATTCACATGCCTGCATGGGCTCAGAGTAGCTCCAGAACAGGCATGTAAATTAACCCACCATTAACTAACCCACCACCATTAGTACGTAAATGAAGATAAATCAATCAGAGTCCACAATTTCGCCATCTGTGTTAGGATAGGCAAAGTGAAAACTGCATGACAGTGGTAACAAAGGAGTGAAGTTACCCCAAAATTTCCCTCTGAGCTCACAGACACTATCTCATCATCAAGGGCCTCCATGTTTAGAAAAGTAGAGTGGGTGGTGGCAGCATACCGGTGTTTCCCCATCAACTGTGTAGCACATTAATTTACTGGAACACATAAATGTTATTATAGACACATCTACTTGTGCCCCAGTGATTTGTCATTAACCCACACATTCAAACAGTTTGACACTTTTTTGTCAGCTGTCCCTCCTGCTTTTTGCCTGTATGATATATTTATAGTTTTCATATTTGTTAAGTGTTATAGTTTGCTCTTCCATTGTAAAGAACGCGGTTCTACCAGTCGACCTCTCCATAATGCCGATTGGTAATATGCTGCAACCGCCCCTTTTATGTGAACACGCTCGTGTCTTGATCAGGAAAACCCAGGTCGGGTTTGGTGTTGATATCCACCGTCATGTGACCGTTTAACCTGATTGCGATTTGTTAGGTTTAGTCAAGCCAGATAACGGAAAGTTAACCTGGGTATGTTGAACTTGCTTCACTTGGTTCCCTGTGTTCTCTGCTGTGTTCCCTTTCCCCCATGTTTGTTGGTCCCCACCACTCTCAGTGGTATCATTCTTCAGCCAACTCTCATTTTAGTGTGCTTGCTATGTTTTTTTGGACTTCCTCCCTGATTGTTTCCTCCCTGTGCCTCATGTTCAGTTCAAATTTGCCAACTCAGCTCTGCCTCTTTGTCTGCCAGTCTGGTTTTGTGTCAGTCTCCATTCCCCTCAACACTGACAGCAGTGTGTCTGCGACAGTCACACACATCCTCCGCCCTCATGAGGGGTTTGTGGCTTCAGGATGGAGACTGTGATTGTGAAAGAGGTAATATAGCTCAGTGCTTATTTTAATTGTTCTGTTGTTGATCAATAAAGTAGCTAACAGAAGCTGGGCCCTATCCAATAATAATATCGCATGTATTATCAGATTTTTTTTTCTCCTAGCTGAAGGGGAAGTTAGCCCAGGCAGTGGAGTTGAAATTCAAGATCCAACTCAACCACAAGATAGTTAAGGCTCTGTCTCCTAGTCTGAGGTCACAAAGCACATAGCTGAAACCTGAAGCGTCAGCTCAGAAATTTGGTGTACCATATAAACAGGGCCCGGAGAAACTGCTTGTGCCGACCGAGGCGGGCGCCTTGGCTGGAGATGGCTCTACGAGGTGACGTTGTTTCTGGATCTGAGTCTGTGGGGTCCACTGTGGCCAGATCATTCTGCAAGGTTGTGGTATAAATCTGAACCCACAAGGCAGAACACAGAGAAGTGGTGTAAACAAGTTTTTTTTTTTTTTTATTGCAATGTAGTGAATGGTGTGGGGCTGGTTACGGTGATGAGGGCAGGGGGCCGTAGACAGTCTGGCAGGATAATGGCAGAGATGGGCTTACAGACAGGAATCCACAGAGATGGGCAGGCAAAGGAAATCCAAGCTGGTAAGATGAGACAGGAGCTGAGCGTGGCAGGCGGCAGGATGGCAGGAGTACGGATCTGAAGCTCAGGAACAACAGGATTACAAAAAAGACACAAGAGAAACCAAGTAACAAAGTAATTATGGCCGTAGCGTTCGTACCTTTCGAAGAGATGGAACGCTCTAGTGAAGAATGGAGAGTTGAGCCGGTCCTTTGTACTGCAGCGGCCCCGTGATGAGAAGTGTGTACAGAGACTGGAGGAAGCAGGACCCAGGAAGCCACACACACACAAATACAGACACAGATCACAAACCGGGGACAAACAAACACATGAGGGAGGGGAAAACAGCAGAGCACAAGACCCCAACATAACCTACTGCGTAACTATACTGTACTGAACAGTGGATAATTATGATAATGCATTTTATTTATGGGTGCCGTTCCAAGTTCTACATCAACATCATAGAATAAATGATTACATAATCTAGAAAGCCAACAATTATTAACCAAATTAATGTTATTAAGCTAATTTAACATTAAACAATTACATTTTAAGGGGGGACAACACGTGTCACATAAAACTCAGTATATTTAATGGTTAGAGAGTGTATGAGTTACATCAGATGTAGCTACACTTATATTTTATAAATAGCTTTGTGCTTATTTTTTTTATTATTATTAACGATAAAATAGTTATGTATTTATCTTTTTAAATGTTGTGCTGAAAATGTCTAAATCTTAAACCCTGTTTTTTTTCAGCTGATTACACCAGCACTGACGGGTTGTGTAGAGATTTCTGGACGTCAGTCAAGTCACTAGGTGAACTGACAGTCACACTCTTAGCTCGGGAGTTTTTGCTTTTCCTTAGTAAAAATTAGTCTCAGCAGCTGTAGGAGAAAAAGTTTAGTTCGAAATTTTTATCGTGACGTAGGGGAACTCTCAGTGGTAAGAGAAAATGCTTTGTGAATACGGGCCCTGAATACATGAAAGCTGGAGAAGGGAACAATAAAACAACAACACATCGAAGGAAAGGAATGAGGGCGGTGCTGTCATGGCTGTCTGTCTGTGTTAGTGACTGGGCACTTGATGCCGCCCTCGTTTGAGAATGTAATAACTGCCAAGTGAATCTGATCACATAGATTGTAGTTTTGCTTCCTCATTAACAAACCTCAAACTCCTCTCCTATAAATAGTTTTCTCATTTCGTCACACACATTATGTCATTATGTCGTTTCTGTTCATACTCTTTACTCTTTATACTGTTTTAAACCTTTTATATGTCTTTAAAAATGATCAGAGGTTAGTTAATTATAATAAATACATCAATACATGTCTGAATATGATAACGGATAATGATGATGGATTTCCTTTTTTAATTATACTGTCAACACTAGAAATAGCAGTATTTGTCAAAGTAACAAGAGTCACAGTAAGTAGTAGCATTTTTATCACAATTTGGACAATTCCCCTTAGTTCCAGTGAAGGGGGAATGTTATCAGAACAGCACACAGTGACACTGGTGTTGTGTGGGGAAAGTCCTGTCTGTTTCAGCATGACACAAAGTCAGTCTCGTCAGAAACAAGTTTTTCCCAGTTTGGGGAGGGGGAACATGAAACACGAACCTAAGGAGTAGCTGCTGTAAAACATGGAGGCCAGCTCTTTACTTTAACCCTCCTCACATTAAGCATTTAAAAGATTGTAGGTAATTATTAAGAAATGGTTTATAACACGGTAATGTAGTTCTGTTTATGGATGCACAGGGTTTGTCAACAATTGTCCTAAGACGACATGTTTTTCACAGTAGTTGTTAACAACTATGTTAATAACTTAATAACAGCATGATTGTGTCTTTTAACAAGACTAGGTCTAAACCTAGTCTATGTCTGGACCGCCTCTGGTCGAATCCAGATTTTATAACTGTGACATTGTCTGACAAAATCACCAAACATATAAATTAAAGACAAAGACTGAGCTGTGATTTCACCTGGATTTACTGTTACATAAACACACACAGAGAACGTTAGAAGAGACAGACTATCTTTCTTTTTTTAAAGTTATTTCTGACATAGTGAAAGAGATTAAGAGAGAACCCAGCAAGGACATGACTGACACAGAGCACAGCCTCCGTCTGGATCCACAATAGTTTAGTCTTTATTTACTTCAATTCCAGAACATCACAGACTTTTATTAGAGGCAGGTCTTTATGTCTAACTCCCTCTGTTTGATATGTAGAGTTGGTCATAGTCGTTAGTACGAAGCCTCGTTACTGATGACTTCTCTCTCTCCCTCCCTCTCTCTCTCTTGGTGTGTCTTATGATTAGTTATTCCTCTGCCTCCTTTAGTAATAATGATACATGGAATGAAAGTAGTTCATTTGCTGTAATGGAGGTGAGGCTCAGTGTATTGGAAGTGCTCCTCCTGTTCCCTGCAGTTCCCGAGCAGCCGGGAAACCAAAGCAGCTCGGTAGACTTCGGCTCAGTACTCCATTGACCAGTGACGGAAATATTATCAGTCAGTCAGTCAGTGAGGGACATTCATGATTATAGGGCTGACCCTGCGGTTGCAGTCCAACTAAAACACATTTACTGAATGTTACACTAATAATGCTAAATAGGGGGCAGATTTATTATGTGGAAAGTGAAATATTCCATTTCCAAACCACCTGTCCACCACCAAACAGCAGACAGACAAATTTGGAAACAAGCTTTTCTCTGAAGTAGATGATGAAAACAAGTAAAAGAAGAATGAACATTAGTCCAGCTGGCCAGAAACACAACTTCAATTGAATGCTAATGTTGCTCATTGTATGCCTGATGTTTAAACACATAGATGTCACTAATATGTCAATGCCATGTTTTGTTCAGCTCCCGAGCGGCTCACAGCTGAAAAGTCATGATGATTCGAGGAGCCTTAGGTTGATTGACCACTTGAGTTTTTTTTTTTTTTTAATATACTGTCATGGAGGAACGACAGACAACCAGGAAGAGGAGAAGAGATGAAGAGTTTACAGACATGGAGCTGCTTCAGAGAGACACAAAGCAGGAGACGATTGAAGGGACAGAGAAATGGACGCATGAATCAACGGAGGAGCGCTCGGTGGATGAATGGATATAAAGCGGGTAGAGAGAGCAGCAGCAGAGGTGACATGAAAGAGAAAGACTCTGGAGGGGACAGATAAGCAGGGGAATTCAGCCGGCGAGATTTTCATCTTCCTGGGTAAACCACACACACAGACATGCCTCTCCGCTCCTGTCCTCAAACACTCCCTGAACCGAAATGGGAGATTTTTTTATTGACAGTGAATTGTTTCATGTGGCCAGTTTCGACACACTCCTTTTTAGCTGTAGTGTAAGCATGAATTTTAGCTTGACTGCAACAGTGGGGGCAGCCCTATAATGTGGAATGTCCCTGACTGAATGACTGATTGGGTGAGTACCACTGAGTTGGAGTTGGAGTTTCTGGAACAAACAGGTTTTATTAGGGGTGTTTACAGCTGCAGCTCATTGTCTCTAGATTTAGAGACTTGTTTTCAAACAGACTGGGTATAAACCTGGTTCAGGTCTGGACCGTGTATGGATGGTGGCTGGGGGCTTAGGGCTACACCTCTTGCTTTACCTTTAAAAATCAGTACTTTGTGACGGCTCACCTGGTAGAGCGCGTACTATAGAGATTAAGTCCTAGCTGACTTTGTAGTGCAGAGGCTAATGAATACAGACACTCTGCATTGCATGCATTAGAGTAACAGTTTAGGGTTTCAGATACAGTTTGGCCTCCACGCTCTGCATGGTGATGTCACATCCAGCTCCCGCTCCTAGGTCTTGTCTGTCTGTCTCTGTGATTACCTGCCCTGCCTCACCTGAGTTTATTACCCAACCGGTTCCACCTGTGCCCCTTTGGTCTCCTGTGTGTAAGTACTCTCCTTGTCAGATCGTGTGAGCGCTGTAGCCATTCCCCTCGTGTTTCTCTGTGAGTGTTTGACCTCGTGTTCTCGACTCTTGAGTTTTGCCTGACATTTTTTGGATCCCTCTGCCTGTGAGTGCTTGACCTAGAGTTCATTGACCAAGCTTAAGTTTTGTGACACGGATTCTTGGACAACGGATTGGATACATCTGCCCGCTCTTAACACCTTTGTGCAATAAACTCGAACTTTGGTGTGAGTTGTGCATCTTCGAGTCCGTACCTTGTGCGCCTCGGTCTGACAGGTGAACAATGATTACAACAGTTTCTGACAGTTTTTCTGTTTCTTAGCACTAGAGAGCTTTAAAACTAGCTTTAGGTGTGTGTGTGTGTGTGTGTGTGTGTGTGTGTGTGTGTGTGTGTGTGTGTGTGTATGATCGGGCAGCTCATCATGTTATATTTTCCAATACAAAATGTGCTAACTGGTGTTTCTGAAATGTAACAGTATAGGCGTCCATCAAAGTGTTTGCACCTGTGCAGGAAACATAATGGTAGTTTTGTAATGTATGTTCCCACTGAGTTCTCAGGTCACCTGGCTGCCCTGACATTCTCTCTCTTTTTATGACTCACATTTAATGATTATGACTAATGTATTCTGCTTATTACTACAGTTTGTATCAGTTCCTTTTTCAAGCCACACCAGTGTTTTTTTGGGGGGGTTTTTTCATCTGAGTCTGTCGGACTCTGGTGAATCAGGACAGGGTGAAATTCAATGAGATCAAATCCTTAACATGTTGTTTACTTGGTAAATAGTCGTGTACAGTAAATACACCAGAGGTGGACACTAACAAAGAACATACTAGTATATATTTTTGTAGTCTCTGTACTTTACTTGAGTATTATTTATTTAAGATACTTCTGATTGTTAGTACTCTTACTGTGAAGCAGATCTTTTAATCAGTGAATTAATTTTATTTTATTTTCAAAATGTGATAGACCACACACTCTGTCCAGAGACTGTGGTCTGATCTGAAGTCTGTGTTTGAAGGTTTAGAAATAAAGAAAGATTCCTTTAGTTGTAAATGTTTGATGTGTTTACCACGACCAAACTCCATCACTGTCTAAAAAAAAATATGTAAACGACAGTATCTCCTTTCTTTTGATTCACTTGTGTTTTTATGTCCATGTCTACAGTCTTTGTATCATATCCTACAGTCTTTTTATTCAACAGGTTCTACAGTCAGTCAGTCAGTCAGTCAGTCAGCAGGTTGTTTCAGTCACCACGTTCTGTAAATGTGAAACAATACAACAATGTGTCAACATAATAAAAAAATACTTTTAAATACTTCAGTATTTTTAAAATTGCGTCATCCAGTACTTTAACTTTTTAAAGTAAGAATCTGACTGAAGGACTTTCACTTGTATTGGAGTCATATTTGACCAGGAGGATCTGTACTGTGACTCCAGTATCGTCAGCATCCGTCATGGACAGACAGAAGGCAGGCGGTCTTGGTGATGTATTAAGTTAGTCCATGACGTTAACACAAACGGCTGTGGTGAGTGGAAGCACTGGTTGACCTCAAGTTTCACTCAAGTGGAAATCCATTATTGTGCGTTGTGTATCAGTTTATTTCCTTTTCTTTCAATATAAGACAGGTAATTATATCTCCGGGTTTAGGGATCTCCAGTGAGTCAATTATTTAAAAATAACACTGACTTTAAGTCAAAAAAGTTTGTTTGTTTCTCTCAAAGGACAAATTTTAAGGAAGTGAAAGTGTGACAGAAGCATTTCTGCATTTCATGAACAGGGGGAGAACTCTGTCTCTAAAAATTAACATACGGTACTCCAAGTGTGAAAAAAAATCCCCTATACTGAAACTAAAGTCAGATCTAATAAAATCGTTAGACCGATAACATGTCCAAGGACTTTATTTAATTTTCCAAAAAATTCCCACACACTGGATGTGGACCCACAAAGCAGACTCAGACGAGGATCAGGTTCAAGGTTTAATCAGTCCACAAATCGGTACACAGGTAGCCTTCTTGCAAGTGGGTTTTATTGTGTGGTTTGATTTACTTCAACTGGCTGTAAGATAAGCAACTCTGAGTGTTATAGACATTTTTGATTTGATTTTAAATCAGTTTATATGCAGATGTGTTATATTTATGATTTGTCCCCAAAGTTTTTGTGATTATTTCCTTTTTTCATTTATAACTCTGTACACCAGGCTTCCTTAAGTTGCAGTCTAGCCCCACATGGTTTATTTCCTTGGCTTCCTCATTTAATGTTTGACTGGATTTATATTAATTTTACCTCATCAGTCCTTTAGTGAGGCCTACACTGAGGCCTGCTATAGTAAACTCCCTCGCTGCTTGTTGAATGTAGACAAGCCTTTTATTTCATGTAAATGAAGGATTGCGTACGTTCAATCAGGAAGACTCGCTCTATTCTGCTTCCATTCACAATTCTCTCACTTTCCTCCTCACCTGCTCCTCGTAATCAGCTGACTTAAGGTGTTGGGTAACCAATCAGATTTAGCCACAACCTCAACCAACCAATCACGTTGTCCCTGTCATACTGTTCTCCTCTCTGGCTTTAAGGTGTCATTTCTGAGTGTTTTCAGCGCACTTTGCACAAGGAGAAGCTGTATGGGAGAGTGATGCGGAAGAAGCCTTTTCTGCACACACGCCACAAACAGAGTCGCTTGAGGTTTGCAAAAGCACATTTGGACAAGCCGGCTTCATTTTGGAATAAGGTGCTGTGGACTGGCGGCGAAAGAACACAGCATTCCAAGAAAAACACTTGCTACCCACAGAAAAATTTGGTTGGAGGTTCCATCATGCTGTGGGGCTGTGTGGCCAGTGCCGGTACTGGGAATCTTGTTAAGGTTGAGGGTCGCATGGATTCCACTCAATATCAGCAGATTCTTGAGAATAATGTTCAAGAGTCAGTCACAAAGTTGAAGTTACGCCGGGGGCTGGATATTTCAACAAGACAACGACACTGCTCAAAATCTGCTCAGGCATTCATGCAGAGGAACAAGTACAATGTTCTGGAACGGCCATCCCAGTCCCCAGACCTGAATATCATTGAAAATCTGTGGGATGATTTGAAGCGGGCTGTCCATGCTCGACAACCATCAAACCTAACTGAACTGGAGATGTTCCAAAATACCTTCATCCAGAATCCAGACACTCATTAGAGGCTATAGGAAACGTCTAGAGGCTGTTATTTCTGCAAAAGGAGCCTCGACTGAATATTGATGTGATTTTTCTGTTGGGGTGCCCAAATTTACCTGTCTAATTTTGTTTTGATGCATATTGTACATTTTCTGTTAATCCAATAAACCTCATTTCACGACTGAAATATTGCTGTGTCCATCAGTTATTTGATTGATCAAAGGCAACAGAGGCAACAGTGTTAACCACTTCCCCACCATGCCGCCCTGCTTACAACTTTATTGTGTTATTTCTGAGAAAGAATAGTTTTCTTGTTCGGTAGACTCAACAACTTTTATTTTGCATCATTTTTGTACATGAAAATAACTGAATTGTTCAGCCTAGAGCATCTTATCACATCCAGCTTCTCATGTTGCAGCAACGTGTCTTCACATATGAAACATGGCAAGAAGATTATTATGACCAGATCATGCTAAAAAATAAAAATCTGTGATATTGGTCAGACAGATGGACTAGAATTCTCCTACATTGTGAACACTGGAGATGAATCCTGCTGCTGTGTATGTCACCCGAAACAGATCATTTGGTAATGCTTTACACTATACACACAACAGAACTTAAAACATAATTAAACCAAACTAAAAAATGATTTCAAAAGATTAGATCACACCGGCTCTCAAAGATTTATTGTATTCTATATTCTATTCATTAAACTACACTTACTGTACTAACTACACTATTATTTACTAATGCAGAACACTATAAAAGGTCATTGACAAGTGACATTTAGAGACTATCTTCCTCTTATGACGTAGGTGCTCATGTGGTCGTCATGGGTGCTTTCCCACAAAACTATATAAATGTGGAAGCAGCCCGCAGACCATCACAGCTGAGAAGCAGGTTGATCCATCTGAACTAAAACTTTCATCTTTTGCTACACTGTAAGGAGAAAACATACAACTGAGGATGGCTGCACCTCGTCTCTCTCTGTCTGTGTTTGTGCTGATGCTGGCTGTCATCACTCTGAGCGAAGGTAAGAGGGAGCGTGACGATAATACATTCAGTCAGTGTGTGAGAGGTGATGAAACGTAATCTCATTAGTCACACATTTGATATGATGGATATGATTCAGTCTGATTTATATTTTGTGGAACTGATCGATGTGTAGTGAAAGAAGTCTCTGTTGTGATTGAAATTCTTGTGAGCAGTAGAAAATAATGATCAGCGGGAGTTAGGAGCTCAATGCATGATGGTCTATATTGCTTGGTTAGTGACCATTGGTTGTACACTACTTTTCACAATGCATTGTGAGGTACTAGGAGTCCACTATATAGGGTATAATAATTCTAACTAACCATCTGAACAGCATTACAAAATGGCGAACTCACTATATAGTGGAGTAGGGAGTAGTGAGGGATTTCAGACACAGACACAGACAGTCATAATAGAAGCTAAATAACAATGCGAACACTGGAGAGAGAAAAAATCTCCCTCACATCTGTCATCAAAATGTTCATTTTAGAACGTTAAATGGTTTCCTTTCTTAAATTGAACCAGCCCTTATTTAATCCTGTCAGCAGAGCAACACATGTCAAAGAGTTTCCCATATCACGGTTGAAACACTGAGCAACACAATCTCTTCTACTAAGAAAACAAAGAAGAACATCAGATGTAGCATCAATCAGGCAGACAGGAAATTAAAAAAGGGAACAAAAAGAAGGTTTATTCACAGCTCTTTGTTTGTAGGTCTGCGAGGTACCGGCCCAAAGAAGTGCTGCTTCCGCTTCACTGAGAAAGCAGTGCCAAAAGAGAAGGTGGTCAGCTACGTCAGGACCAGCCAGCGTTGCCCACAACCTGCCGTCTTGTGAGTAGAAAGACAAATACATCACTAACATCACCGTCACCATCAACATCTGAAACTGACTGCCTTGTTTTTGTGTGTGTGTGTGTATGTTTCAGGTTGAACACAGTGGCAGGTCGTCAGATGTGTGCCAGACCTTCAGCCCCCTGGGTGAAGGACCTCATTAGCTACATGAATGCCAAATACATCCCAGGAGAGACATCTAACCTGTAACCATGGCAATGCCATACCCACTATAAGAGTCTTCCATGAACAAAATCTGGCCAGTTAATGTGTTTTGATGCTGCGACTTTTCACACTTTATCTTTTTAAATTAAGAGGTGTTTTATACAAATACAGTATGTTACTATCTACCTATATTATTCTCTTCTAAAATTTGTTAGTATTTTGAGATGCTGGGACAAGATGCATTTGCAAACATACCATGTTAAAGGATTTTTCTACCATACATAAAAAATCTATATGTAACATAGGTGCACGTTACCATTCTTTTAATATTGGCATTTAAACCATATTTCTATTTTATAATCTGGAACAATAGGAATATTTTTGTTTCATACAACATTCAAAGTCTGACCATCAGCACTGTGAAATATTGTTGCATTGTCATTTGAACTGAGTAAGACCAATGTCTCCCAGCTCCACATGGTGTCATAAGTAGAGTATAAGCTATGGGCTAAACCACTATTTCTATACTGAACCACTGTGAGCTCTTTGCCTTGTTTTTTTTATACAAAGTAATGATTTTTTGTTGTTTTTCTATTTTAAACTCAAGTTACTTCTACAGATAAGTAACCCAGTATGACAAAAAATTATTTATTTCTTTATGCTTATGCTACAAGTCTGATTCTGTTGGATTAAAGCAAGACAAAGTGAAAATTTACTGCTCTCTCTCTTCTTGCCTGGCGTCTAGATTCAACATGTATTGGTATTTACTCAATCATTTACAAGTATTAATTCCCCATTTAATGTCACAGCAGAAATCTAAGATGGAGACATTCATGTAGAGAGTAGTGTCAGATGCTACATTAATCAAATTCATCTTTCTTTCCAAGACCAAGGTGTTTTAGTGGATGTAGATTTGCAAGACTGTCTGATAACACTGTGCAGCATTTGACACACATGAGCTGCAAACACTCACAACACAATAGAAGTGTTTCCAGTGATGAACCTGGCTGGGACACAGTTGTTGTTCTATGCCTTATGACTTTGAACAGGAAAGAGGAGGAGCACTTCCAATACACTGAGCCCCGCCTCAATTACAGCAAATAAACTACTTTCATTACATGTACTATTGTTGCAAAAGGAGGTAGAGGAATAACTAAACATAGGACACACAGAGCAGACAGAGCAGGAGAGAGGGAGGGAGAGAGAGAAGTCATCGGTAACAAGTCTTCATACTTACCGCTATGACCAACTCTACATATCAAACAGAGGGAGTTAGACATAAAGACCTGCCTCTGATAAAAGTCTCTTGTGTTCTGGAGTTGACTAAACTATTGTGGATCCAGATGGAAGCTGTGCTCTGAGTGAGAGACTAAATGAGAAACATAGTCTGTCTGTTGGTTCACCATTTGGGTTTTGTTCTTGTCCGGTCTGTGGCCCTTTGCTGCCTGTTTCTCTCTCACCAATATTTCCGTGTCTCTCTCACTATGACTGAAATAAAGGCAAAAGTATCTTCCAACAGTTATAAAATCAGGATTTGACCATAGGAGTCCAGATTTTGACCTAGTCTTGTGTATTTATAGGGCATTATATGCCTTTATTCTAATAGTGACGGAGATAGAGAGAGAGAGAGAGAGAGAGGAGGAGATGATATGCAGTGCAACCCGGGCCGCAGCAGTTAGGACTATGTCTTCATTGTATGCGCAAAAGGCTGGCTGCTAACAAGCGTCTAAATGAGATTACAGAGGTTGTCAGGGACGTTAAAAATCATGTCTGGGGCAAACAAACAAAACACAAACAAATTCAGGCAGGCTGAAAATACAAACACAATATGAAATAAGGTCATTTGCAGGTTGACAGATAAGTATCAAATAAAAACATATGTTGGTGTATAAAATGAAATCTATGTGTCTATTCTTCGTTTTCAGATTTTCAAATAACTTACATGTAAATAAAAAGAGAAGTCCAAATCAGATACGTTTTTTTTTGATTGAATTTTTCTCTTATTTTATAAAGGTAAGTATAACGGCAACACGGTCATCCTCACGGTGGTCGACCGTTTCAGCAAGATGGCCCACTTTGTGCCCCTGCCAAAGTTGCCGTCAGCTAAAGAGACGGCCCAGCTGGTCCTGCTCCACATCTTCCGCCTGCATGGTCTCCCTGTCGATGTGGTGTCTGACCGGGGGCCCCAATTTTTTGGAGGGAGTTTTGTAGCCTGATAGGAGCCACTGCCAGTCTCTCCTCCGGGTTCCACCCCCAGTCTAACGGGCAGACTGAGCGGAAGAACCAGGAGATGGAGACGGCCCTTTGCTGGACGCACTACCGGAATCCGTCCTCCTGGTCGCAGCAGCTCCTATGGGTGGAATATGCCCACAACTCCCTCACCAGCTCTGCCACAGGCCTCTCGCCCTTCCAGGGTGCCTATGGCTACCAGCCCCCTTCCTTCCCAGCCTTGGAGAAGGAAGTTTCCTGTCCCTCTGTCCAAGCCTTCATCTGTCGCTGTCGCCGAACCTGGGTCTAGGCACACACTGCCCTCCAGCGCTCTGTGAGTCGCTACACTGCCTCGGCCAACCGGCGACGATCTCCTGCTCCAGTGTACCAGGTCGGCCGGAAGGTGTGGCTCTCCACCCGGGACCTACCCCTTCAGGTGGAATCTAAGAAACTGGCTCCCAGGTTCATCAGCCATTTCCCCATCCAGAGGGTTAGGGTTAGGGTTAGGCCCCACCTCCTCCTCCTCCTCGCCTCATCGATGGGGGACTAGTTTTTTCAGTTTTGCGCCTGGTCCGTTCCCGTCGTCGTGGAAGGGGCCTCCAGTACCTGGTCGATTTGGAGGGCTACGGTCCGGAGAAGAGGTCCTGGATTCCTGCTTGCCACATCGTCGACCCTGACCTCATCTCCGACTTCCACCGTGATCACCCTGACCAGCCCTCCAATACCACCGCACCACCTAGGGGTCCCGACAGTCCACGCCTCCTCCCTGCCTGTTTCCTCTGACATGGATCTCCCTGCGGAGGGGCCATTCGATGACAAGGTGTGTGCAGTATCTCTGCCGGCTCTTTAATAAAAGTCATTACCGACTATTCACCTGTTTGGTTGTGCTGCAATTGGGTCTTACCACACCCAGTTACAAATCTATCATTTACAGGAATTAGTAAAGACAAGTATTAGCTGTAATTAGCTGCTATAGACTATGTTGCCCTTATCTGAACATTGGTTTACATACTTAGTTTTTTTCAATTGCTAACAAGCGCTTACCCATACTTCAGATACTTTTTCTAAACTCTTAACACAGACTCACATCTACAAAACACAATTGGCCAAATGGATAATTTTCTTCTCAAAACACATTTTGTTAAATATATACTAACTCTTCATTTCAAAATAGAACACATCTTTCTCTGCACACACTAACTTTACCAAAACACTGGAAATCTGACTCAAAATGAAATTATTCTGTCAAAGAATAACACTTGTTTTCACTTCACAAGGTACATGCAGTCAATCAAAGTACACCGGGTTTCAAAATACTGGCTATTGTTGACATTACAAAAACTGCATAGACTTTTATGTTTCAGTTTTACAGGTATTTGCATGCAAAACATGCAATCCACTGTTTTTACACTAAATTTCTTGGTTGGGAACTGTATGTCCACATGTAATGTTCACATTCAAAAGCATTCCAGTAAAAAAGCAAATCAGTTTTTTTTTCCTTTACTGTTTACTACAGGAGGTACAGTAGAAATACTGTTTACAGTATAATAGAACAGAAAAGTTTTACAGTATTGCTTACAGTGAACAAAATATCCATAAAACACACAAGAGCATTCTGAACAAAAAAAAACAGCAAAAAGCCCAGATAAAAAGGGGGGGAACTAAAAAAAAGCACAAAATTACTTTATCTAATCTCTGCAATCTTCAAGGTTAGGCCACATGTTTTCATCAACATCGAATCTGATATTATCCAAGGTGATGCACCTGAGATAAAACCGCTTGGTATGTCGGATCCACCCTTGGCAATCATCAACTGTGATGTCCCTGTAGCCAGCATCCATGGCTTCAAGGGGGGACATCTGGTCATGTGGCTGATGGTCATAAACCTTCCACCTCCATGCAGAAAAGAACTCCTCTATGGGGATAAGGAAAGGTGAATAGGGTGGAAGGAAGAGACGTACCAGTCTTGGGTGGACTTCAAACCATGTTGTTATTGCTAGCGAATGATGGAAAGCCACATTGTCCCAGGTGATTACAAAGGTCCTCATGTTTTCACCCTCCTGATCCTGCTCTGGAACCAGGCACTGGTGGAGATCATTGAGAGGCAAGGATGTGCTCGGTATTGTAAGGTCCAACCTGACATCTGTGAAGGAGTAATCCTGCATTTGCAATTGCTGCACACATGGTAATGTTTGCCCCTCTCTGTCCTGGCACATCAACTGTGGCCCTTTTTCCAATTACATTTCCCCAAGAGTTGGAGGATCCAACTTCAGTTCTCTCGATGCACCCACAAAGTTGGTCCCGCAGTCTGACCTCAACTGCTTGGCAAGGCCTCTGATTGAGAAAAACCTGCGGAGAGCATTGATAAATGTAGAGGAGCTCATAGAGTCTATGAATTCAATGTGGACAGCTCTCATGAACATACAAGTAAATAGCACTGCCCATCTCCTACCTTTAGTCTGCCCTCCTCTTGTGCGTCGTACCTGAACCTCCCAGGGTCAAAAGACGTCAAGTCCTACGTAAGAGAATGGGGGGTCCATATGCAAATGCTCAGTTGGTAAGTCGGCCATCTGCTGATGTTGGTGTCTGGATGCTTTGGGAATGGTCTAGGGACCTTACCAGGCTTATCAATTCTTCCAGCTTATCAGGAGTGCTGGCTGCTGCTGCACCCTGCTGGTCAGCCGAAGTACCTGGTTCACCATCATCTCGCTCCACCAGTTGTTCCCCTTTCTTTTTCTCTGGTTATAGTTTCTCCTCAGTGTGTTGTCCAACCTTTTCTTCTGACACCACTTGTTAGCAGGCTCGAGCGACCGAGGCAACCAATTAGGAGACCATGAAGCAGGGATGACTTACATCAAGTGGTTTCTTTTATTTTTTTAAAGCACCATGCTCACAAGCACCAACAACCACCATACACAGACTGACTGGCTTATATACCCAACTCCCTCTAATTACTGACTGGCCTGTATCATAAGCACAGTATTATTACTATTATTATTATTATTATTATTATTATTATTATTATGGAACGTGCAGTCTCAGCCCTGCAGGGGCTTCATAGAGATAATGAATGGACCATGTGCCCTTATAAAAAACTATAATATACTATAAATAAGAGGCATTTAGTTTAAGAAATGATTAGACTGTTCAAGAAACAAAAATATTATATTTATATATTTTCTCTCTTGCTCTTTGTCTGTAACCTCTAGCATACTGTCCTTATGTTATATATTTGTGTAGTGTATGTGTGTCTTTTTTTCACCTTTTTGTAATTAAAAATGTGAATTGTCAGAGGCCTGCTCCTTGTACACTCACTCACACTTACAGCAATATAAATGGATATAAATGGCAGACAGTACACCATTCCACACAAGTTGTTGACACATGCACTAAATGTAACCACCAGAAGGTGTCTCTGTTTCATTGTATGTGGGAGTGTCCACAGATAATCAGCTTTTAGTCATATTATTGGTAGATAGGTGCCTCTTAATCCTAAACTGTGTATTCTGAATATTTACCCAGATGATTTGTGACTTCAAACAATGTAAGGTCCCTGCTCAAAATTTGTTTTCTGGAAGTTAAACAGGGCATTGCCTGCTCATGGAAGAAATAAAGTACCTGTGGAATTTCTCAGAAGCTGAACTGAATGATTTTTTAACAAACTTTTGGAAAATTTGGAACGATTTTTGCAATTTCCTGGAACATAATGACATTTTTTTTCATTTTTGTTATTATTATTATTATTATTATTATTATTATAGGAGACATAGGTAACCGAGGAGGAGCACAGTGTGTGTGGGTGTGTGTGTGTGAGGCAGAGGGAGTGGTTCAGGTGGGAGTAGGTGTGTGTATAAAGGTGTGCACTTACCAGGTGATCAGATGAATGAGAGAGTCAGGGTTGGGTAGTAGCCATAATTTTTGTTGACCGCAAACGCTAAACTTTATCCATTTATCCATTAATCTCACTTTTGTATCTGTTTAATCTGTTATTATCATTTTTTCATACATCCATCCTCGCTACGCTGTGATAGCTCTGTACTCTTTTTACGCAATAAATGCAACGAAAGTATTTTGGATCTCAGCGTATCTTGCTTCATACCCTCCTGGCGCGTCACAGAACTATGAACCTGAGGACCCAACCTCATACTCTCAGCGGCTCATAGAATTATAGCCGCTACAATTATTATTATCTTTTCATCACAATGCTCTGCACTGTAATTGTTTCGTTTGTCTACGTTATTTATTTTATTTTATGGCTCTTCCCTGATTGTGCCACTGTTCCACTACACACTCCACTTCCAATTTGTGTTCTTTACCTACAGTCACAGTTGAACTACAGCACAAGAGCAGTGTAGATATAACACAGCTTAAAAGCAACTGTGTGTTCTTTTGGTAACTTAGGGAATTTGGGAATTTTGCTCTTTTTTTTTTTGCTGCTAGAGTGTGCAACTGGACCATTCAGTGTCATATCCAAACCAAGACCTGATCACAGGTGCCTACAAATGAAACCAGAAAAGTTCCTTTCAAAAATGCCAATGATAAGACACATGATGCAATTGATGTCGTGTCCAGTGAGAACATGTTGGTACATTCAAGAGGTGGAAGTAAATTAACTGAAATAATTATTTCATGAGCTTCCAGTCTTACAGACATACTGTTTTTTATTCCAGCTATCTAATCACATTGATTTATTTGATATAATTTATACAAAAAAGCGGAAGCACTTTAAGATTGCACTCTGATGTTGATCAATTAATAGACGAAAGGATCACCCAATGACACACTGAATGACAGCCCCCACATTTGCATAATGAAAGAGAAAAATGCAGAAATGTAAAAGGAAAATAGAGAAATAAATGAGTTTGCTGGAAATAAATAGCAGAAAAGAAAAAAGGGAAATAATGACTGGATAGATAAATAAATAATGAACAAGTAAATAAATAAGTCAAATGAAGATTTAAATGGGGAAGAAAATAAATAGGAAGTTAATACAAAGATAAATAAATACAGAAGCAATAAAAACACATATATCAGTTTAGGTAACATTTTATTACTTAATTATTTGGCTGTACTTGTTTTTGTTTCATTATTTTTGTTGCATTTAATGGTATGTTAATTTATTTATCTAGTTATTTATTTATTTATTTTTGATTTTGGCAGTCTCAGTCCTCCATAACTTTTACATCTTATAACATTTGCCACGAAACAAACAGCACTGTTTGTGTTCTAGCAATAAATCAAGGATTATCCAGAAGGATGATATTATTGCGCCATTATTATGCAATAAATTATTCCTCTCTTTATTTTGTGGCTGTTAAAGCAATTACATCACGGTCTCACTTACCCCTGGGTACGGCTCTGTAAACGGCATGTCGGTTGTTGATATCTGTTCAGTACCACTATTCACAACAGTCTTTGAAGGCAGCACGTTTTCGCCTCCAGGCCCAGGCACATAAAGGCCTCACACCCACGATTCGGAGGGCCGGTCACATTCCTGTTTGACCAATAGGAAGGCGGATCCAGGTTCCCTAGAGGTGCACCAAGCTGGCCAAACACAGCCTGTAGCATACCGGAAGTTAGGTGTGTTTACTTTCAATATAAAAGCCTTAATCCTGCCCTATTTGCTATCACTTCTCATTGTGCTTTGCCATAAGTTAGTTTCTTTGATTGCTCTGAAGTGATCCGAGCAGGCAGGCAGCCGGCCATCATGTTAGATATTGATATTTGGTTGAATGTAGGTTGTGATGTTGTGTGACCGAAATTCAATGTCAGGACAACATCTAACTTTGTGGAATACTGATGACAGCTGACGATGATATTGTTTTGGCTTTAAGTTGTGTTGTAACCAAAATCCAACCAAAACTTAAAGTCTGTCTGACATCTTTGTGAGGTCACCCTGACATTCAGATTTGGCTCTCTGCCAATGTCTTGCTGAATTGTCCCTACCAATAATTTACCCATCTCGAACAACCTTGCAATATCTATGCAGTAACTATGAGCTGCTGTTTTCTGTTAAAATGTTGTTTATTATGTCAAAGAGAGAAAGAGTGGGATGTATGATCTGGCAAACCTTAACTTCAAACTGCATTACACATTGTTGACCAGCTGCAGCCCAGCAGTAGCAGTAGTGAAGTTGGTGAGTCTGAAATGGTAATTATTTATAGTTTAACGGTTTCAAACGTCAGAATTGAAAATGTAAATTTCAGTGGTTAAGTGTTTGCTCATTTGTGAGGCAGTGAGGTGAGCTACAGGCTCTCAGGTGAGCTCTGATGTCACAGACACATGGACAGGTGATCTGCAGGCTCTCAGGTGAGCTCTGATGTCACAGACACATGGACAGGTGAGCTACAGGCTCTCAGGTGAGCTCTGATGTCACAGACACATGGACAGGTGAGCTGCAGGTTCTCAGGTGAGCTCTGATGTCCTAGGGAAAGATCTTGTGATAAGTTCAAGAGCTTAATGAAAAAGGATACATGAATAAGTTTTTTTGATATAATTCAAAAATGAAGTCATGAAACTCTTGAGTTGTGTTTCCCAAAGCAACAAAATGAAAAGACAGAATTTAAATATTGCAGTGTTTTGTACATTTTTTTTGTAACGTTGTCTTAAAAATCTATCACCTCAAGATTTCTATTAATTAATAAAAGAATTGAAATTGAATTGATGCGGTGCATTTCGTCTTATTCTGAAATCCTCTACCGGATGTAAAGTTGTATAAATCGTGTTTGTTCACCTCGAAAGGAAAACAGTCGGAGCATTTTTCGTCACTGTGCTACATCTGGTAGTAGTATCCTCAGCGGCCATATGTAATTTAACCTCATTCATTCATCTTCAGACGCGTTTTGCTTCTCTTTGTTCACAATAAACTCCGGGTTTTTTTTTTTTTACGGCGAGGAGCTGCGTGTTTCTCTCCGCTCAGCCGTTCTCCAGGACGTTTGTCAGTTTATGCCGTGGTGACTGTCCGTCGCAGGCTGGGTGGTGACAGCAGCATAGTACAATGATCGAGCGACCAGAGACTGCGGTTCCCAGCATCGCTGTAAGTCCGTTTTTTCTACGAAATAAGACTGACTGTGCAAGTGTTGACATCACTGTTGTTTTCAATGCGCTGCTAATTGAAAACCGTATTTAACCGTGCCCGTGTGTTGTAGTCCCTGCTGGTTTCATGTGTGGAGAGAACTGCACACCAAACTCCTTTAACAGTCTGCTAGTTTAAGAATATTTTGTTTGTCTACTAAGACATATTCTTGAATAAGATCTCACTCAGACCGTCTGGCAAACTGATATACGGTACTGATCATTTCGGCACTATTCAATGTCTTTCAGTGATTGAAATACAGCAGATACCATCATTTTAAAGATGTATCACGCCTCCCTTCTCTGTAGCCTCATTCTGATCAAATACGGTTGAGGGTGGGGGGCGAAGCTATAACACAATGTACATTTTGTTGCAATAGATTACGTGTGGCGGATACTGTGTTTATACGTAAATTACGAAGAGATAACGCTATAATGTAGTCTTTTAGATGGCAGGCTGGCTTGAGGGTTCCCTGAACGTTACACAGAACAGCATTTTTACCAGGGGTACGTGGTCTGGTCTCAATTATGGCTCATTGTAGTTGGGGGGGAAAAAACGATGGGCTGTGATACATTCTTGTTCAGCAATGTTTTCATACCGACCATGTTTGACAATGTAACTAGTGAAAGAATATATATGAACAAAAAAAGATTCAGCCCAGATGACATGTGTTCTGCTGTGTCAAAGTCCCATAAGAAATCTCGCGATTTAGATCACCAGTTAAATCAATTCGGAAAAAAAACTGGGAATTAAATGAAGTAAAACATTGCTTGACTTCACTTTTACTGCATTTGATAGATGACAACAGTGACTGGGCCTCACAGACTGGCTGGTTTTGTTTAAGGCTTTTTACATTGTCACTTACTTTTAGCACTGACAGCTTAGACTGGGTTTGTACTGTGTCTGTTTGCTACAGTCTGAGGTGATTTGCATGACATTAGGCTGCACCCAGGGGTGGATGAGCACAGTGTGCTCAGATGGAGAGATAGTGAAGACACAGTGGGCACAATGTGCTCAGCTGCTAAAAATAACAAAAGGAAGAATTACACAAGCACAATTTTCAAACAATTCATGTCCCCTTTCTGCAGCTTGAAGTGATGCGGCATTTATTACACAATTAATATTGGATATGTAACAAATGAAGGTTTAAAAACAGCTGATGGAAGCGATGACAGGGCCCCAGCTGCTGAATAGGGTGGTGGACTTGGCAATATAGATGATGTCAGTGAACCAGGCAGCTACTATCACCACTGTGTGGACGGGGGGGAGGGGTTACCATGAATGGTATGGACTGACCAGCCTTCCTTTCTCTCACTTCCCATTACTTCCCTCTTTTAAGTCCCCTGCCTGTTTTTCTCTCCATTACTCACTTTCTCGTGGAAAAAAAGAGTTATTCATTAAACATTTCATAAATAGCATAGGAATAGCATGATGGATACAAGTGTTGTATTGCTTGTTGTATGCACTGTTGTTTGCTGCAGACAGGGCCAAAAATATCCAAAATTTAATATCTCAAATATACAATATTATTGAATATCAGCCTGCCGACACAAGATCTCTGTAGATAAATGGGTTTCTTCATTCATGCCGTCATCAACATGCATACAGTATGTTGATGTATTCACACTCACACACTGTTTTACTCATGTAGCACACTATATAATCCAGAGACTCCCACCTACACACACACACACACACACACACACACACACACACACACACACACACACACACACACACACACTCACACTCACAGAGCTTTCTCCCTAAGAGCTGACAGCCTGCACTAATAATTTCTTCCACATAGCTTACCTGACCATCAGAGGTGATACCTTATGTAACACACACATATATACATGCACACACACACACACACACACACAGAAAACTTGTATGTGGGTGGATCAAACATGGAAATGGTGGAAAGTGCTTCAGGCTTGCTGGGAGAAGTTCTGCCTGCTGTCGAGCTGCTTGCATCACAGAGTATTGACGAGGCCAATAGATTGTTTCCTTCTCTATTCCCGCAGCCTGCGTGTCCATAACGTCCACTGGTGATGTTGTTGTGTAACCCACAGTTTTCTGAATGTCATACTGAACAGTGGGAAATGAGGAACATATGGTAGAATGTAGAGTTAGGCTTGTCATTGACATTTACTCAATATCAATATTGGTGAGACGGTTGGTCAGATACGATCTTCCAACTCCGGTGTGACAGAAGTCCCTCATTGATTACAATTGGGTTTTTTTCACTGTGATGCTGCCTTTGTGCAGTATCAGACTACGGTCATGTCAATAAAGCTTCTTTGAATTTGAATTTGATTCCAGCTACAGACACCCAGTCCTGACATCCTCACATAATGTTTTATTGTCCTTCAACAATGATATTTAATTGTCTAATGGTAGGAGTGTGTAGTAATGTAAGGAGTTCTCCTAAAGCAGTGTGTGTGTGTGAACCTGGAAGACACAGAATATTGGTAACTTTGGCAACCTCCAACTCGTCCAGGAGCAGTTTCACCAAGCTGTGTCAGACTGCTCTGTAGTGTTGGTCCAGTCTTCATGTTGCTCACAGATCAGCCTGATGTTTGTCAGACTGTTTCAATAAAATAAAGACTGACTCATTTTAAGATAAAAACATTAGACAGTCCCAGGCTAACTCAGGTCTAAGACCAATGTTACCATGGTAACATGGTAATCAGTGACACCTGCGCTGACCAGTAGCACCCAACAACAAGAAACAGGACAACATGGCTCATAATTGGTGGCTTGCGGACATTATTATGGAGAGAGCAGTGATTTTTTTTTTTTCCCCAAATCAGATTATTCTTTTTATTGTTACACACTTCATACACTCTTGTAACTGCTGAATTCTTCCAAAAGACAAATATTTTCTGCTGGGGTAAACAGAGCTGAGTGGTTACATGTGGCTTGATCAGGTTTTATAATGAAAAAAGTCTTAATTTACCCAGAATTCATTGTACTGCAGTCCGGCTTAAGATAGTCAAGAACCAGACTGCTTCGTGCACCAGATGAATTTAGACTCGGTCTATCAGAAGTCTGGCTATTTGTTATATCTAAGACATAATCAAAGACTGTCTTTGTGAAACCAGCACCAGATCATTTGTATGCATGTCCAGTTTCAAAAATAAGCATTGTTTTTATGTTGCTAGGAAACAGCTTCCATGCTGTTTTGTGTTTATAACTGTGAAAGATGATTCAGTGCTGATACACACACTTGCAAAAGACAGCATGGCCGAAAGTATGTAGACACCTAAACATTACAGCCCAGCTTTATGTGGCTGCTGAAGATCACATGCTGAAACCAGGGGCATCGATCAGAGATTCAACATCCTCCACTCTCCTGTTGCAGTCGTTGTGCACACTTGTTGTACATGTTGCAGCATTAATAGATGCTTTCATTGGAACAGAAGACCAAAAGTATGTAAACTGGGGCATCCACATGCTTTTGTGTACTTTCTCCCAACATCTTTGTGCACTTGACTTTATTGAATTCATGAAGCAAATAAGTCAGACTTCTTCAATAACCAAGAAAATGTATGTTCTTCTGATTCAGTGACGTTAATGTTCGTTTATAATGTGAAGCTTTCATGTGTTTTTACACGACTTTAAAAAGATTCAAGAGCAGAAGAATTGAGTTGTTAAATGAAATGACGTGTTGCAGTGTTGCAGTGCACATGAGCTTGATGTTTTCCCTAAGTATGGATTTAGACTGAAATTGGGTCAATGGCCTGTTTCCTGTGATAAATGTATGTTTATGAATCTGGTCTCCCTCAGTGAGACCGGTTTCCTTTAAAGGTGGGTCGGAAACATTCAAGAGTCCCACACAATTAACTTACAGTGGATAACTTCCCCCTTCTAGTGACTTCACATTCTTGACACACACACACACACACGTTTTTTTGGGAGAAAGTGAATGCAGGCGAGAGAAGAAGAGTTTATATTAACTGTTTAACAGATTTTTGATTTAAAAGTTTTTTCACCATGAAATGAAACCCAGATAATAGTACAGTCTGAGTCAGTGCTGTAACTACTATTTGCCTTTCTGGTGGACCATGCTTGAACATATTTGAAAATGCTGCTATTTACAGTTTTGTTCTTCCAGCCAGTGTTTTTGATCACATATAAAAGATATTCATAAAAACACTTTAGTTCGCACTTGAAATGGCAGTGACGTCTCTTTTTGAGATCTTGAGGTTTTTTGAAAACAATGATGAAAGATTGCCATGTGATAAACACTCACGAGCCTTGCTGGAACTGTTCCGTCTCCTCCCACTGTCTGATTTCCGTTTCTTCAGTCCAGTCCATCAGACTTTACATCAGGATTTACCCAGAGAAGTTGGTCCTTAACTCCATGCAGAGCAGACTCTGTTGGGTAAACCGTGCGTCTTAACTGGTGACCATCAAACTAACCTCAGCGTGTTGTCCGACCCTGAGTCAGTGATTCTTTTCATTTTCACTTAATCTGCCTATTACTTTTTTTATTCATTGAAAAATGACCTAGTCTCAAAAAAAACTTTCCACTGTCTTCAGATGTCACTTAGTTCAACCAAAAGTCCAAAACCCAAAGAAATTCAGTGTATAGATAAATACAGTATTACAAAGAAAAGCAGCAAATCCTCACTTTTAAAAAGCTGGAATCAGTGACAGTCAGATTATTTATTGATTCAGAGTTTTTTAACTTGTGGAGCAGCTATCTGATTAATAGACTTCATTCTTTCAACTTTAGACCTTTTATAATTCCAATTTATATCTCATCACAACCTTCTCTGGTTCTTTGTTCGCTCATGGAGGAGCTCAGTCTGTGTCCTTGTGCGTGATTTTGAATCAGTCTTCATTTCAGCTGTAGGTAGTTTTGTACCTCTTCTATCAGCACAGCGTGGCAGCTTTCCATCCATGCCATGCATGACCGAGCCTGAGAGGCCCGCAATCAATTGTGTTTGCGTCATGTAGCGTGCAGGACAACGCGCAGTGACTGGAGGGGAGGGGAGGGGACGGGAGGGGCAGGGGTAGTTATCTGACAGCAGGCTGGGAGATCGAGAGAGGGGCAGAGGGAGGAGATGGGGCAGGGAGAGGAAGTGATGAAGAGATACCACAGTGGTAAAGAGAGCGAGCAGCTGGAGTAAAGCCTGGCTGTGGTCTGGACTGAGATTCACCACGACCGGTCCTACATGAGGGACATGATGGATATGATTCAACACGTAGGGAGATTTGATCTGTTTGTTTGTGTCACCTCGTCTTCATCCACTCAGCTTTAAGTGTCTGAATTTGTGCTTTGAGGAATAGATTCGCTTCATTCATTGGCTTCCATAACTGTTCTGTTTTAGTTAACTTGTTTAAATGGACTTTGGCAGTGTTGACTCCACTTCCTATTCCCATGCTCCTCGGGGGAAGCCTGTTATTTCTTTCTGTGAGTCGGCCCTCACCTCTCTTCCCTCTCAAAACAGCCCTATTCCCCTCTTGTATTTATCCCAGCTGTACTTCACTTCAAAGGGGCTTTGTCGCTGCAGGACACAGAAATGCTAATTGCAGGTTCACAGAAAACAAGATTTTTGTCACTTTTTCTGCACATTATGTGTTTTCTGTGTGTACTGACATTTTTTCTGCTGTGTATTTGTTTACACACACATCATCATCTCATGCTGTTACAGGCTGATATTCTGAGTTAAAAGATTTCATCTTTTTAGAGCTTGTATTCATGCTTTGTGACTTCTGCATTAACAGAGTTTGTGTGCGTGGGTGTGTGTGTGTGTGTTTCCCTCCAGCAGCGGAACCTGGAGGGCTATGTGGGCTTCGCCAATCTTCCCAACCAGGTGTATCGGAAGTCGGTCAAAAGAGGTTTTGAGTTCACATTAATGGTTGTAGGTAAGTTGGAAAATCTACATCTGTGTGTGTGTGTGTGTGTGTGTGTGTGTGTGTGTGTGTGTGTGTGTGTGTGTGTGTGTGTGTGTGTGTGTGTGTGTGTGTGTGTGTGTGTGTGTGTGTGCGCTTCTAAGCCACTCCTATGTATGCACACCTGTCTATCTGCGTCCGCTCGTCAATGTGTGTTTTCATTCTCATGTGTGTGTGTGAGGGTCACCAGCGCAGGTTGAAAGGCGGTGAAAGCATGTGTGGCATCCAGTGCACTCAACTGCTCCGGATGATGAGCTGACAGTTTAAAAAGCAGTTTCTGCAGAGCCGTGTCGCCCTCTGTGGCTTTTACAATATCTACAGAGTTGCTCAGTGACTGAGAATGTGTGCATGTGAAAATATTTCTTGTGAGAGCTGGATTCCCGCAGTTTCCCAGGGGAGTTTTCTCTCTGTATCCCCAGGATGCACAATGACCTCTGTGTGTTTTGGATGATTTGATTTGGAAAGTGAGCTGTAGGACGTTGCGTCAAGTATGAATGAACTCGGATGCAAAATGTGGCTAACAGCATTACAGAGGGAGGGAAGTGGACAGAGGAGTGGAGGAAGCTTTGGTTTGGCTGTCTGCATGGACACACACACACACACACACACACACACACACACACACACACACACACACACACAACACACACACACAAACTAGTTTAGACATTAGATCAGTGTTGTAATGACATATTGCACCATTCTCTGGGGCCTGTAATGAGTAGATATGTCTTGGGATCTATTCAGCCGTCACACATTTGTGTGGCTTCTTTACACTTCCTGTGCACACTAAGTGTAGGCTGGGTGTGCACTGGTCACTTGTACTAGATACAAAAACTTAAATGTTAGATTGAGACTTTAACGTTCCGTTTGATTGTGACGTGTCCGTATTGCACTTCTGTGATTCAGGATTTCCCCATACATAGACTTTACTTTGGCGGGCCACCCAGGTATATGAAGACAGGAGGACAGCTGAGGGAAAGGCAGAAGCAACATCGGGGAGTTAAAAGTTCACTATGCATTGTTTGCTTTTCCTGCTCCTTGCAAAGACAGTCAGGCCTTAAAGGATAGGTTCACAATTTTTATGGTGCCCATATATGAACATTGCAACAGGCTTGTTGTAATTACACCTCATGTTCCTACTGGCCATTAAGAGATCCATTCCCAAATCAGTTTCAGTGTTAGTGATGGGGGAAAAAAATTCATAGTCTTTTTGTAAAAATGCGTTTCCAAAGTTTAGCTGGAGTTAAAGACCCTCCGATGAAAATCCAGTGTTTAACCTCGTTAACATCCATATGATGTTTTTATATAGCACAAGACATATGATGAGTGAAACAATCATCAACACCATGACTGAGTGTTTCCGCCTTGAACTGCAGTGAACCAATGACAGTCTCATAAAAACAGATTCAGGGTTTTATACGTCACAAACCTAAGGAACCAATCCTGTCAACTTGTGGGGCGGGGCTAAATAAACTCTTGTCAGTACAGAGAGCTTCATACCCAGTTTCTATGTGTGAAAACCCTGTTCAACTAAATATGAATCAGGATTTTTACAGAGTTTAAAACATGTGTAGAGGAACTTTAAATCTCATTTTCTTCCAGTGCATGGACATGAAGTAAAGGGCATTCCACAGGGTTCCATCATAGGTCCGGGATTGTTTACTATAATTTTTAAAAACATTGGTAGGAACTATTAACGTTCCTCTCCAGACATCGCTCCAGGCATCACTTCTGCAGTCTGATTTAGACAAACCATCTTATCTTCCAGAGTCACACAAGTAAAAGTTACAGTCTTTTATTTTTTTATCTACTTTTTTTTCTCTTTGTCTTAAACTCAGTTCCAGCTATCATTCAAACTGTTATGAAAGATCATAAATCTAACTGTGGATCTTGTGATGACCCCGATCACTTCAATGAAAGGAGACATTAACACAGAGAGGCGTCCAGCCTTTATTATCTCAGCCTGAGGCTTTAGCTTCCTGTTTAGTAAACAGCCACTGTAGAGGAGTAGCAGGAGGGAGACAAAGACCAGCAGAGTGATGGAACTAGAGAAAAACCACAATTAACTAGATCCTGTTTCAAGCCTTCTCACACACAGGCCCCTCTGTCTGTCTCCACAGCACTTGGCTCTCATCCCCACAAACCCCAGCTGTTCCGAATTTCACACATAACGAGTGTGAGGAGCATACCAGTGTGTTCACGACTCAACACAGTGTACGCTTCTAGATGTGGATCAGAGGAAAGGCTCCCAGCTGGAGGTTGTTCATCTCACCTCTGGATGTTTTCTGAAAAGTTCCACTTTTAATAAAAAACAGTTTTCATTTTCTGAATGAAAACTGAGGAAAAATATTTGTTGAAAACGTTTCAGTGTTTCCTGTGGATGGAGAGCTTTGTTGTTTTAGATGGCTCATCTCAAGTAGTGATACCCGAGTGATCAGCTGCTGATCAATATCGGCCGATTTTCTCGGCAGAGAGAAGTGATGTGTAGTTTAGTCCCGCCTCCCATCTTGTTGTTGTGCCGGTGCACGGCAGATATAATGTACGCCACCTGCAGTGCGTGCCAAAAGTAATCGGCCGTGGATCGGCAGATCCCACTCATAGATGGTCGTGTTTTCAGCATCCCTAATCTCGAGTATTTGTTTCATTCATTCTGATCCACTTTGGTTTGTCGCCATTTTATCCTGTCTGGCTGTTGTTGCGCATGATGTGCCTGCAAATGTTTCACAATATAAGACCTGTAAAGAAATGAAGGGTTTCTGTGCACTGAAACACTTGGGGCTTTTTCTTTTGTGAAATGGCGACATGGTGTGGAAACTAGGGACGATGATATCAGCGATCGACGATCATCAGATGAGATTGCCGATTGCTCATGTCTTTGCAAATGTCAAGGCGATGTTTGACTTGTTTTCCCATTAATCTAATAGCTTATTATTTGCAATATTACTACATGCAGACACACACACACACACACACACACACACAATCTCTCGCTCTCTGATCAGCTGATTGTAATGAAGCTGCTTGTAGTGTGTAGGAGCTGCTCTGTGATTTAAGAGCGGAGGAGATGGACAGACAGACAGAACATGTCATTTACTTCAGTTTCTGATCCTGCTGCTTTGTGATGACGAATTTGTTTTAATACAGCCATAAAATGTATTTGTCATCTTACTGTCATCACTCAGGTTATCCATGAAAGAGAGAGAGGGAGAGAGGGGGATGGGGGTGAGCAAAACGGGACACGCTTGCTTTTTTGGTCACTCCTCTTTCTCTCTCACTCACAGTGTAATGTAACGTACCAGAAAACACCAGAAAGTGAATCGGCCATATTCATACATGTGTTTTTACCACGCTGGGATGTGAGGAATTACTCCAAGGCAAGCTAGCTGGACGGAAACCTGCTCGCATTATTCATTAGCTTAGCTTAGCTTTACTAATTTCTTTCTTTTTTCTCTACACTGGGCCCATTACTCCTTCCTGGTATTTTCTTTTTTTAAAAACTCACTGAAGGCGGAAAAGAAGAGGAGCTAGCATGCTTGCTATATGTCAGTTCCGGAAGCTCTGTCACTAACACAGCTTATCCTAAAGATGTTTTTGTACCATTGAATCCTGTCCACAAACCATTGTTCTCTTTCTGGAACCGTTTATACCCCATCAGAGATGGTGAAATAAACACAGACGGTACCACAGCGCTAATAAACTTTGATAGCTTCCTCCATTTTGGACTCTCTTCCTTCAACACTGTGAAGACCTCTTGCTAAAAACAATGTGCAGGTTTACTTTGCCATGCGTTTGAATTAGCCATTTGAAATACTAATGCAACTTGGCCTCAATGTCAAAATGTATAAATAGCAGAGACTAATAAAATGTATGATTTCATCAGGTATGTGTGTTTCCACACTGGAGAGAAAAAAATAGGAGAAAATGACCAACTGAAACCTGAGCATAGTCCAAACTGTCCCTGACACAGCAGCTGGTGTGTTTCCAGCCGGAAGGAGAATCTTCAGAGATTCTTAAGTTTAAAGTTTGTTTGTGCAGTTTTAGCAAATGTATAGACATAACATCCTGTCAATTGCGTCTATTCGAAATCATCTGAAGACTGTATACAGTGTGAACGGTGACATGTTAAGTCAGCCACAACCAAAAACAAAGACTTACACAGTTCATAAAAATTACCCCATCACAAAACAATTTTGTAGAGAAGTGAGAAAAAAGGAAATGCCAGAGTTAGTAAGAGAGTGATCCGACCTGAAGCAGCCAGCTGGATCTACCGTGTACAGCGGACTGAAGGCTGACTTCAGCACTGCTTTACTTGGAAGTGCTGTGAAGTGTGATAGCTTGGCTCAACTCAGAGGCCCAGTGTTCTTCCATTGTAGTTCTGGAACAGACAGATGGTGGAATATGAGAGGACTGGGCTGATGCCTGCAGGTAACTCCTTCAAATTCCAACAGCGCAGCGAGAGGAAGTCATCTCTGTGGCAACATCATTCGAATGTGAGAATATACCAAGAACCTCATACAATCCATATAACAAAAGCCCCCCCCACCCCCGCTACCACTATTATTTATATGCAGTAGTTAAATGTAGGTTTCAGCTGCTGTCATAGTGTGAAGTGACTACTTTTAGACCTGTTGCAGGAACCACCACTCTTTTTGTCAAGGCCTCGATGTGAGCGAGCAGTTGGCTGGTAGACGTTGTTGAGCAAGTGTTGTCGTCTCACCTGGAAGAGTCGTTGCAGACAATTGTAGTGAAATGCGTCGGGGTAGATGTACTGCAACAGCACCCTAGTCTTAAACATGCAGTCTGTAACTTCTCTCAATCAAAACAATAACTATAGACGATGTTGGGTGACGTCACTGAATAGTGTGGGATCAGAAACTGGGGTAAATATGAGCTCTGATATGTGTCATGGCGAGACATTTCAGATGAACAGATTGTAATGGTGGCCAGCTGTACTTTTGTTTTTGACTGCAGCATCAGTGTTAGCTGGTTCACTCCTTCACGCCTGCAAAGATTCGATGATGGGCGAGTTCATGTCGATTACATCATCAAGGTGTCTGCAGTTTTTGGAGCCAGCCGCGGCAGAGCTGGAGTCGCTTTATAGAAACTTTACTTTTTTTTGTTTAGTTGTAGATATTTAAAATTTTATGCGTCTGATTTCGCACAAAGGCAGTTTATTCTGTAAACAGAATAAATGGTGTGGAGTCAGTGGTGCTCTTATCAGTCAAACAGGGTTCAGCTGAACTTACAGATAGATCTCATTGGCTGCAGTCTGTGACGGCTGCCGTCGAATATGAATATTACTGATTTAATTATAAGTATCATGAGGATACATAAAGGCTTTGCTTCAAGTGGGAGGGGACGATTGTCAAATGATGACGGGACGTTACCCGTCTTTTCATGGTATTGAAGGTATCGAATTTACCCACACGTGACGAGATTGATAGTCACCCTCTTAGGAAGCAACATAAGATTGACATCCTGTTCAGGGAGGCAGTTGAATGGGTGCTCGTCACGCCCGCTCGCACGTCAGCTTCTTCATTGCGCACAAGCAGGATGTCATTAACTGTCTGAGCAACTTATCTCATAGTGCAAAAGTTCCTTACTCACCTCAAAAGTGACAGTAATCTACCAAAAACACGTAAAAGAACATGAACACTAATCACTGCATCACTGGCAACATGTGAGTGACTCGGAACACGTTTAAGCACAGTTTCTCCGGCACATGCTCTGCCTCCGCCCAAGCGAGGACGAGGAACGTCCACTACTGGTCTGCAGTGTGGCCGCAATAACAAATGGAAGATGGCGGCAAGTTCAGGCACATAGCAAGAGTCGCGTACGGAAATATTTTGCTTCCAAGGAGGATGATGAGGGGTTGATTATAGACCCGCAAAAGCCCGTTTGTAAACGGCGCCTTCGCACTTTCCAAACCACAGTTGAAATGCTGTGCAATAAAAAGTTTACTGCTTATATTTTAGCAAAGTATTGTTTACTTTAAATAGTTGAAGGCTACATGCCATTGTTCTTTTCTGCTATGTCCATAGTTGTTTCATTTTATTGTATCTATTATTTCCAGATTTCTTTGTCTCAGGGAACTATAGCTGAAAAGCTGTGCAATAAAAAGTGGATTGTTTATATTTTAGCACAGTACTGTTTATTTTAACTTCTTGAAGGCTACATGCTCCTGTTCTTTTTTTTATTTTGTTTTTTTTTTTGTTTTTTTTTTTGTTTTTTTTTATTGGTATTTTTCAATAAAGGAGTGAAATTGAGAGTACATGGAATTTATTAGGTTTTTTTTGTTTTTTTACCGTGGTATTGAAATAGGTATTGAGAATCATGGAATTTCACTGGTAACAGTGTCCAATACTAAATGTCTGGTATCGTGACATCCCTAGTCCTGACAGTTAAAATGTCTGACAGAGCAATGAAAACTATTTTGTCTTGTATTTGTTTCCTCTTCCTTTTTGAATTTTGCCTCTCAATCCATGTTTTGAATGTTTTTTTGAGTTTGTAGAGTAACATGGAGGTTAAACCATAAACGCAGACATGATGGTGACAGATCGCCTGTGTGGCGTTTCAGTTTTTCTACTTGGTCATACAGAAGGACGTAGCTGAAACAGGACAGGCTGGTCTGATAAAATTTTATTGAGCAGGATCCGCTCTTGCAGGATGCGAGTGTCTCTGTGACTTCCTGTACAGGCTGTGAAAACTGTCCGTCTCCACTGCAGCTTTTTTCCACTGCCCGCTGCCACCGCTGCTGCCGCCACCGCTGCCACCGCTGCCTGCTCTCATTTGCTTTCCAGGTGACACGCTGTTCATCTGAGCCAAATTATGACCAAACTCTCTATACCCTAAAAAACAGAATATTTCATATCCATCTTCTGTGCTGTGTGTATCCTGAAAGCTAGAACTATAGGTCTAAATATGTGGAATGGAATATTCAAAAGAAGTCTGGTTGCAGAACATGAAAGCATTTTGGGAAATACTTGTTGCCATTGCTGTTACCCAGTGTTAAAAGTTCTTCCAAAATCCCAGAACCTCATGTTTACAAGTTGATTTAGTCATTTGACCTGCTGCACTACAGTTAATAAAGAGCATCTTGCATTCAATAATGTTCTGTCTGTATCTGACGTTACTTGTTCTTGGCAGAAACCGATTCATGAACAAAGTTCATCTACAACTCGCTGAGAATTAGACAAGAAACGGAATCAAAAACAGCTGGAAGAAATGATGAAAACACACAGATAGCACACAGACATTTATAAAAAGGTAAGATAATTATTAATGATGAATGTCTGCAGTCCACCATCTAAATCTCCCTCTTGATGCTCAAGCTCCATTATCCCATGTCACAGCATTTCCTCTTCAGCTAAATCCAGACACTGGAGTCTGTTCAGTCTGTATCACTGCAGAGCAGAGCGACATAGAAACCGTACACTTAGCTGCATTTTATTAGGAACACCTGTACACCTGCTTATTCGTGAGATCATCCAATCAAATAGCAGCAGTGCGGTGTATGAAACCAAGCAGAAGCAGGTCAGGAGATTCAGTTAATGTCAACACGTCCATCAGCCTGTGACCATCGAGCTCTTGGTCACCTCTCTTACTAAGGCTCTTCTCTCCTGATTGCTCAGTTTTACCTGGGGCCAGATACATAAATGATGCATACACACAGAAACCATGCATGCACCATTTCCCGCACATAAGCCTGTCTTTATAAACACAGAGTGTGTCGCCTCACACATTCCTTTGACCATGTGAACACACAGTTTTCCAAAGTGATCCAGGTCACAGTGAAAATACAAAATAAGACGAGAAACGTGATTTAACATAAAATAAAATAAACAACTGCACGGAGCTTCGTTCATTATCATCATTATAAGTTTACACAGCAAGAACAATTTTACATTTCACAAACAGAAATTGTGTTTGAGCGTCAGTGTTTCCTTCAGCATCGTTTAATATCCTGATTATTTATTGTGAGTCATTCTGTAACTGTTTCACACTATTTGAATATTGACTCATCACAGTGTTGGAGCCTGTGGAGCCTCATTAAGACTCTAGTCCCAATACATGAAGTCCAGAGTGAAACAGGACTTTACATTAGAGTGACTGTACCACAGTAAACTGATGCTGAAACTTCTTCCATATTATTAGTGAAGGAGACCACTGTTCTTGGGAACCTTCAATGCAGCAGAAATGTTTTATATTTGTAAACTTCTGTTTTCACGTCATCTTTGGGCATTGAGTGTAGATTGATGAGGGAAAAATGAATTTGAAAGATTTTAGCATAAAACTGTAACATAACAAAAAGTGCAGGGAGTCTGAGGACTCTCTGAATGCGCTGTAGGTGCTCGTCATGCCCATGTGGAGCTCTGGGCTCACCAAGAAGGAGTTCTGCTTGTTCTGCTGTCAGTCGGTCACTCCCTGAGAAAGAGCGGCACCAGAAACTGCTCTTCTGGTATTTTTCTTCTTTGTAAACCCCTGTCTTTTCTTCCTCCCCTCTGTCCAACAAGTCTTTTCCCTCTCTGTCCGCCTCTCTCTGAGGGGGAAAAAGCTGCTTCCTGTCCCCTTTTGTCCAGCTGGCAGATTGAATAGAAAACTCCTGGAAAGATTAGCCAGATCCAGCGCCAGTGCAGAGGCCTGAACAGAGCTGAGAGTCAGATCCGAGCTGAAGAGCTGGGAGGAGAGGGGAAGCAACGCCTGCTTCACGCTGCTTCTGATGTGTTACAAGGCCAATACTTAACAAGCTTGCTGTCTCTGCGTTCCTAAAGCAAGTCAGGAGAAGAGCGCATCAGAAGCTTTTAATGAGTGTGAGCAGAGCAGAGCTGTGAGTTGTATGTGGGACGCTGCATTAGAACTCATCTGATACAAGGTCTTTCAAAGTTTCACTGCTGATTCAGGCACCAATCAGAGTTTCTCAGGCTGGCTTAACAAAGACTACGACTACAATTGTTGCGTGGTCGCTGTCAAGTGTTGAAATGTCAGTGACCCAAAACTGGCACTGAATGTCAGATCAGATTCATAATTCACTGGCTGCACAGCATGTGCGACGCGGATGTGGAACATCTTGGTTTTTATTTCGGCGCCCCCGGGTTGGAGCGGACTTGCGGCTGCGTCATATGATCTAGAGATTCGGACTCTTGCCTGTTTTTTCAGGCTTGATGCGTCTCTCAGCAGAAAAAGCCAGAGAGAAGACCTGTCGATGTCATAGTGACATCGTACCAGTAACATCACATAAAACTGACACCTTCCACTATAGCTTCAATGTCTAGGATCAATCTGAAAGTAATACAGACAGGAAAAAAAATACAAGTATATTTTTTAATCATTTAAGCATCTGCATGTGGAGACAGTGACATTTCACTGGTGTTTTCTTTCAAAAATAAATCAGAAATTAATTAATAATGAAGAGAAATCCAACATCTCAGTAATCTGTAATAGTAGGGCAGATAGGCAAACCAAATGTGCTTTTTATGACTAAAGCACGAAAGTTTCAGCATATGATATAAATATATATACATAACCCAAGGTTTTAATTCAGACATGGACGCAATTTATATCCGACCTCCGTTGACCTTGAAAGGTCATTGACTTCAGCATTGTATTTTCCAAGTCTGTCATATTTGGGTATGACAAGACAAGAGCTCAGAGAATTCATCAATAAAAGCATTTGGCTTAAGACATTTGTATAAAAGTGCACAGGGCAGAGGGGGGTGGGCCAGTTATTAAACAACTTGCAACCAAAAGACATTATATGGCAAGCTAGCACATTAGCGAACGTGCTACTCAGAAGCTAGCATGCTAGTTTGCTCTGGACATTACTCATTACTCCCGGTGGTTCTCAGTACACGATCATGACATGACGGTCCTCTCTGATAAACACCCAGCAGTCCTGAAAGAATAAAAAAGAGTCTGTTGAGCATAAAACAAGCAGCAAGTTCTCAGCCATGGCGACCGACCACAACCACCCTCAGCTGCCATGCCCTTCTGCTCGCGGCTGAGCGATGGAAGCAACGAGATGGCAGCCGCTGTGAACCACCTTTCTGAGCAGCCCCGTGCAATCTGTGTGTAATGAGACCATAAGGACAAAGCATGATTGATGTATACCATTTTATGCCTGTGAAAAGTGGCCAAAAAAAAATTTGAAATTTGGTTACCACAGGTCAAATCTGAAATGCTTCCAAATCTGAAAATAAACTTCATGCATTATAGAAACACTGGAGAAGGTTTCATCCTTTAGTCATAAAATGCACCTTTCATATACAAGCTCATCTGCTGCACTATAAACTCTATGTAAAGAGATGAGCTGCAGTCGACGTGAACACACACACGTTCTTCTCTGCAGCAGCTGAGCGATAGCAGCCATTACGCACACACAACTCAGGCAGTGTTCCCAGTGAAAGAACTACGTTTGACAGAAAAACATTTTGTAACTTTGTTTAATGGACAATTCAATTGTATGTTTATAATAAAACACTGGATTTTAAGTATTAAATAACTAGGCGAAGGTCTCTCTCTCTCTCTCTCTCTCTCTCTCTCTCTCTCTCTCTCTCTCTCTCTCTCTCTCTCTCTCTCTGAGACGAGTTGTAAAACTCTCAACAAACTATTATTGCCACTATCCAATGCACAACAACGCTGGTTGTGTGTGTGTGTGTGTGTGTGTGTGTGTGTGCGTGCGCTTTGCCTTTACTAGCTTCTTGAAATTGGGCGGGTTCAGTGGCTCACTTTGGCCTGACAGGTGTCACAAACGACGAGCTTTATGTCTTCTTCACTCACGGTGAAGAACTTGCACGCCAACAGCGGCGCGTTGTGTTTGTGTGGCTGACATGAACCCGTCGTGCATGTCAGTAAATACATGCTTTGACATCAGTGATTTGTGGTGTCACTGTCGATGTAACATGCTTATGAAGTTAAACTATTCAGAGCCGTGTGATTTTATGCAAACATGTCTGTTTCCTGACGTGTGTTCATTTTTTTCTCATTAAATCTAATCTAGTTGGCATTTAAGGGGCCAATAAGCACAACAGGGCCTCCATTCACCCATTCACTAGTGAAGACCTGTGAATGAAGCAGCCAGTAATGTGCTGGATGAGCTTGACTCTCTTTTACACTCCAGTAGTAGTCTGCCCACTAAGTCACTATCTGTTTATCTGCCAAACTGATCTGTGTGTGATTGTAGGACTGTTTGCCTGTCTGTCCTGCTGTCTATCCTGTTGTTGTTGCACTCCTCTAAGCTTCTGAGCTGTGTGTGTGTGTGTGTGTGTGTGTGTGTGTGTGTGTGTGTGTGTGTGTGTGTGTGTGTGTCCAGATAAGATGGTCTGACAGGCTTAGGACTGACCGCCTTGCCTACTGACCTTGCAGAAGGGAGTGAGTGAAGGAAGGCTTTGGTGTAGTTAATCCGCTGGCTTAACCAGATGCGTTAATACACACCGAGCACACATTCACTGCTTCAGTATGTTGACCTGTGTGTGTGTGTGTGTGTGTGAAAACTATCTCACTCCTTTCTTCCTTCTACTGAGTCACTCTTACAATATCACCCTGTCACAAATGCTTAGGATGAGGAATTTCGACTTCACCCAGCTACTGTCACTGTTTCTCCACTCAGAGTGATCTGTTACAAAGAAAAGAACAAACTGCGGTTGCTAACACGACAAAGAAGTTGTTGAAGCTCTCAAACACACCAGCCGCAGTCAGTTACTGGCATGTGGTAATTTGGTGGTTGACTATAATTCCTCATTTAGAATTTCACTTCTCATACGCCCATTTCTAGCTCTCCTTATATCGCTGATCAGAGCCGTACTTGACACTTGCCATCTGGTGGTTAAAGGTCAAGGACTGTGGTTTGCAAGTGCATGCAGAACTATGTCATTTTGGGGAAAAGAGTTTTGTTTTCTTCAGTACCAGCTGGAGTAAAGTCTTTCAAATGATACGGCACATCATATAAAGTGTCTTTTTATCTCAGGAATCGGTTGCAATACGCAATATCTTGAAGTGGTGCAGTCAATAGCTGTTAGGGAAATTATCAAATAAACTCAGGAACACCGTCTGAAAATTATAAGAGTAGGATATTTATTCTTGCAGCAAGGGAACAAGTTACACACAAGAGCTTTCAATACAAATGTTCAACGGATGCAAGATTCACACAGAATTTTATACACAGAATACGTGAGAGTGAAATGAGACTAGACATAATAGAGCCTTATCATAGCTAATGTTTTGGTGTAGTGGCCGGGAGGAACAGCAAAGGTCACTGCGCTCCTCTCTGACAACACCTGTCTTAAACGTAAACACAATAATGGAAAGTTCTATTCAGGATAATACAGTTTCCATTTAAGATGGTTATGTTAATCATAAAGTATCACAATTTTTTCCAACAAGAGATGATTAGATATCCTCACATATGTCTCATTGACTTTTCCCACTCACTCATGGTCAGAGTTCCGAGTTTTTATTTCAAAGGACTCGCAGCACTGTCATCTGCCACATTAAATAATATATTTCTTTATTATATTTGTACAAGGACAACATTTCAAGATCCTATAGACTTGCTGTCAGGTAACGAGGAGTGCTGACGTGTCATTGCAGGAAAGACACAGGTGCAATTAATAAGATTAACACTGGCTGCCTCCCCTCAGGTGTGTCCTCTCCAGGGCCTGGTATCACACGCCCTGGCGTGGTTTACTGGGAGACCTCAATGGGACAGAGCAACTGTTAATGTTTATTACTAACACCTGTGCTTTTCCTGCTGCACAGGAACTTTCTGACCGCCTGAAATCTGATCAAGTATCTGGAATATTTCTTAACTAAAAACTGTGGAGTTCAACCGCAACAAGCAACGCCCCTATCAAGTTGTTACACACAGTTACAATCCAAATGCGGCATCTGCTGATACTGAGTCCGATCAGATGCAACAAATCAACTAACCAATCAGAGTACAGATACAAATCAACCTTCCACTCAGAATAGAGCTACAAATCAACCAATTAAGATTACGGCTAGTTAGATAGTTGGGACTGAGGTGTAACACACCAGCACTGTCTGACGGGGAGTTACTCATCAGGGGGATGGCAGACATCCCAAAGGAGCTCAGAGCAGAACCACTGCTCCTTCGCTTCAAGAGAGCCGCTCACGGTGTCTCATGTCTAACTCCTGAGGTATTCTGGGAAGTCCAAAGTGGAGGTGAACTGAGGACAAATGGACATATGGGCTAACTGCCCTGCAAAGTGGATGGATGGATGGATGAGCTATTATACTATGTTACATTGCACAGGTGTTGCATTTATTGTGTCCGCACCCTGTATAATGGATAATGGGCCACACACAGCTGTGCTTCATGGCCATAAAAACTTCACTGGCTGGTTATTCCTACAGGCTGCACGCAGTTTTTCTCTCCAACAATGACGAGTTGGTACTTGCGTGCTTTTTTTGCAGGACGATGTTCCCAGGTCACCATGAAGACGACCAAAATTCACATTCATTCATTACATAATTTCAGATTCAGAGCCGCTTAATTCCCCAAGTGATCCTCTCGTATTTCTGCTATTCGATGGTCATCATAGAGAACACCAAAACATGTGCTGAGAAAAGTCATGTGGCTCCAGAAACACAACCTGCTACTCAGAAGCCCCGCTTCCTGGTCTCTGAGCAGGCCATCTAGAACTTTCCAGAATGATGTCACAGATTCGAGTTCAGTATTTTCCAGTCTGATAACCATCCTAGATCTGTTTGTGAGTTGAGTACGCATGAAGCCGTCCTGTTTTTACCTTTGGACACCCTTTGTCATTATTACAAAGACGTCTCATCACCTCTGGGCACAACAGGCTACTCTGTCAGAGTGTATGTGCGTGCTCGGATGGGCTCACGCACATGTGCGTGTTCGTGCGTGCTCGGCCGAGCCACTGCAGGGAAAGTCTCTCGCTCTCCTTTCTCAGCCCCTCTCTGCGCTCTGCTCCCGTTCTCTGCGTCTCTATTTTGAGACACACATGTGTGCTGTGACCCAGCACGTGCCGATTCTGTCAGATTTAGTCTCAGGCGCGCTGGATTGCAGCAGAACACTCGCTCTCTAATTTAGAAAAAACCCGAGGAAAGTGGGTTGTATCCCTCCAAGGCTCCTGTCGCCAGCCCATGCGGACCACCCTGGTCAGACTGGGTGCTGACACAGTTTGGTTTGGATTCCAACTCTCCCATAGACTCTGCTGGACTTGCAGATCCTTATCTTTCCCCAAACACTGACCTTTGCCCCCTGTTTAAGCCAGTTCCATTTAGCCTCAACAATGGAGAATTATCTTTTCCAGCAGTCTGGTGTTCAGTAAACACAACTTCCCTCACATCACCATGTGTGTGTGTGAGTCTCTGCTGTTCTCTCGTTTATGCCTGTATGTTGCCCAGATGTCTCATTTCACACTTTCTGGTTCAGGCCTCGCACGTCTGTTAGCCGTGTGTGTGTGTGTGTGTTTGTATTGGGTGCTAGTAAGCAGGCCTGTCAGGATGTGAAGGGGCCAGCTGCTGCCTCAGGCTGAGAGAGAAGGGGACAGAATGAGAGAGAGAGGGAGGAATGTGAGGAATCCTATGGGAAACCCACTTTGAACATTTTCATGTTTGCTTTCTGTCTGTCACAGTCCAGCTTACTGTAACTCTTTCAACATAATCATGTTTAATATGCACGGCTTTCCATATGTACATTAATCATTAATATCATATGCTACTGCACTGTAAGCATCAATAGGCCGATCAGTATAGCAGTTGCACATAGGGCTGCTCGATAATCATGATCATTGTGATCAATATTTAGATCACTATTATTTAACATGATTACTCATTGACTTTGGAAACACCACGCATTTATTGAACTTTGAAAAACAAAATCTTTTTAACAGTAGACTTTTTTGAACTTTAAACACATTTCCACAAATAAAAAACAAATAAAAACAATAAGATTAATAAATTAAATAATAAATAATATCTAAATATATACAATTAATATTAGAGCGAAAATCAGATCAACTATGTAGTAACATCAGTTTACTTCCACAACCCACCAAAAACTACTAAACATATATTGTTTATAATAGTGTATAATAATAACCAAAATAAATGAGAGCAGATATGTTGTAGCGCACAAACATACTGAAAACTCCACATCACATATTCAACATTTTGGTCAATTATATTCAACATATTCCGCTCTGTAACTCAGTCCAAGGATAAAACTAAAGGCTGGCCCAACTCAAGATGACGCACTGCAATTTAAGTTGCTAAAAAAAAAAGCCAAGATGTAACCAGGAAGTGGATTGGGGGGGGGGGGGGGGTGATTATCTTGTATTCGTAGTTGTTTGAAGACAAAACCGGGATCGAAAATGAACTGAGACTAATCGCCCAGCCCTAGTCCATCCCAAGAGCGTAATAACCTGTACAGAGCTGAAACAGTAGATTTTACACTATTTTTATTGTAATGATATTTTTCAGGTGGGGCTGTCCCCAGGTCAGGATTGTCAAAGTCGCCTCAGAGCTGCCACACACCATACACCTGTACATACTCATTATTAGCTAAAAGTGTACCATTGAATTTCTTTATTCATAATCTGTCTTCAAAACTGCAGGACACACACAGCTGTTTCTACGCACCTCCCCCTGCTTGTTTTGTGTGTGTGTGTGTGCTGTAACACAGCCATAAAGTGTATTTCTCATCCTCCTGTGCCTTTGTTCACTCTTAGTTTCAGGTGATCATACACTGATGAGAACAGAATTGTGAAGATTTCAAGATTTCAGATTCCATTTCTGCCACTAGATCCCTGTAACTCCTACACACTGGTCCTTTAAACAATGAAAAAGTTGATCTGCAAAACTGAAAGCAGGAAGAGAGAAGAGAAATAGGACAACATGGAGTGTGGTTGGAGTCTGAGTGACACAGAGGCGGGGCTACGGAGAGAGTGAGCGATGGCTCACCGAGCGAGAGAGGAAGAGGAACAGTGGGGGATGAGCTGGAAGGGTCGGCCATCCATCACTGAAGTTGAGGTCATTAGTCTATTTACAGAGAGCTGGCACTGCGCTTCCACTCGTCATGCGGAACCAATATTTAATTAAAGCTGAACAGGGGAATCTAATTGGGACGGACCTGCCCTCAGGGGGGGTTTAGAAACAACATCTGTCATACTGTGGGCCTCTATCTCACAAACTAACCTGTCACTTTTATCTTAAAGTCCCTCACCTCAGCTGCACAACAACTAATGATGAATGATAAATTGTCATATTTCAGATTGGAGGCTGGTGTGACATTTACTCCATACAAATTTTAAGTACCATTGGTATCAGCTATTGGCAAGTGTGATGGAAACATATTGGCATTAGCCTTAAAAGCCAATACCATTAGAACCCTGTAGAGGTCACATGGTGGGGGGGGGGGATGATACACAGAGATCACTGCCGTGTTTGTGCCAAAGATTAGTGTGTTTGTTAAACCTGTTTAGTTTAGTGAGAAACGGCAGCGTGCTGTTTGCTGAGGGTCCACTGAGATGTTTGGTCTGCGGGACGTTTAAGTGAGATCTGTCCTGTGTTTGATCGGTACCAAGCACCAAGCACCTGGTGGCTGTGGGTGTTTAGGTTGTTTCGGACCTCAGTCTGGACTTTTTTTTTGGGGGGGGGGGGGGGGGGGGGGCGATGTGCCTCAGTATCACATCTGCACCACAGACAAGCCTGGGCGTGCCCGGTTCAGCAGCAGGACCACAGGAACAGAAAGTGAAAAATCTTTGAGCCGTGACTTTCTGTCCTGAAATGACACTGAGACCAAACTTTCCCACAGGTTGACTCACCTGATGAGGTTCACACAGAACACTCATAGGAATGTCAGGATATAAGGCAGCACGTCCTAGCTGCCCTCTTCTCTAAAACATGTTGCTATGAATGCAGTGTATTAAGTGATGTCAAGGAATATTGTAATATGTCATGGAATTGTAAAAAAAAAAAAAAAAAAAAAAATGGAGGAATTTGATGCTGGAAATGAATATTGGTTTGAGCGAAGGTGGAAGAGAAAGGTAAACGTGTGAGCGGGCTCGTTGTTGGGTTAGCCTCACTTCATTTCCTGCTGTTTGTTTTGTCAAGCTAGCATCACTAGTAACACTTACCTGCTAACGGAGCAAAGCTAACAGAAGGAGACGACATAGTTCAGCAGAGATACACATACCGCAAGTGTGTGTGTGTGTGTGTGTGTGTGCGTGTGCGTGTGCAAACTCCAAACAGTCCATCCATCGGGTGAGCCGGCCGTTTTCTCGGGGCTGTAGGAGACACAGAGGCAAAGTGTTGCTCATAAATCACACAGGGACAGAGTATCATCCACAACATGTGCAAACACACACTGGGGTCAGACTGAGGGGTTAAGAGGGAGTGAAGGCTGGAATCCACCGGGCTGTCACACCACGTCAACACGAAACTGATGGAATACATAGTCCATATGTCCTGTGTTTAAGGAATGAATGAAACCTTTCATCCTGCAGATGTTCACCCCCCCCCCCCCCCCCCCGCAGGTGGCTGAGCTGAGGGGGATAGAGAGCGAATCGATATCTCTATCCATACAACAGTGAATGCAACAGCTTCAAGGGAAAGCATATTACAGCAAAACTGACTCTGACTTTTTTTTTTGTACTTCTGACATCTGCTGAATTATTCTGTATGCTTTTAAAGCGGAGGGAACATCTGATGATCATTTCAAATGGAAAACCTCCAGCTTTAAGCTTCCAGGCTGCGCACACACGCTGTATGGCAACAGAGCTTGGCAACACTGTACACATTTTTATTGCTGTCCAGAGAAGCTTGATTTATTCGTTTGCAACACAGATATTCAGTCAAGAAAAATATACTTGATATTCTTTCACATACTTACTGTCACTTCAAGGTCAAGTTAGTTTTCTGTTAATGCTACATAAAAGACATATATCACAGCAACCACCAGTAATAAAAAGCTTGACTGTAAGAAAGAGAAAACGGAGTCAACAACTCGCTGACAAAGTTCTTCATAGGATCGTGGGAGTTGTTGTCTTCACCATCATTACTGTAAGCTCCTCCCGGTTTGGATTCCTTCAGTGTCAGTGGTTCAGGAAATCAAACAGACCTGGTGATTCTAACCGTTAAAAACACTGAATGAAGCAGTTTGACATTTAAAGTCAGAGTTTGAGCGACGCTGTACGGAGGACAGAGACTCAGGGAAGAGTTGGAGCTGAGATTGATGCTAACCTTTGTTCTGATTGTTTCTCTGATAACTATGAAGCAGACGTTCAGCAGGTTTTTACCAGCAGCTGAATGATCCACAGAGGTGTCCTCCTCTCTTCAGGGACACAGGACAGGACGTCTCCAGCAGCTGGGAGCTGAGCTGTCTAACATTTCCTCAGCTTGTTTCTCTGATAACTTCAGATCCAGACGTCCGACGACTAAAATCCTTCATCTGCTTCAAATATAGAGCTGAAAACCACCAAGGTGGAAAAAGTGTATGTGGCTTAAAACTAGATAAAAGTCAATGTTGAGCTTCAGTCAGACAAACACACTGACACATGATCATAGAGGATATGATGTCACTGACAGGCGACCAATGAAACGGAGCGTTACCATGATTAAGATCACAGATTTCTCTGGTTTGAGAATTGATGGAAACATTTGGGAAAATGTAAGAACACAACTCAACAACATAAAGAACATGGGTCTAGTTGGTTGAGACATTTGAATGTGGAAACGTTACAAATCATAACTTTAAGTGGGAGCTCATGAGCTCATAGTTCTAGTTCAAATGAAGCCACTGAAACATTGATATATGATGATGTGAACTCATCAGTTTCTGATAAACTGAATCAGTCATGAATCATCTGTTTCCAGGTTTTACACAGTTACACAGCTTTCTGTAGCCCTGCAGGTCTATCCACCTGTCGTTACAGAGACTGCTGGGGCAGTGGATAATTCCTGGAACATTTCCACTCGTTTTCGCCCATGTCAGTGTAACTGTAACCAGAAGTAGAGTTCAATATAACATGAGAGGCACCTTCAGCTCTGATTTCCTCTTATGTGATTGATCTGAAAGTCATTTCCGCTTTAATTAATATTAAAATGTTTGGTAACTTAAAAAATAGACTGACACCCCCCCCAGGCTTCTGTGTATCCACCCCAGCTTGGTGTTTTGTCACAGATTGTTAGGGTAGCGGCTCAGAGTGGTGTAGAGGTCTTGCTGGGACAAGCAGGCTCCCTTCCCTCCAACCAAACACTCCTCCAACGCCGCTTCATGAGACACGAGCCAGATGCTCGGCCATTAATCACAGCATTGTGTGTGTGTGAGAGAGCGTAGGCAATGTGTATGTTTGGAGTCGCTGTGTTCTTTGTGGAGTAAATGTTAACTGTGTGTTTGTGTGGCTGATGTGCCCTTAACATCAGCATGGGCGCACAGAACGGAAAGTCGGCACGGTAAAGAGAGAAAAGGGAATATTTATATGGAAGGGAAGCGTTTAGCGAGAGGGACGGAAGAGGAGTGGATGAATGAGGCTGGTGAGGGAGAGAGTGAGCAGGAGGTGCAGAGGAAATGTTTTATTCCCTCTATCTGAAAGCTTTCCTCGCTGGCAGACGAGCTCCTGACCTTTTCCCTCTCAGACAATGAATCTACTTTTATTTTCTCTGCTTCAGCCCCGTCCCTCCAGGCCCTGTGTGTGTGTGTGTGTGTGTGTGTGTGTGTGTGTGTGTGTGTGTGTGTGTGTGTGTGTGTGTGTGTGTGTGTGTGTGTGTGTGTGTGTGTGTGTGTGTGTGTGTGTGTGCATGCATGCGTGCGTGCAATGCATGCACAAGCTTTTGTGTATGGTTTTAATGCTTCTATGTGCTTGTCGCTGAAAGCATGGATGCGTAACATGTGGCCAGCAGGCTGCCGTTCTGCTTGCTCTTCTTATGTCAAAATAAAGACTCAACGCTGAACTTAAATTGCTTCTTTTTTTATTTTTTTTTTTATAAATATGAAATACACCACACTGTACATACACACATTTAATACTGTTGAACTTGTGTCTGTGTCCTCAGGTGAATCTGGTCTTGGGAAATCGACACTCATCAACTCTCTGTTCCTGACTGACCTGTACTCTAAGGACTACCCTGGGCCGTCCCAGCGCATCAAGAAGACTGTGCAGGTGACTGCTTCTTCTCTCTTTAGCTGAATTATACCTCTTCCGCAAAAATGATCAGGTATAAGCAAGTTTTTTAAACACGGGTCAATCCTGCTAATAAAAGCTGATTGATGCCTTTTCCACTTCTGGAGTTTTGTCTTTCTGTTTCGGACTGAGGACACACACGACTGCGAGGAGTGATGTCATCACATGCACTTAGAGAGCACAGACACAGTGGAGAGAGAGCGAGCCTCTAGCCGCCGTGCTCACTGGTAAAACTGATGCGTCATGTCACTCTCAGAGGAAGGTGTAACCACAGTGTTTCTGGTTTAACAGCGCCGTGCTGAGCGGGTGACAGGTGCGTTCACAGTGTCTGTGCTCTGTAAGACGTTACAGCAAGAAAAGTGGGTGAAAATTGGCAAGTTCACCTCGGGTGTTGTGTCTACATCACTGCTGATCGGAGCCGGAGCCGATAAATACCTGCGTCTACTGCAGAGTCATGTGACCCGAGTGTGAATGCCAATGATTCCTTTTTCTATTGTCGACAAAAGCCTGATGTTGGCAGGTCATAGAGGGGTTTTTTGACCATAAAAAAAGGGGGGGGGCTTTATAGCTTCATAAGGCCCTGATGAGACAGGATGTGGTTTTTGGACAGTCAGAGCTCCCCAACATGTAATCTAGCCAGAGTGGAGGCCTGGGAGACATTGGTTAGTGTTATTCTGTCCAGCGTTACGTCGCACAATCAGCAGGTTAGAGGCGTAATATTTAACCAGAGAGGTGCAGAGGGATGCTGTGATCTTTGTCGCTGCCAATGTTCGAGCTGCCCACTCTCATATTCCGGCTCGACTCAGGCTGCAACATGACAGTTTTGAGAAGTTACCATTCCCAATTATGTTTTAAAGAAAGTGGACTTTTAAGGAGGCTTCTTAAGGAGGCCTGAGTTAATGTTGCCCGTTTCAGTCAGAGGCTCAACCGAGGGGCTGCATGACAGGCAGTGTGAGATAAGCACAGACTTTTTTTTGTGAGTTTGACTCATGCAAAGCAGATTAAATATATAGAGCTGGAAATGAACATGATAGGCCCCCCTTTAATGATTAACTAGCTTAAAGTCCTGCGCTTGCTAAATAAATTAGGCATTATCATCCTTACTGGTTTTCATTGATAAGTTGAGCTTATGATTGATGTTACAGTGTTTGCTTCTTGCTGTGTAGCATGGATTCTGATTCAACACACACTGATTTGCACATTTGAGCTGCTCATCAGTGCAACATTAGATTTGAATTGAGACGAGTTAAAAACAGTTGTGCACAAGAGAAGGGAAAACACTGCCTGAGATTTTCTCTACTTGTCAGTTGTTTGCTTTTCTTGATGCAAGACAAAAGTTTTTTGTGTGTAACGAAATTTTCTGTGATGTTATTTCAGATCATTGAATTTCTGTTAATGTCTCGAACACAGAAACATGATACACCTTCAAAGCTTCGAGGTTGAACCAGCCCCAGTTGTCACACTGTCGCTGAGGGTCTGAGTGGAATAGACAGAAGACAGGAGAGAGGGTGTGAGGGAACAAGAGATGGAGCATTTGGGAGAGGAGGAAGAGAGAGGGATGGAGTGTCATGGAAAAGAAGAGAGAGGAAGAGGGATGTAGGAACAAAGAGGGAAACAGCAAGGCCACAGGGCCTGGTTTTGTCCTTTTATGGTCATGACAAACTGAGGAGGAGGAAAGATCGTCCAGATGCTTCTGGAGCAGCAGAGGACAGAGGGAGGGTGGAGAGGCACTCTGGGAAAAGGGTGAAGGAGAAGAAACAGCAGTGTAGGAGATGGAGGGTGTAACTATCATGAGGTGGGAGAAAAGGTAGCAGATGGGGGGGGGGCTGGGCATAACTGAATATGAGTGAGAGATGGCGTCATGAGAGGCGACAGGGGAGAGACAAAGAAAAACAGGGAATCGGGCGAGAGCCCCCGTAGTTCCCCCAGGGTCTGAGAGGGTCAGTATCAGGGCAAGAATGTTCCCATGAAACGTAACACCCACCAGCCACCCCCACCCCCATATATATGCAGTATATATATATATGTATATATACACACACACACACACACACACACACACACACACACACAGTAATATATATATATATATATATATATATTTAGATAACTGTGTAAGGTTGGGGGGAGGGTGGGGGTGGTTGGTGGGTGTAGGTATATGTATAAAACGGCACAGTCCTACCAAGTAACAGTAACTTGTCAAGATTTGCAGCAGTGCACCAACAACAGCAGTAAGACCCGTAGACTGTCGATAAAGATGGACGTGGCCTCTGTGACGTCAGCCACACGTTTCTGAAGAATGGTGTTGCAGCTCAGAGTGAGCTGCTCCGCCGTCGCCATCATCTCAGTGTCTGACTCCGCCCCTAACTCCCAGCTAATCCAAAAATGGTCAGAGAGGAGGGGCGTGTGTGGAGCCGAGACTTTGGTGCATAACAATTTGAGACAAGCATACGCTCACCCACCTGTCACTCAAAGAGGCCACGCCCTCAATTTAAGCCATAATAAAATGGGTGAGTTATATAAACAGTTGTGATGAGGGAGAAAATTAGCCTTACAGACCAAAACAGTTTTTGTACCAGGATGTAAACATGTCTGTTTCTGCTGTGAAGTGGGACATTTTAACATGGGAGTCTGTGGGGATTGACATTGTCATTTGGAGTTTTGGGTTCTTCAGTGTTAGCTTCATTTTTCAGCCCCAGAGGTTGCTGCTTGGGAAGAACACTACGAGTTCGGAAACATGGAGCTGGTAAACATTTTGCAGATGTTGCGTGAGGAGGGAAATGCACTTGACCTGTTTATTAGAGCTCAAGGACGCACACAATACCTTTTTAGTGAGGGACACTGACTGGGAACATAACTGATGTCACAGCTCCCAGCTGCAGTCAGCCTCAGTAATACCTTATGCTGTAAACAGTCGATTAGAATGGAGTCATCAGTCATCTTATATCTCCACCTTGTCAGATATTTAAACATGACCACAGAGCTCAGCTTCAGGTGTGAACATCCTCCATAAAAGCAGATTTCCAGGGCTATTGAGTATTGAACTCAACCCTGACTCAGACTTGACTCAGGCCAAACTGAGTCATCGGGATGAGAAGGGGCCTTGGTCAGGGAGGAGACCAAGAGCCCAGCGGTCACTAAGAGCGATGTCCTCCTGCAGAGATGGAGACCCTGCTGGAAGAACAACCATCTCAGCAGATCTCCATCAATCAGGCCTTTATCATGGAAGGATGAGATGGAATATGACAGTTTGATTGTGAGCGCATGAGGAAGAAGATTCTCTGATCTGATGAGACAAAAACTCTTTGGGCAGAACTCCAAACTCTATGTCTGACAAAGACCAGGCACTGCTCATCACGTGGATAACATCCCCCCTACAGTGGAGCGTCGTCATGGCAGCATCATGTTGTGATGTAGTCAAATACAGAGAGGTCCTTGAAGAAAACCTGCTCCAAAGTCCAGGAGACCTGAGACTGAGGCGACAGTTCACAGACAGACGAGTCTACGACGGAGTATTGGGGCTATTGTAGGATAACAAAATAAAAAAATAAAAAAATTATGGAGGCAAGGGAGGGGGGGTTATATTCTGACGTGCAAACCTAACTAGTAAATAGTTGTTTTCTTCTGAATAGGCCCGGTTCATTATCTCTTCAAAGTCTGGATGTTTATGATGTCACGGTGATTCTGGGCCGAAGTCACGAGCGTTTCCTTCTTGCTAAATCTGATTGTAAAGCATAATTTGATTAGGTCTTCCACTGCTCATCTAATACACAACAAGCGTCAGCATCTGTTGTGTGATGAGGTTGATCCATCTCTGCACAGTGACGTGATGCGGTTCCTCAACAAAAGTTAGTTTCTCGTATATTTGTGACTTTAAACTCAGAGAATTGCTGATTTTTTTTTTCTCACATATTTATGACTTTATAATCTCAAAGAATATCCAAGTTTTTTTCTCTGAATTTTACCCCTCCAAGGCAGATTTTTTATTTTTTGTCCTACAATGACCCTCGTACGTCGTCGTACAAGTCTGACTTCCCTGGAGTGGCCGAACCAAAAACCAGACCTAAACCCCCATAGAACGTCTGTGGAGAGACCTGAAGCTGTACCTGCTGCCAAACACGCTTCTACAGAATCTGAATTAAGGGTCTGAAAACATTTGTTAGTGAGGAACTTCAGTTTTTCAGTTTTAATACATTTGTTAAAACTTTCTATGGATGAACTTAGTGTAGACCGATGGGCAAAAATGGACATTTGATCTATTTGAAATCAGGGCTGTGTGATGTGACCAAACAGACCATTACCATGATTAAAATCACAGATTTCTCTGGTTTGAGAATTGATGGAAACATTTGGGAAAATGTAAGAACACAACTCAACAACATATAGAACACAGGTCTAGTTGTTTTTAGACATTTGAATGTGGAAAAGTTACAGATCATAACTTTAAGTGGACCTGGAGTTCAGACTGTTTTCCGAACTACTGTTCTCTAGGTCAGGAGTGAACCTTGACCTTTAGATAGTCCCTGATTTTTAGTTTGACTGGAGGAAAGTCAGCATATAACCATTTCTTCTTCTATTGTTAAATTTGCAGAAACAAACTCACAAATCAAGTGACAAATCATAAAACCATTTTTGTATCCATACTGAAACAATCCAGAATACCGAAGAGTCTGCGATGTCTGACACCGTATCCTCACGCAGTGCGTCCCAAATGACGGGTTGTGAAAGCAAATCAGGCGATGTCACTTGTATCTTTTGCATCTGCTCATGACAGCAGTTCTGTTGTGTTCCAGTCTCTGCACCAGCACAGAGCTAAATTTACTCTGTTTTGGCGAGACTGAAAACATTAAGATTCCTCCGCTCCGTCGCTCACATCAGACCTCATGTGAACCCCATGAGCACAGCAGGGGCACAAACGCCCTCCTGCTAGTAACAGCTAGCGTGTGTTAGTGTATTTGCCACGGCTGCTGTGGTCTGAGGCCGAGGAAGAGAGACGGGGTCAGAGTATTTTTATTCCAGAACAATCTCATGTTTTGTCGCTCACTCACATTCCCCCAGATCAGATTTCTTTTAAATGATGGTGTTGAGACTGACGGCATTTTTGAGGTTTTTCTCCCAAATTTGTTTTTCTTTGCAGAAACGGTGGAAATAGCAGATTTGGTTTTGAGATGGCAGACATGTCATGCGCAGACACTTACAGTACAAACACACACTTTCGCACACATTCTGGAGGCACAATTAAGCTCAGATATGTCAAATGACTGCAGTGCGTGATATATACACTCAGCTGTAGAGTCAGACAGATTATCTGAAGGTTTGTGGAAACTGAAGAATGTTTGTGTTAGCGAGAGGGCTGTAGTTTGAGTTAAAGGGGTGATCCTAAAATAACTAGATGGCCTTGTGAAAGTATGCAGCAAAGTGAGGGAGCAGCAGACGAGCTGCAGGAAATGATGGATCTGTGGGACGGACGGCGAATATATGTGACTGTTTTCCTGCTTTTACAGTTTCAAACTCCGTTATTTCGACAGTCTGTTGGGTCCTGATTCACTTTAGCACTGTGTGTCATATCAAACATACTGTGGCAGTACTGGGGATACTAGGGGTCTGTGCCAATACCATGATCCTCAATACCACAGCCAAAAACAAAAGACAACAGCACACACACACGCACACATGCACGCACACACACACACGCACACACACACACCTTGATGTAGTCAGTGTGCATGCAGCAGTTTAAACTGACCAACATGGTGACAGACCCATGGTGTGAGAACATTCATTTAAAAGTCAGTGTTTCATTTAAACAGACTGAACAGAGATGGCTGTAGCTGCTAATGTTCTGAGCACCAAGCTGGTGTTATAAACTGTCGCTACGTTAGCCTAAACAAGCTAACGTTAGCCTTTGGAATGTTGTGGGTGGAGTGTCGTTACAACCGATGTCAGCTGTCACAGTTCACAAACAACAACGGTAACGTTTCAGGACATGAACATGTTGACGACATGTTGATGTGAAGTGAACAACTGAAACTCTCTCAGCCTGAACTCAGTGAACAGATCTGATGTCTGTCTCTGAGCTGCTCAGAGAAGTTCCAGGCGTTTCCTCCTGTGGCGTCGTTTCTCCGCTGGCTTCTGGTCGTCTATATGATGATTCATGTCAAATAGTTTTGTGGTGCAGTGGCTCTCTGATGATGGCAGTGGCAGCGGCCACTGAGACATACAACCAACAGGAAGAAACAGCATCCAAACTTTGGCAGAGCTCTGGTTTTTTTGAATGAATTTGTAAATGACACACAGCCGTATTTACAACACTGGAGAACAGCATGGATTTCCCATCTCCGCAGGACCAGCGCCAACTGACATGCACAGTTTATAAAGGCTCCAACATTACCCACTTCCAATACAAAAAAGGGTGGTGTCTATAACAAGGCTTACGGCTCACATTATGTAAAATTTACCTTGACACAGTTCTTTCAAAAAAAGCATATGATATGCTCAGACGACCTTTACGAACCCCGAACAAAAGGAACAAACCAAAAATGAATCTAACACGACGCATTAATCAACTGAACAGTATCCATCTTTAATTAATACACCACAAAGAATCACTAAACAAATATCTAAGCTTAGATGTCTGACTTTGGGAACGCGGGTGTAGGACCTGTGCACCTGCTTAGTGAGGGGATGCTTGCACACACTAAGAAATGAAAGTACAGGAATGAACCTAAAAAGGTACAAAGGCTTTGTGGCTCCAGCTGCACCCTCGCAGGGTTCAGCACTCTACCTTTCAACATTGGTACATGTTTGTACTGTCTTGTCTGAACCTCTAAAAGAACATTTCTGTACCCCGAGTGACAAAACTGTACCTTTATGTCCAGGTACAAAAATATACCTGGAAAGGTAGAGAATTGGTCTGTTTTTTTTTTTTAAGTTATTTTTTTGGGCATTTTTGCCTTTACTTTGATAGGCACCGTGAGAGAGAGAGACAGGGAAGTCAGGGAGAGAGAGAGGGACGTGACATGCTGCTGTGGGTCGGGCTAGAACCCATGGCCGCTGCAGTTAGGACTAAACACATGAGGTACGCGCTCGACCAGGTGAGCCGCCGAGGCGCTTCCAGAGTTAGCACCTTATGAGGTGCAGGTGGAATGACATGTCATTTTGGAGCTTTTAAAAAAAAAAAAAAAAAAACTGACAATCAGTTTACATCTTTTAACAAAATTCTTACATTCTACATGTAAACTAATCCATCTTCAGTGCATTTCAGTGTATAGTTCTGATAGAACTGATTTGTTCCAGCACATGAGAAAAAGCAGCTTTTCAACATTAACCTGAAGCATTAGACCTGAGGAGCCGTCCTCTCACCGAGTGCAACCGAGAGAAAATTCATTTTGGTTTCAGACACAAAACAGGAACAAGGTTCAGTTACAAAATGCAAATTCATGACACACATACTGTATCTGGTTTGATTCATTCAGTGTTTTAACGCTGGCTTTGTAAGCCTTCCTCATGACCCCACAACATTATTAAAACTATTACAACAATGTGAAGACTAGCTGAAATGCACAGCCAGCTGTGCCGTAAATGAAGCTGATAAAATGATTCCAAGACCAAGACTTGAATGGAAATTGTCACCTATTTTATTACAGCAAAGCCAACTCTCTATTTAAATCTGCCTGAACCTTCATCTGGTTAAAAGTATTATGTACCCTCTGCTGTCAGCAATGATGTTGTACCTGGCTCAGTTAACTCAGGGTTTACCTGTCCAGGTACCAGCTTGTTCTCGTCAGAACAATCAATAAAGTAACATGATATGAGACGAAACGATGTTACTTGCAGTCTAACTCAGTCAAGTCAGCGAGGTGAAATGTACAGAATATGATCATAGTTTGTTAGTGAGAAGTGAAGTAATCATCCATCACGCACCTATTTACACATCACTGCTGTAAATATTTATCTCCTAGAGGAAGGAAAGAGTCTGAGTCTGAACGCTCACACATCCGAGCAGCAGATATCAGTATCTGTGAATCTCTCAGCAGGCTGTGTGGGTGCACTTACGGTGTGTTGATGTGTCATCGGTGCCCTGAGCGGGGGAGGATAGTGCAGGCCAATGTGTGTGGGCCCATTGTTGCTGCCAGAATGTACAATGTGAAGTGTATTCTTCAAAGTGTTGAATCCTCACAGATCCAGAAAGATCATCAGAACGTCGCAGCATCCGTGTGCGGCATGTGTTTCCATTCAGAAGTCGTGTCATCAGCAGGGCCAGGTTTTATCACTACTACACTGAAATGTGTGAACGTTGGTGTGTTTCAGGTGGAGCAGTCGAAAGTGCTGATTAAGGAAGGAGGGGTTCAGCTGACACTCACCATTGTGGATACACCAGGTTTTGGAGATGCAGTGGACAACAGCAACTGGTGAGGAGTGTGTGTGTGTGTTTTTTTTTTTTTTCCCCAGAAGAATGTGTGATCAGATTTTACTCTGATCTGTTTTTCTCATCTTCCTCCGCCTGATAATCTTTCCACCATCTTCCCAGCTGGCAGCCAGTCATAAACTACATTGACAGTAAGTGTGAGGACTTCCTGAACGCAGAGTCGAGGGTGAACCGCAGATCCATGCCGGACAACAGAGTCCACTGCTGCCTGTACTTCATCGCACCCTCTGGACACGGGTAGGTGCTGCTTGGGGTGACGGTGTAATGAGATGATGTAGATGTAAGATGATGTAACTGTGACTCATTATAATAGCTTGATGCAGTAAGTTGAATCAGGTGTGGAGAAGTTCAGTAAAATACCTGGAGCACGCATAGCTGCCTCCAACACAGGCGAGATGGTTAAAAGTCAAAACGCTGCCAGTAAAAGATCAATATCAAGCAACCGGTTTCACATTGGAATCAGTTTTTTTGATCTATTGTTCGTGTAAAAATATGAATTAGTGCAGCTTTAAGTTCTAAATATAAACCTTCACTTCACACAAAAACCAGCAATTTTCTAGCAGCAGTTGTCAAGTGGGAGGATGGTTGTGCTCTTGTCAAGACACTCCCTTTATGAGTCTATTTGTAATCATGGCTCCTGTTAACTAACAAACATTCTGCACAGGTTTCAGTCACAGTGCAACCAGTGAAATCAGCTGGTGAAGTGTTAAAGTGCGATGAAAACCTGAAGAATCCAGACCTTTCTTTGGCTTGGTTTACTCTGAGGAAAAGTCTGTGGTTCCACCCAGCTCCTTCTCTCTTTTGCAGGCTATGAGGGTATAGTGAGTGTGTGTCTGTGCCATAGACAAGGAGGCTGCCAGCCAGTGTTTGTGACCCACAAAGGTTATATAACCCAGTTCTGCTCATGCTCAGTAGAGTTCTGCTCTCCATCACTGAATCACCCAGTCAGAGTGTAGGCCAACAGAGGCAGGCCTCTCATCTCAGACAAACACACTCTGTCTCCTGACATCCTGCACTGTCCCAGAGAGTGTGTGTGTGTGTGTGTGTGTGTGTGTGTGTGTGTGTGTGTGTGTGTGTGTGTGTGTGTGTGTGTGTGTGTGTGTGTGTGTGTGTTCACTTGGCATCACTAGATCTTCTTCCCTGTCTCTCAGTATAGCTGCAGAACCAGTCTGAGTTCAAATGTGGAGCTTTCTTACAACCCGAAAAAATGATGTGGCTTGTCATAGAACTTGCCCATCTCTTCCTCTGGATGAATGTAATAACTTGGAGGATGTGCTGCTGTTATCAGGTCAAAACAGCCTGAGCTGCACTTTGTGAAGAGTGCTCATTAGGAAATCTCAGCATGCTAAATTATCAAATATGTTTTACCGAGCCAGAGAAAGTTATACATACAGTAAACTGTTGTAGCAGCAATTAAACAATACATGTGTAAGTGCTAAATAATAAAAAAGAGAGAAAAGATGAATAAGAATAAGAGTGGAAACATAACTCAGATAAGGAGCCCAGCCCTTTATCTTCCCTCTTAGATTTCCTCATTTCCTGAACCGCTCCTGTTTTCTCGTCCCCGACCTTTCTCTCACTCATTTACTCTTTAAGTAAAAAGAAACAGTGTAAACATGGGCTGCAACTTAGAAACCTCTACGTGTAAGGCATAAAATAAGGGGGTTGCCAGATCCTGTTATATTGTGGGAGTCTGCTTTGTAAGACCTAAGCATGCTACATTAAGGTGAACATGGTAACGGTATATCTGCTAAACAGTTTAATGTTGGCACTGTCATAGTGATCATGTTAGCCTGCTGATTTAGCATTTAGCTCAGTGCATATGCAGACAGACCTGTTCTACACTGGAAGGAGACAATACAGCGCCGATTGCTGTCATGACTTTGACATAAAAGTCAGTGTAAAGCTTGAGGTGCATGACTGTATAGTTTTTGCATAGTGCTTTATAAATAAAGATTATTATTATCATTATTATTATTATTATTATTTAGGGCTGCACAATTAATCAAAATCTTAATAACAATTTTGCCAAGTGCAACATCCAAATTGCATTTTCAATCGGCGCTGCAATTTTTTTGATAGAGGTAGAAAGTGTTATGGTGTTCCAGAGACGCCTCTACAAATCATATTCTCCAGACGTAAAGGAACATGTTGGTTTGGTACAAGACCAACAAAAATCACATCATCATTATTTTTAACTTTTTATGCCTCCGCGCTGGCGACAGTCAGAGCAGGCATATTGTTTTCGGGTTGTCTGTGCGTCCGTCCGTCCCATTCTCAGTAACATCGGGATGGAACTTCTTCAAAATTTGCCACAAACATTCACTAGGACTCAAGGATGAACTGATTGGATTTTGGGGGTCAAAGGTGAAAGGTCAAGGTTACGGTGACCTCAGAAAACATTTTTTTGTCACGACTCAAGACTTCACACAGCGGTTATGACAAAATTTCAAACCAATGCTTCATATTTTCTCTGACTGTGGATAAACAGGGATGTGACCTGAAACTAGTCTGAGCGGAGGAGGCAGACGACCACGAGGAGATGATTCTAGTTTTCAGTGAAAATGAAATGCAAAAGTCATATGAATATCGTTCTTTTTGCATATCATGGAACCCTATTATTATATTATTATTATCATTATTATTAGGGGTTTTAAAGGGTTTAAAACTGAATTATGCTGCAAAACGAGCTGACCATGATGTCCATTTAATAAAATTGTGCAGTTCCCTTGAGCTTTGGACAGTGCAGTAAGTTTACTTCACTCTACGGGAATTTGCCAGAATATAGTTTCTAAGCAAACTGTTAACCACCTCTGCAACAGCTGTAGAATAACAGTTTGCATGTCGCTGCCTCCAAAAGTCTCTGACATGTGACTGTAAAATTTGAACTCCTGCCTGAGAAGTAAACTTCATCCTCAAGTGTCCAAGCTTGGCTTGGGAGAAGACAGGAACAGTTCCAACAGTGAGTCCAGCCTTCTCTCACTGCTGCTCAGATAAGTCCCTGTCAGTGTGCAGAGAGGATTTAAAGTTTAACCCTGAAAGGAATAACATTTTAAGATCACGCAAGTTCCTGGACAGTCAGTATCTTCACCAGTCCTCAAATCTCCCCCTTCCTCAGACCAGACGCTCTGACTCCTGTTTTTATCTGGGGTCACATTCAGTCCAGCATCATACACTAACCTGACCCTGTTCTTACCAAGTGGTTCTTTCACACACTCTCTGTGTCACTCTGTGAACTAGTGAACCGCTCAACAGCTGCTTTCTGCCTTCTTCATGCTTCTGCATTCCTGAGATGTGTAATTCTCATCCCCTTTATCAGCACCCATTACACACAGACACCCACACAGAACCGAGTCCACACGTACCGTGCCGTTTGCATACAAGACGGATAAAAATAACTGCATCCATAGTCACACTGGACCAGAATCCAGCCATGTGCAGTTCATGTTTACATACTTTTCTCCCATAGTGCTGCACATACTCACACTCCTACACACTGCCCACAGCAGCAGCCAGAGCCTCACAGCTGAATATGTCATTCACACGGGGATGGAGACCCTATGGAGGTATTTACAAAGATAATCCCTCATTAACTCAATGTGACATAACCATGAGTTGTCACCGCAACAAATAAGACGAAGAGTCCGTCACGCTCGGTTGGCTTCACTGTGTCTTTGCTGTAGGCTTCAAGTCATGCACAGTTGTGGTCGGCCCTCTGCTGGTGACCCACTGAACTACATTTCTTTAAAGCCATGCACGGGGGGGGGGGGGGGGGAGTACAGTGTGGCATTAATGATTCTTGTAAATGAATTCTTCATGTACAGGATGAGTCACCATGCCAGCCTGCTGACCCACATAAAATAACTTTATTGTAAACAACCACAGGTCCATCTCCCTCTATAACATCTTGTCACATGTTCAGAGATGAAGGGGCCAAAGTTTGTCCCAGCATGCACTGGGTGAGAGACAGGGAACAGGTCGCCAGTACATTTATGAACAAAGATTGAGCCTTGTTTCTTAAACGATGAACTTGTGAAGCAAATGATTGAGTTGTTGATGATGTAGTTCTTACGCTTCTCTCTGTCTCCCCTTCAGTCTGAAGCCGCTGGACATTGAGTTCATGAAGAGACTCCATGACAAAGTCAATGTCATCCCTCTTATTGCAAAAGCCGACACTTTGACCCCTGAAGAATGCCAGCTTTTTAAAAAACAGGTATTTGTATTTGTGTTTGTATGTATCACATGAGAGGGACAGGCAGGGCTGCTGTTGCACTCCAAACTAAGCTGCACAGATAATAGTAATGTGATATCTTATTTAACTTACTAGAAACAGCATGTTTATGCAAAACAATAATAGGCATGTTTGGAAATATGTTTGCTAGCTTTGTTAGATGAAGATCAAATGTCAGGGACCGAGCTGATGGACAGGGAGATACAGGGAGTTTTTTGAAAAATAATTGAAGTCCATTTTCATTCACAAAAAGCAAAAAAGAAATAACAAAATACTTCTAACCATAACTCTGGGCCCATGAAAGAACAAACCTCAAGCACTAACAGACGTGAACTTAACAGCACAAAGTGACTGAAGCATAGGGAAACATATACAGCGGCTGATCAGGCCATTCAGACACACAGAGGATAGACCAAAAGACAAACTACAGTTTAATGCTGCCCCGTATTAACTGAGGAAAAGCACTGAAACAAACATAAGAAAAATCAAACTAGAAGATGCTGGAGGAACACGATGCAGTCCAGTTACTCATCAACACCGTTTGAGCAGGTCTGATGGAGCTGGGACTCCTTTTGATGGCCAGCCAGGAAACTCCAGCAGCAACCTCCACAGGAGGTGCTAACAATGAAATAACTTAAGTTTATGAAACTAATACAGCAAACCTGACGGAGAAAGTTCACTAAATCTGTGCTGCTCAAATAGATAACTGTTCTGTCAAATATTGCGAATAAAGCTGTGTTTGTTATATCGAACCAAAACCTGTGCGTACAGTTATTCATCTGTTTGCATATGTAGCTTTTGAGTGTCATGCTACGAAAGAAAGACTCCTAAACTAAGTCAATAGAACAAATGAGAAGAGTTACCAGCACGCCTTTGGTTTAGTGTGTGACTGCTGGTGTGTGCATCACATCATACTACTCTCACATGGAGGCAATTTAGCCTACACACTGGATGCAGTTTTTATATTTAATAAAAAAGATGGATAAACTCTCTAAATCCACAAACTGTGGTAGAGACACTTATGTTTGTGTACGGATTAAATAAATTAGACACAGTGTGTTCATCAGTGAGCTTTTGGCTGTTTAAACCTCCTTCCATCCTTGCCATGCCAAGATAATCCAAAAAGTAAGTTAATAAGTATATTTTACCAAATAGAGAAATGAAATCCTTTTTCAAATGTATTTTACAAATGTTTGCAGGTCTACAGCGTTTGTGCCTGTAACCTTTTAATCTGATGATTTTCTCCCTTCTTCAGATAATGAAAGAGATCCAGGAGCACAAAATCAAAATTTACGAATTCCCCGACACAGAGGACGACGAGGACAACAAGCTCATCCGAAAGATAAAGGTAATGGACCAGAGAGTCGTTTAAAACATCAACAGAAACCTGAGTATCCAACTCCCTGGAGCTGACAGATTTTTCCGGTCAGCAATGACTGCGTGTGCATGAATGAAGCCTGGTCACACCAAACACATTCAATTCAAAGGAATTACTGTGTCAGTGGATTAAATTGCAACGGCTAAGTACATTTTCTGTGTGGAATTTAACTAAGTGAGTCCAAAATGGAGGAAGCCATTGTAGCTCATTAGCTACATTTCACCCTCCATTATTTCTCAACGGCTCAACAAATAAGCTAACTGCCATTCAACAAGTTTGCTAGCTTAGAGGACTCTTTTCACTCTTCAGTAACACCGACAACATAGATAGATAGATAGATAGATAGATAGATAGATAGATAGATAGATAGATAGATAGATAGATAGATAGATAGATAGATAGATAGATAGATAGATAGATAGATAGATAGATAGATAGATAGATAGATAGGGTGAATTCGTGATTAGTGCTAGCATGTTCGTGGCCAGCACTAGTGCTAGTGTTTCTCCTGCAGTGTGTTAGCTGTTAGCTTGTCAGCCACAGTAACTCACTCCACATTACAAAGTCACTAGCACTGCCTGTTTTCAGAGGAGACGTGGATACATTTTGCTGGGACTCTTTTCTGGTGTGACCACTCACTGTATGTAAATCTGACACAATTGACTCAATGTAGAAAATACCATGTAAATGCTTCAGTCCACTGCACTCAAGTCAGGAGTTTTAATGTCAAAATACTTGTGCACAATATGAGTATCCCAACCCAAGCACTCACACCGTGAAGTCAAATATAACTGTGACGTCAGTTGTATCTGACTGAAACTGAGCGGTCGTCCAATCAGGAGAGAGCACTGCTCCATCCGAAGGTAATAGAAAGCTGTGTGTCTTCCCACTCCAGGAGAAGATGCCCCTGGCAGTAGTCGGCAGCAACGTCGTTATTGAGGTGAACGGCAAGAAGGTCAGAGGTCGCCAGTATCCATGGGGCGTGGCAGAAGGTAGGTTCACTGCCAGAAAGGAAAAAAGGAAAAAACACAACTTGCAATTAGTAGCCGAGCTGCTAAAGCCCAGATGATGAACATATCAGAGAAAAGTGAAGGTTTATGAGGCAAAGCGTTTAGGTTCTTTATTTTTTATTTTGACATTACACGCTGTACGTCATTGCACCTTGGCCAGACGATGACGGATGTGAGAGAGAGGCTGAGGCATGATGGAGTTTGGAGTTTGACATGTTTGCGAATGTCCAGCTGTCACAGTTCTTTCTTTGTTGGAATGGATGAAGCATGATATTCCTGAGCGTGTGGGACACAGTGCATGCTCTCCACTACGACCCCCTGTATCCACTGAATGTATTAACTACCGGGTAATACAGTGAATTGTCAAAATGTAAACCAGGAAAGAATATTACTGGAAGTTTAAATCTTACCGGTTGGGTCTAATTGCTGGAGTTGAGTGTGTTTTATTAGATGGCGATGCTTCAGGTGATAAAATGAGTTTGTGGTACTTGTTTGTGGTAGAGTTTACAGTAACATCCACAGGTGGACTTATTGTGGTGGTCCAGCTCCATTATCTCCACACCACCAAGGTCGTGCTGCTTGTTTATCCACAGCAGCTCTTTTATGTTTCAGGCTGTTGTGTCTGTTCAGTTGTCATTTTCTGAGCCAGTGAGTGTTACTTTAGTTTATATCATCCAACCATAGTCGAGATGCTTCTGCATTTAGCATCTTTCTTGATTTATGGGGGGCAGTTTGTGATAAATTAACCAGCCTGGGAGACATTGACAGAGAGCAGTCACCACCACCTCATGGACCAGGTTCACACCACAGTGCTTCCAGCTTTTCCCCATCAAACACAAATAGCAGTGTTCAGAGCTGGTAAGTCGGTGAGGAGGGATCATGAGCGACACCTGCTGGTCGGTCAGGGCGTACAGAGGGGTTGGGATTTGGGAGATTGGTTGGCTGCGGTCGAAAAGTGAAGTGAGCTGAAGTATCTGAGCAGCATCATGATCAGAGCTGCTCCACTTCTCTACATGATGAGGAAAGGAGCTGCAGTGCTTCCTATCTTATCTCCTTTAGCATAGGAAACACTGGAGCTTCCTTTATGAAAGGAGAGATGCTGTCCCACAATTTGTTCCTTCTAGCAACATTTAAAACAATGCAGCACTGTAGTTTCACCACAGCAGAGCCACATAAATGTAGAAACATCAGAGCAGCTGTTTTATGTTTGTGACACGATCCAGAACTGATGGAAATCCTCGTCTGATAGACTGAAGCCCAAAGTCATAAATTTATATCATCATCATCATCATCATAGCTAAATACAATAGTATATACGTAGATGTCATTTCACTAAATCCCCTCTCATCGTGTAAAGCACTGAATATGAATTTTCTCTAGTTAACAATTGTATAAAAATGTCAAAAGTGAAACTCTGTGTTGATTATAATTTATTCTGACCTCTTGCTCAGTTCCTTATTTTTATTCAATTATTATTTTAATGGCTCAACTTTCTCTATATATTTCATGTTTTCTTATTTTGACATTTCTGTGTTTGTTTGTTTATTGTGGCTAGGAAGGAGAATTATTCTCCATGTGTTTAAAAAAATTATTTAAAAAAAAGCTTAGTCAAAGTGCAGTCAGATTACTTTCCTAAGTCCTTGTGAATTCTCCTCCATCATCTTTCCTTGACCTCATGACATTTTCCATCGAGGTCGAGGGGAAGTGGTTAGAGAAGGAGATTATTTTGGACTTTTGGGCCGCAGCCCTCGACTCTCCCTGCAGTGCACGTGCTTGGCTGTCTACACCCTCCGCAGGCCGAGGACCGTAAGACAGAGAAAATGAAGAAAAAGCTTTTGTTTTTTTGTTTGTTTTTTTTATAATATTTTGGGGCATTTTATGTGACGTCCATCGCTTGGCTCTGTAAGGTGCCAATAGTAGAGAGATGACAGGATACAAGCGAGAGATATGCAACAATGGTCCCCGGCCGGATACAAACCAGGGACCTCACAGTTCATCTTTGGCGCCACAGCGTCGCCCCGGTAACATTACAGTTTGACAAGTATGAAGTTAACTGGCAGTTATTACATTGTTAGCTGATAACACCCACCTTTATTCCCCTTCGACACGAACAAACACACATGCACACCATCTTGATGACAGTGTTGGTCTTGACACTGGCAGGGATCCTGAAAAAGGAGGATCACCATAGTGCATTATGGGATATGTTGTCTCAGTATTGCAGCAAGCGCTGACTGACCCAGCTGACATCAGACAGACAGCTGACATCACCATTAGCCAAAGTGAAGTGTTGTTGCTCCTCCTGGTGTTTTCATTTGTGTTTCAGTCCCCTGAAAGATGATATGCTGTATCTATCTTTATATAAAGTAATTGACCTTTGTTTCTCTGTGGTTGACCGTTTATCAGTCTTTCACTTTTCATTCTTTCTTTTCTCTCTTTTTTTTTTTTTTCTTTTTTCTTTGTCTATTCTTTTCCATGACTGACAGAGGGCATTTTTGGTAAACAAAACCATCTTTCACTTTATTTCAACCTAATTTTCTCCCCCCCCCCCCCCCACTCCTCCTCCCCTAAACTCTCCATCCTCCCTCTCCCTCCACTTTTCTGTTGCTGTGCTGTCTCATCATTAGGCTGATGGTCAAACCAATGCTCTGATCAGACTTGGGCTGAATACTTAGTGAAACTTTCCCGAACACTAGACTGCACCATATTTTGGAACATTTGAAAACAAAGAAGAACATGGATATATTAAACTGTGAACATATTATATTTTGAAATACTAAAGAACATAGACCAAAAAGTCATGTGTTCCCAACTGAATGTAGGCCCACGTGCTCTTTGCTAACACTTAAACCACTTAAACTAATGCTGAATGAGCCTCTAAAGGTGACATTGTCCAAAGTAAGAAAAACAGTCTTGTAGCAATTATTAATATAGGACACCATTTAGATTCTTATATTTTACAAATATACTGTTGGATTTACTCTTGAATGGGATAGTACTTCTATGGTAGTGTCCCACAGGTCTGGGTTTATTTTAAAAACAAATCCATTCAGATCTGAACACAGAGCTTTACATTATCCTCTTATCATTTGGTATGAATTAGAGCCTTGCCAATATATAGGCATGGCTGACATCAGCTGATTTTAGTTTAGAACAGAAATGTTTAGCAATGGTGTATATGTAAGCCAATGAGTATTAAGAAATTGTTGTAAAGAAATCCCCAATATTCTGCATGTCAGGGTAATTTAGAGACAGTGTTGCTGTTACATGGTTTGTCCACCAGAGAGCACTGCCAACTTTATGATGAAAGGTTTAGAGGTAATCTCAATATCTTGATCACAAATCACACATTAAGGGTTCCTTATTAAAAAAAAAAAAGGTGTCATTGTTAAAAAGTAAATATTGGTAGATATGCAATAATACTTGCTTACTATATATACAACACTATACTAATAGTTCTTCTTTTGAGATACTGCTGGTTGCAAGGCAACACTAAAACTGTGCAGTACATCTTATAAGAAAAATCTATACCCACCAAAGAAAAGATGAACAGGCTACACCAGAACAAAACCCAACTTGCATTGCCATCCCCATAACTCCATCAGTGATTGTTAAGATCTTCTCTGCTGTCCTTACTGTCAGTCAGCATAGTGTACGTCAGGTGTTAGCACTGAACCAAAGAGCTAGTGATCTAGCAGCGGGACACATGAATGATTAGTTTTGTGGTCTTTGTTCTTTTCACTTAATTCAAAAGTCAACCCATAAAACGACCTTTCAAGACCTCACTGAACGTTCACTGTAATCCAGAGCTATTGCAACTTGGGTCTTATTTGTCATAGTTGAGACTGAGCTTCAGCATCTCCCCACAGTGTTTACTGAGATCTGGGAACAGAGTGACATTACTACAATGAAGTTTGACAGGGTAAGAGACATGAGGCTTGACCAGACACCAACAGTTTGCCTTGATTCTCCTCTACCAAGGAGGTGATGTTTTCACCCAGGATTATACAAAAAGTTCTGAATGGATTTGCACTGAACGTGCTGGAGAGAGGGGTCATGGGTCAGGGAGGAATCCATTCAGGGCAGATCAGGATCATTTACTATGAATTTGAATTTTTTATGCCTCTGAGCCGACGACAGCCAGAGTCTGTACATCCCATTCTCGTGGACATGATATCTCAATGACGCCTTGAAGGAATTTCTTCAAAACTGGCACAAACATTCACTAGGACTGAAAATTAATTGATTAGCTTTTCATGGTCAAAGGTCAAAGGTGAAGGCGACCTCATTAAACATGATTTTGGCCTTGTGAACACAATATATCAAGAACTCCTGAAGGGAATTTCTTCAAATTTGGCACAAATGTTCACTTGGACATTAATAAAGTCTTGTTTTGGTTTATGTTGACATTAATCCCTTGCTAAACAGGAAAACTGTGTGCACAAGCAGGTTTTTGCTAACCTGGGGATGTGTTTAAAACCGGTATGGTCGTCTGACCGCTTGTGTTTCTTGCTCCATCAGACATTTTGGTGATGTCACTGTGTTCCCAGATCTCAGTTAACATGGCGAGCATAATGTTGTTATTACTGATAAATACAATGACTGAAATTGCAAAAATAAGACCATGGTTGTAATAAATGGAAATTATCCTGTAAGGTGCATTTGATGAAATTTGCTTAACATGCATCTTTGAATTTCCTGTCAGTCTGGAGTTCTCAGGAGGTTAAAGCTCTCATACACTCGGTTGTTTTGTCCCAGGTCTGATGCTGTGAATAGTCATGGAGAAAACTAGAGGCTGTTTGGTGCTGAAGCTCCAGCTGCAATAGAAACATCACTCTAATGCGGTGGTTCCCTCCTTTGCTCCTGTGGTATGACGTGCAGCGGTGCCATTTCATCTCAGCTGCACATGATTCAGCTCTCTGTATGGTGTCTGAGCTGAATCAGTTGTGTTGGTGCAGGGTGAGAACGGTGTGTAAGCCTCAGTGTATCACCGGACCAAGGACTGGGATCCACCACCCTAACACATTGCTTATAGGTTCATGAGCAGTTAACGGTGAGCTAGTGTTTTTCGCAGAAAAGGCATGTAGCAGCTCATTTAAGTCATCAAGATAACACGTGGCTTGGTATCATGAATTCTCACTCATTAGCATCCTTGGAATTTTAATGAAAGACTTTTATTGTAGAAACATGGCGTTTGTAAAAAGAACTCCTGCATATACATACACACACTTGCTGCATGTTTCAAATAAACAGTTGTGTGGTCTTGATTCATCAAACCAATGCAGTTCATCATCATGGCCTGAATAAACTCTGCTGGTAGACCAGGCGCTCAGGCTCAAAACACCTGATGGATGGAGACGATTTTCCATTAATGTGCATGTCTCACTGATTGACAGATACACACTGAAGTGATGTGGATTAAATAAAAGAACCGAAGTATGCATCAGGTGTTTTCTGCCATTCATCAACAAATAAGTTGTTTACTATTAGCTACAACCCTTTTTTTTTCCCTATGACCCTTGACCCCACTTAGGTCCTCCACTTGTTCCCTCATTGAGACTGTCCACAGCTGGTCATGCATAGATCCTCATATAACTCCCCCTCCAATAACCACACTCCCGCTACAAGCCTCTTTAGCCAGTTAGCTTGCACACATGCAGGCTATGGTGTTGATCCGGGCCAAATCTGGGATCAATCTGGGCCAAACAAGGGATTGGTTCTGATTGGTACCAGACCAAGTCTGAGCCATAATATACCCAGGTGCTCCAGACCCAGATTTAGCCCCACGCCGGGCACAGACAGTAACTGAAAAACCATACCCCTCCCCTCCGTCAGAGCTCCCTCCTCTAGAAGAGACAGGAGGTCAATGGCTGGCTTGGGATGCCAAGGGGCGGGACTGCTTAAGTTTCATCAATGGTAAGGTGTCCTCCTTATTCGCCCCCCTGATGATGATTGACTGCCATTTGGGGGAAGGCTAAGAGGAGGCTGGAGATCCGCCACACACATCCTGAACAGGAGTTTTGCAGTCCTTTTGCAGAATCCCATGTGACCGTGTAACCATTTCTTTGTTGTTGAGATGAAGACTCACAATCATGTAACTGTTGAAAGAAGACTAGTTCTGTTTCCTGTTGTCTGACCAAGAACTCCTGCTTGTTCTAACTATGTGGCGTCTGTGGGTCCGACAGTGACGGGCTGTGATCAGATAGGAGCGTTTTGCTTCTGCTCAAACACACAAACTCAGCTGTGAGCCTCGCTGGTAACACAGATCAGGAGTGCACTGAATATTCATTCCCATTGTGTATCGCTCTCATTGCAGTCAGGTGGCAAATAGCAGAGGTAAATATTCTAGCCTGAGCAGAAGTGAACTAAAATGCAATTACTTGGTCTGGTATGACCAGTGGCTTATCTTGGCTAATGGCTAAAGTTAGCAAATGTTAGCTGAAAATTGCTGTGTAACTCACATTGTAGTGTCAGTTTGGTGGCATTTTAATCATTATGCCTCCGCGCCTGTGACAGCCAGAGCCGGAGGAGCATAACGTTCTCATGGACATGATATCTCAGTAACACCTCGAAAGAACTTCTTCAAATTTGGCGCAAATATTCACAAGGACTCAAGGATGAACTGATTAGATTTTGGTGGTCAAAGGTCAAGGTCACGGTGACCTCACAAAACACAGTTTTGGCCTTGTGAACGCCATATCTCAGTAAGGTCTTAAGAAATTCTCTTCAAATTTGGCACAAACATTCACTTGGATTCAAAGATGAACTCATTAGATTTTGCTGGTCAAAGGTCACAGTATTCTCACATTCTCGTGAATGCAATACATCAGGAACGCCCAGAGGGACTTTCATCACGTCTGTCACTGTGACATCACAAAACACGTTTGTGGCCATAGCTCACAAATTCATTCACTGATTATGACACAGTTTAAATCAAGGATAAAATGAAGTGATGACATTTTATATCCAAAAGGTCAAAGGTCAACTGACTTGACGTCATAATGTTCTGCAAAAACACCTCTGGCCATTATTACAGGAAGGCAAGACTGTGACCATATGTCCTGTAAGTTGCCTGACTGGCGGAGGCACACAACCACCAGGCGGTGATTCTAGTTTTCTATTGGTTCTGCTGAACATTTGAATGCACAGTGTGTGTAGCAGTGTAACCGAAGGACAAGTAAAGGAGACTAATAAAGTCAGCTAATTATTTCCATAATGTCAGATATACAACTACATCTGTCTAAAGTTAACTGACAGGTAATAGCCACCAAGCTACTGGTCAGACCTGAAGCAGTTAAACCCCAGAGTGTGTTGATGTGAGCAACTGCTTGTTTTATTACTTATGAATTCAGTGGTCTCGCTGCCTGTTCCAATCCGGAGTCTGTTCCAGAGAACAGAACGTTTGACTACAGGTCACAAACATATGACGACAGAGTATTAGGGCCACATTGAGGAAAAAGAGAAACCTGAAAGTTCAAGAATAATGTCACAATATTTAGAGAATAAAGTCATAATTTTGAGAATAGAATCATAATATTTCAAGAAAAAAAGTCAAAATATTACAAGAATAAAGTCATAATATTAAGAAAATTAAAAATGTAAACTTTTGAGAGAAAAAACATAATTTTAGGAATATTACAACAACCAGTCAAACAGGTGAAAGGACAGTCAGTGTCAGCCTGAGCTGCTTCTGGCAGCTGCTGTTTGTCTGTCTAACTATAGAATAGACTCAGTTTCTTCACAATCTTTTCAATGTCCTGATGATGATGATGAAAAGATAAAGTATTTCCTTATTTGTGAAACCTAAAGTAGAACTTCACAGGATGCTTCACGTTCCTCATTTTAAAGCTCCTGATATTTCCCCTCTAAAACAACACGCAACCTAAAATGATCACTATTCTCATTATATTATAACTTTATTGTTGTAATATTAGGATTTTATTCTCAGAATTGTGACTTTATTCTCATATTATGACTTTGTTCTCAAAATTTCAGATTTTTTTCCCTCAACGTGGCCCTAGTTCTCCCTTGTACAAACATGTTTAAACAGCAAAGGAAGAAAAGAGCTGCACAGCAGAGGCTGGCAGCAGAGTTTGTTCTTGAAGGTGTTCTTAGGGAGACTTATTTTCTCCAATCCACCGGGATTAAAGATTCAGTTTCATATAAAAAAAAACCATCCTATGTGATCATGGCCTGAAGTCTCTTTCCCCTTTGCTGCTTTCCTCTGTTCATGTGCTACTGCAGCTGATAATGTAGTCTGGCTTTTTATACTGTCGCTTTAAACACCGGCTACACCTGAAAACACCTTGCTCCCAGCGTCCCCCTCCTTTTCTGACTGATGAATGAATGACCTTAACATACCATAATATATGTGTGTTTGAACAGTGATCAGTGACATTAATTTTTAACTCGGTGTTTTGCTTATATTTTGTGTCTGTATGACCGTTATAGGTTTTAGCATGTAAATAACACACACTACTTTCGAACTGATTTTACTCACCACAAACACAGTAACACAATGGTTCTGCTGGGACTGCCTCTGTATGTGAACACATAGCCAGAGATAAACCACGGCAAGTGACAGCCATTTACCCAGAATTCATTTCAGTTATTTAGCACCTGTGCAGTTCTGCTGTGTGGACAAACATCTGTAGAAGCTCAGATATTAATGCTTGCAGTTCATTCTAGCTCAGTTCCCCTTCAGACCAGATGATGATTGTTCTGATGATTCTTACTAGAGGTGTTGATGTGTAATAATTCTTGGTATCTGCGTGTCTCTCTCTCCTCCCTCTCTGTTCTCCTCTCTCTCTCCCTGTGTGTTTCAGTGGAGAACGGGGAACACTGCGACTTCACCGTGCTCCGCAACATGTTGATCAGGTGAGACGCGTTCGGATTTTACAAACTTCAACTTCAACAGTTTTATCCGTAAGCAAGCAAAACTTTATTTATACAGCACATCTCCCTCCAGGTGGAAGCGCAATGTGCTGCGCAAACCTGAGTTATCGAGGAAGTTGCAACCACAAAAACATTTGACACAAATTAAAACAGACAGATAAATGATATGTATGGATTAAAAACCATTGATTAAATAAAATAATTAAAAAAACAAAAAAATCTGTAAATTTTTATTTTTTTTTAAATTAAAAAGTAGAAATAGAATGTGATTAAATAAGATCATAATTGGTCAAATAAAAATAAGAAATATAAAAGGAATAAAAATTAAATAAAATGTTAAATTAAGACCAGCAAACCAGACGACTGGAGAGCGCAGCCAAAAGAAAAGTTCCGATTTAAAGATGATAGTGTGGCAGCACCTCTAATATGATCAGGTAACATGTTCCAGCAGCTTGGAGAATAAAAGCTGAAGCAGGGCCACCAGTTTATGTGAAGACATGAGGGATAACCAGGACCATGTATGACCTTAAAAACAAGCTTTAAGATTTTAAAATCAATTCTAAAATTCACTGGAAGCCAGTGTAACGACCTCAGTACAGTTCAATCTGAAAAGAGACGACAGCACACAAGCTACGAACAGTCAAACAAACAGTCAACAATTAACTATAGATACAATTAGCTAGAAGTGAATACAGCTCTGGTTTGCTTTTTACACGGAACCTTTGTTGTAAAGGAATTTATATCTGGGGTTAATTTGATTTCAGTTGGTGATGTGTTCACAGCCCTTTATGGAGAAGGCTGATTGTCCAAATTTAGATCTTCAGTGTGATATTTTGCAGGTGCTCCTAGTTACTGTCACTTCTTGCCTTTGGATATATCTGGAGAGAGACTCTGGAGCCAAACTGTTGATATATTTATAAACTAATTTGAGAAAGCAAAGATGCATGAAGCTAATCTTGTTGAATTGAGTGGTAGCTTTAGCTTGTTTGCTTATAGATGAGCCTCCTCCTGGCTTAAGGTCCCTGATTTGTTTCTTCTTTCTTCCCCAGGACCCACATGCAGGATCTGAAGGATGTCACCAACAACGTCCACTACGAGAATTACCGCAGTAAGAAACTCGCTGCCGTCACCTGTAACGGAGTGGACACTTCCAAGACCAAGGGGCAGCTCACTAAGTACGGCCTCGCTCATTAAACACACAAATTCTCTGCTACAGCTTTTCTTGGTTATGAGGTGAACAAAACATTTCTAGGAATTAGAGTTTTACCGTTAGCCTGGCCCCATCCCGAAGGACAGAGAAGGTCGAGACCAAGAGTCTCACAAGCAATCTGATAAGTGAAGCAGATTTCTTGAGGAGGGGGGGGGGGTCTACAAAGTTATCTAATAAACTGTTGAGGTCGCCTCTGAGGGTTCAGGCTTTGGAAGTTTCAGTCATTGTTATGATATATATAGAAGAGAATTTCCTCTGGCTCGCCTCCTTTAGGGATCTTTATAAAATAGGAGCCAATAGGAAAGCATGCAGACTCCCTTCTCTCCAAACATACAGCACCTCTGTAGAGCAGAGGAAGCTCACAGCTGAAGAGGATTGTGCCTACCTAACTTCTCTCTCTCTCTCAGGCTTGAGCTTCAGTAATATCAAATATCACAATAATGTTTTTTTCTAGCGTTTGTCTGTTCTGCTGCCGAGTCCCACCCACATTCCACTGCTTTGCTAGGTGTACATTGAACCGTGTCATGTGACAAATAAAACCATGAACTGCTCTTTAGTGGCAGCATTGCTTATACCTGAAACATAAAATACAATAATATGATTATGGATTATAGAAAAAAACAAAAAAACATCTGAAACATAAAATACAACAAAAAAATCCACCCTCCATTACCAACATTATATTTTTCCTCAATGTAATATCTGCACACAACACTGTGGCGCTCATTGGGATCATTTTTAGGTCAGTTTACTCGAGGCCAAGGACAGAATTGAATGAATGAAATAGATATTAGAAACTCTGCATTTAATTATTATTAAAAATTAAATTAGTTCTGGGTTTTTGGGGTTTTTTTTTCTTTGTTTTTAATTATTTATTGCTTGGATAATGTTCAAATCCCAAGGACAATCTTTAAACCTTTATATCACCTGTTTTGTACCTGCAAATGTACATTAATGTAATTTTATAATCATGTGTTACTATGAAATGAGCACTGATACAACAGTTTACTGTATGTATAACTTTGGCTCAATAACACATACGAGATCATTAAAAAAAAAAGAAACCTTTAACATTTTATGAGGAAAGATCCCTTGCCTCCTACCAACGGAACCTCCTCGGTGGCAGAGTAGAAGGGGGCGAGCTGCAGGGCTAAGCTAAGGCTCTTCGAAACACAGCCTCTGTCCGCTACGCTGGTTCTAACTCCTGCCGCCTTCTGTTCCATGATCAACAGGAGTCCCCTGGCACAGATGGAGGAGGAGCGCAGGGAGCACGTGATGAAAATGAAGAAGATGGAGGCAGAGATGGAACAAGTCTTTGAAATGAAGGTTAAGGAGAAGAAGCAGAAACTGAAGGATTCAGAGGCTGAGGTGGGTTTGAGGATCAGTGTGTGTGTGTGTGTGTGTGTGTGTGTTCAGGCAGATGGACAGCAGCACCATGTGGCATCGTCAGCTCCAAGCTCCTGTGACGTAACAACATTATCTGAGCAGCCTGTAATATCCCGTGTCTTATTCAGTGTTGAATTTTAAAGTTGGGAACTTCCCCGTTGTGGAACTGCGTTTGAAACCATATTTGGCTCATGTAGATGTTTGAGACTGAGTGCATCAAATGTTGTTTCCCCTCAGCTGGAGCGACGCCATGAACAGATGAAACGGAACCTGGAGGCGCAGTACAAAGAGCTGGAGGAGAAGAGACGAGTGTTTGAGGACGAGAAGGCCAACTGGGAGGCTCAGCAGAGAATCCTCGAGCAGCAGAAACTGGACGCTTCCAAGTTAGTAACGCTCACACTTTTTCTGACGTACAGCCGACGATCGCAGAACGTCTACTGCTTGATACGTAAACTATCTTTTGACAAAACATTTGGCATCATTTTTCTCAGATCAGATGGTAACCGGATCTTGTTACAGCTGAATTCACAGAATAACTATCCCATTATCTGGAGGAAAACAAAGCTCTGTTATCAGTCATCTTGAGATAGGCCAGGAGAATTATTCCATGATCTCCAGATAATGGAGATTTGCTATGTGAAGATAAGGGAATAATTAGCCGGTTATCTGGAGATAACAGGATAATGTTAATATTTGTTAATAGTTAATAGTTTGGCCTCTCTCTGCGTCTTTACACTCACCACAAAACCTACCATGGAATATAGATGAATGACGATTAGGTGAATATTCTTTTGAGTAATTGGTGCCGTCACAGTTAATGTATCCAAGCTAACACACACCGCCGGGTGTATGAAATATGACACAACAGTGCTGCTCATTAAGTTGTGATTGATTCTCGCCCCTTGAATGCAACATGGACTGTTTCTGCAGCAGAGCACCTGAGAGCCTGAACTAACAATTGTGGTGGCACATTGCAACTACAGGATAATGATGCTAAGACAAGAGAGAAGTTATTAAGTCACTTGGGAAGGTCACAACAGTGTCTAAAGAGGGTGTTCTTTATCAGCTTCTAAATGAAACAAGGACATGTTGTTGTACATGACAGTGAAGTAATGTTCTCTTTCTTCATTCTTGTTGTTTCTCACACAGGACAATGGAAAAGAACAAGAAGAAAGGAAAGATCTTCTAAAGAGAGACACAACCTGTTCCTTCAGTTTTACACAAACTCATTTTTCCTCATCCTCCCTGAAGCTCACATCTACTGTGGCCCTCAGAGCAACACACACACACACACACACACACACACACACACACACACACACACACACACACACACATACATTAAACTTTCAACTCATTCCATAACATTCCCGTGTGTTACATTTAACTTGCACCACATGTGACATGGACACCATTATACACACATTCACACATGCAGATGCCCACAGCAGCCCACACGCTTGTCTCTCTCTGCAGGGTTTTACTGTGTTTGTTGAGACTTTTTCATTTTCTTGAGGAATGCATGTGTTTGTGAAAATCTATTTTCCTATATTTCCTGACAAAGAGGAGAAGCCCGAGTTCCTCTGAGCGTACAGTACTGAGTAAACACATGGCAGGGACCATGCATAGCCATTTGTACACATGTAGTCGTCTATGTTCTCTAGATATTGGTAGATATGCAGATAGACATACTGTCTCCTTCTTCAATGCTCCTTCTTTTATTGTTCTCAAAAATGTACACAAGTGTAAACCTTTAGACACTCGGTCAAAACAACGTCTCGGAGAGTGTGTCAGGAGAAGGGGGAGTGTATGTGAGTGAAGGTAACTGAACCAGGTGGCAGCTGTGGAGGATGAAGTCAGGTGGAATTAAGGCCCGGTCACACAAAAAAAAAAGTGGCTCTTTCTTGGGCCAGGCAATTAACTGGTAATTAATTAATTAGCAGGCAATACATTAGCCAGCCAGGAACATGCTAGTGCTACTAAATCACAGTAGCTTGTTGAACTTGTTTATATGTTCCCAGTGCTGGGCCCTTCGCTTCACCCTGGCATTTCATTCATTCTACACCATTTCTTTCAATAGAGAGTTAATAAAGGCGAGGAACAAAGACTCTTGAGAAGGAGCTTGCTAAGTATTAGTTAGTCGATGGTACAAATACTACTACTACTATAAAACACTATGTTTGCTAACAGAACTTAGCAACTTAGTCCCATAAGGAATCAGTTGTCCTGTTAACAAATGCATCTTTTAAACGTTTGCTGCCAGAACTTCTTAAAAACATATTTGTACCATCAGCTCCTGTCTCATAACCAGCTAACGACCATTCCTTTTTTTTGTGGAGCAGTTTATACTCTCCCAGAGGACATTTAAAAAAAAAAAAAAAAAAAGCGTTAACAGGTAATAAGCTTTGTTAGCTTCCTCCATGTTGGACTCTCAAAGTCTTTGTCGGTGCACATTAATGTGTAAAGGTAAAAAAATCAAATAAAATTAGCTGAATCAAAAATGTCCTGTTTTTAAATGCTGTTGAGACTGGGCCTTTGGAAAGGTTTTTACAGTGCAGTGTCTGAGCAGGTGTGTTTTATGAAATGTCTGAGGTCTTATATACTGTCTGGTCTGAAGCACGCAGACAGCAGAAAGGAGATGAGCATCTTGTCTAACAGCAGCTAGAATATTGTCATTGCAGTGTGTGTTTCCTATTTGTATAGAAGATATTATGCAAAAAGCCTCATTGGTGTCTACAACTTTACAGGTGATCGTGATGTAAGTGATGGGTGTTGTCATAGACCTGAACCCCAATGTCCAGATGTGTGTGACCAAAGGGAGTTAATCAAAATAGCTGGTATATTCCTTTTTTTTTTTTTTTTTCCTCCCCAGATTCCCCGCAAAGATGTTTGGAGAAGTTTTAGAATAACTTAACTTTAGAATATTCCACAACGAGACATTAACCCTTTGCTTTCCTGTCAAACAGAAAATGTAAAGTCCAGGTCTGAGCCAATTCAGTCAGAAAGCGGCATCCTTTAATATGAACTTTCCTCAGAGTTGTCATGTTTTATTTTCATATGATGATGATGATGATGATGATATTAATAATACTATATGCACGGTTGAAGAGTGACCCCTTCCCTTGTAGTTTTCTTAATTAACTCATAGATTAATTGTTATTTTAGTATAGTTTTTCAGACTGCCTGCATTTAAAGCAAAGTGCTAAAGGGACAAACCTGAATCCTTCAGCATATTAAATATTGCCTGTTTGGAGTTGTTCAAGATGGAGTTGCGTATATTGTGTACATAGGGGAGGCTGCTCTGTGGCCTTTTGTTCTTCAGTTTTCTTATTTTTTTTCAGACTATTCTTCTGCCAGGAGTAACAACAGAACTTGTACTCAGAACAGAACCTATTATCAAAACACTCTTCTTAAGAGTCCACGAATACATGTCCATACATTTATACACACATATATATTGTATACATCTATGCCAATGAGTACACCTTCTCAGGACTAATCCGTTATGCCAGATTTTTCTTTAAGTCCAGAGAAGAGTGATTCTGTTGTCCTACAAGCTAAAAAAAAAAAAGTGAATTTTTCTTTCAAGTGCTTGTGAACCACTCACCCTTCCAATAACACCAAGTTAAGATTTAAGTTCAGGTGGATTTTTTGTAATATTTTCTTTTTTTATATATATATATGTACACTGTTTTCTGCTTCTCTTCTGTACATGGTTAATAAAATAAAGTTGACAAGGTTATGCTTTAATCCCAATGTGTGCATGTGCTCTTTTGAACACACTAATTCTTGAGTATGTTGCCAAAACATTCTGAGTCTTTCTGGATCTCCCCAGAGGTCAGAACATACTAACTCCGCACCGATGGGCCCCAGATGGAAATCAGGTTCGAACACGTCACCTTCTTGTTGTGAGGCGACAGTACTGCACCAATATGAAAAGATTCTTAAAAAATGATCCGTTATAAATATCAGCACCATAAGTCATAGCACGCATCTCCGGAGCGTGCTTCACATTCTTGCTTTGGACCCATGTTTCCCGCTTCAAGTGTGTAAGGCTAGTAGCGCATCAAAAAATGTACGGAAGAAAAAAAATGGCAGCGGTAACACTAAAAATAAAGAAGGCATTTTGCAAAATAGGAAATAACAGACAAAGTCAAGTTATAAAATAAACGGTGGCCTCAAAGTATTCAGTCCCATTCATTTTTGATTTTAAATGGATAAAATTACCATTTCTGGCCGTCGCTCTAAACTCACTAATCCATACAGCCATACAAATCAAAGTGATTCATTTACAAATGCATGCAGAATATTTGCTTCATTTTTAACCTCATCTGTGTATTCTGTATGCCTTGTTTTATACACAAAAAAACATGACTTTTCTTTTATTTGGGGTTCAAATGGTGCACAGTGATCATTCCAAACTTCTTTACCAGTGACATGATTGACTGATGTCATTGGAACCACAGAACACCAACTAGAACAAATTTTCGAAAATAAGGCATACTGAATAATACACAGACCTAGTTGGGGAAATTTTAGAGTTGTCCTTCTGTTTCAAAAAAACAACCATTCAATATAACCCAACTGCTGGATTGAATAAGGACAAAACCCTTTTTTGGGTTATTGCAACCCAACAGGTTGGGTTAATTTCTTTGACCCAACTCTTGGGTTGAATATTCAACCCAAGATTTGGGTCGCACTAACTACAATGTTGGGTTAACTCTGACCCAACTCTTGGGTTGTGTAAATAGCCGCTTCCTCGACCCAGTAGTTGGGTTATACCAACTACAATGTTGGGTCGTTTTTAACCCAACTATTGGGTTGAATATTCAACCCAATAGTTGGGTCGAAAAAAATAACCCAAACAGTTGGGTTGTAATAACCCAAAAAAGGGGTTTGTCCTTATTCAATCCAGCAGTTGGGTTAAAATTGGGTTATTTTTGAACCCAACTGTTTTTAGTGTGTTCTATTCGGCAGTCCTCTGCAGGGATGGGGAACCTGCTGGAAGAAGGCTTTATTGTAGAGCGGCTGGATGGAATATGACAGTCTGCTTCGAGTTTGACTCAACGCATTAAGAAAAAGATTCTCTGGTCTGATGAGACAAAAACTCTTTGGGCAGAACTCCGAACACTATGTCTGATGAACACCATGAGCTGCTCATCACGTGGATAACATCATCCCTACAGTGGAGCGTCGTCATGGCGGCATCATGGTACGAAGGGGCTTCTCTGCAGCAGCAACAAGGAGACTGGTCAGAATGTAGTCAAATACAGAGAGGTCCTTGAAGAAAACCTGCTCCAGAGTCCGGGAGACCTGAGACTGAGGCGACGGTTCACCTTTCAGCTAATGGCACAAGATCAAAGTAAGGCTGTAACAGCAAAACCCTAAATGTTCTGAACTGAGTAGATGTTCCTTTTGTTGCTCATGAACTCAGCTTTCCATTCTTCAGAGGTGGGTTGTGTTATTTCCAATTTCCAAAGCTACATAGTGTCACTTTAAAGTTGACGGATAAAGAGCAGCATGGTTAGCTGTGCGGTGGCGTGATGCTAGCTAAAGGTTTGTCTATGATTACAGCCTGGTGTACACTAGGTGTGACGCCTGGCCTGGGCATTACGAGTTTATCTTTAGCCCCAAGAAATTCTCCACCTTGAGCAGTTTGTCACGACGTAACTGATGTTGCAGTGTTGCTGTTTTGTATCTTAAGTGAACAGAGCTTTATTTTTATCCTCAATGAACACAGGAAAGACCAATCAGCGAATGTTTACAGGAAAATATGTGGAAATAAGTGTCTTAGTGGATGACAGGTCTTTTTAATTGAGACTGTCCTGCAAAAAGCTGAGCCCACAGGTAGGCGACATCTAGTGGTCGTAGTAATGATGACAGGAGCAAAGGGAAAAGTGCGATGACGTAGTATAAAGAGGGACAACGTCCACGTCAGGAGGAGGTTGTGGTGGATGGATGAATATGACACAGGAGAGCGGTGTTCGATTCCCATGTGAAACCAGCAGTTGATGTTGTTTCTATTATCCATGAATGTTCAACAAAGTCAACCACACTGTTATTATTGTAACCGTGGCAACCCAAATCATCATAAACCTTGACCTTTATTATAGTAACCATAGCAGCGAAGGTAGGTACGCCACTCTCAGTGCAGTCTGGGTTTATTACGATAATATGACAACTGAGGTCCAGTACGCGTCTTATGGAGTTACCATGCCGAACGCCAGCTCACACAGTCAGTCAGTGTGTGTACTAGTCCCACAGGTGTTCACCTGGGTTGAGACCTGGTGACTGTGAAGGTGACAACGTATGATTCACATCATTTTCATCCTCATCAGACCATCAGTGGCCCCTCATGCACAGTAGATACATTATCATCCTGGTTCTCCACTCATTCCTGTTACCCCTCACTGAGATAAATAGCCCCTCACTCAGTTCCATTTACCCTGCTCTGCTTATTCACTTAAACCAGTGCTTTCAGGGGTTTAGCAGTAGCTTCATGGTTTTAAGGCATCAGAATGTATCTCATGTTAAAAAAAAATTGTAATAAAAAACTTAAGCCTAGCTTCTTGCTAAAAAAGAAATATGTACCCAGAAAACCTCTTTATTGATGGTAAGAAAATGCCTCATATTAATTACATAATATAGTAATTATAATGTAGTTAGTGATACTGATTCTGAGGGCTACAGTCCCTGAAGAAAAAAATGTGACGATTCCCCCATCCCTTCCACAAAGGTCTGAGGTTGGGGGGAGCTACAGATCAGCAGCCCTCTAGTAAGGTACTTGGACTATTGCTTAACAGCACTTCCGTCAGCAGAGTGTGCTGAAATTGTGCGGAGCAGGCTACACTGCCCGATCATAAGATCTAAAATGCAACATGAAACGCACAAGTTTACATTTACTGTCAGGGAGGCGCATCAAGGAAGTCTGTTTTATCAAGTGAAACTTTAATGATTAAAAGTCAGGCAAAGCAAGGCTCTATGGGATTAATCATTAAATGGTTAACACTCACAGTTGCATGAAAATGACACAGCACTAGTCAACTGATGTAATTATGTAGGTTGTCAATGTCAGGCGGAGCTCTATCATGGCTGGAGGTGGAGTTGGTGGAGCTCTTCATCGATAGTGAGGATCTTCACTGGTTCTTGGAGACGTGCTGCTTGTTGAAAGCTGTCTTAGCCCAGTCCAGAGTCAGGCTCACACATATCAGTCCATTGGGAGTATCCACCCTGCAGTAAACACCACTCACAGAGTCAGTAATCACAGTTGGGTCCAGAAAAGTATTGATATCATATTCATATGTTTTGCTATTAATAGAGTACATGTATAGAATTCCACAATGTATAACTTTGGTGACTTATTTTTTTTTATTTGTGAAAAATACAGAAAGTGACATAGAAGACACTGTGATCATTAAACATAATAGGTGTGTGTGTGTGTGTGTGTGTGTGTGTGTGTGTGTGTGTGTGTGTGTGTGTGTGTGTGTGCGTGTGTATGGGCACACGTGTGCGTCCGTGCTTACACATGATAGGATGTTCTAATGAGAGTTGATCATATACAATAATAATAATAATAATAATGATAATGATAATGATAACAATGATATATAATAATAGTAATAATGCGGTAATAGCGGCAATGTGATAAAAGTTTTTATAATGTAATAATGTTATATATTAACATAAGTACACCTACATACACAGACAGCATAATAATAGCAATAATAATAATATATGATGATAATTATATAATACAATAATAATGCAATAATGATAATGATAATCAGACAAGTGGGCTCCAGGCCAACTACGCAGCATCACGATCGGATTTTTTTGGTAACTCCTAGTGAGAGCATTACAAAAACAAACACTTACACAAACGCCTTTGCAGAGCATCTGTTGTGAGTTTTGATGATGGAGAGAATGTGTGCCTTTGGTATTCTTCTAGGAAAGAGTTTAAAGCAGCATGATCCAGGTGACATTTCATTTAGTCCACGAGCTGTGAAAATAAATAAATAAATAAATTAATTAATTACAGGGCTCGTTTAGTCCTGAACACCTTGGAGCAGTAACTTCTATAGAAAACAAGTCAGGGTGCCACTGTGCCATGTTGTGGAAAAATGAAGATAACACCCATAAGTCATCAGCAGTCAGCAAAAGCACAGTTTGTAATGAGTGTGTGATGGTAATTATTTTACTTATAACAGTGTCTAGACTTTTAGGCATAAATATTATACTGGGACCGTAGCAAAAAAAAAAAAAAAAAAAAAAAATAACTATTAATTTAATTTCAGACGTATGTCAGATTTGTTAATAATAATAATGTTCTAAATGACTTTACCTCTGCTGAAACAGTGGTATTAATATATAGATTTCACAAAAAAAAACGTTCAAAATCAAGGTGAAAACCCTTTCTACAGTCCGAAGTCATTTGAGGTTTAGTAGTAACTCTTGTTATGAACCTTTTGCGTGAGGTAAATAATATGATCAAATGAAATACTGGAACAACACATCACTAACAGTAACCCTCGTGTAGAAAAGTGAACACCGAATGACACTTCTTTCCAATTACATCCAGACACTAGACTATCAGACTTACGCATGGCAGTGCAGTGGTGAACAGCGAGCAGCAGCAGCAGGCCCACTGTAAAGCTGTGAGTCCTCATGGTGTCTTCGATGTAGAACTGATGATGCTCCTCTGTCTCTTCTATCTGAAGTGAGCTGCTCTGATCACTGGTTGTCTTATAGTGTTGCCACCAAACAGGAAGTTTGAGGTGGGGTGATTAAATAACCCATGCCAAACTAACCAGTCAATATTCTTCAACTTCTATGCATTGTGTTTACGTTCAAGATAAGATGATTTCAAGTTACAAATGTCATGGCTAATTAGGGATAAAATATGATAGAAAATGCAATTCAAAAAAGAAAGGAAAAATTAACATGGATCTGGTAATGGGCTCTCTTGTCATTTCAGACCTGTCCTCATTTACCCATCACTCATTACTCCACTACCCCCAGCATAATGTATACTGTATATCAGAGGTCTCCAACTGTTTTACTCTTAGAGCTACATTTATTCACATGTCGTATCAAAACACTCAAACTGATCTCCAAAACCAATCAGATCAATAAGATCATTTAACAAGTCATCAGATATCAACATCGAAAACTCACATTTTGTACCAAAAATATGTGAAACTCACATCTGACAAAAATCTGAGTCATGATTCAGTCAGACCTGAAAACACAGACATGACAACACCACTGAAAATAAACCTCCATAAATCTGATTGGAAATCAGAGAAGAAGAAGCTCCTTGGTCAATGATCAGTTACGCAATATCTTGAGAACTCTTCAAGGGATTCCCTTCACATTTGGTACAAATGTTCTCTGGGCCTCAAGGATGAACTGATTAGATTTGGGTGGTCAAAGGTCAAAGGTCAAGGTCAGTGTGATCTCACAAAACACTTTCTATCCATCACTCAAGACTTCACACAGCAATTATGACAAAATTTCACACAAATGGTTCATATCTGACTGAATAAACAGGGATTTGAACCGGAATTAGTAGGAGAGGAGGAGGCAGGTGAAAAACGGTCAAAGAGGATATTCACATCTGATGCCAGAGACAGTCTTTACACAGGGTGTGAAACCCCCACCCCAACACAATATGCTCTGTTGCAGTGGTGTAGTATTTATTTTGTGACTAAATTAAATGGGTTATCATTTAAAACATTGCTTCTCTGTTTTGTGTGAAAAGTGGGTATTTGTTTTTTTGATTGTGATTGCTGCTTTACAAATTGACAAAATACACACTTGCCAAAAGTGTGTGCCATCACTTTTGGAATTTTTGTGTAAAGCCACACTGCATTTAACTAAACACATGTATGTTACAAATACACCTTTGAATCCTTGCATCATGTAAATGACTAAATGTTGTGTATTAGGTCATACTACATAAGCCTTGCTGTCTCTACACTAGATAAATGTATAGCAAACTAAGCTAATCTCAAATATAATCTAATATAGTCATTTACAAATTCATGCTATAAACCCTAAAAACTCAACAGTAAGACTTCACCACCACCTCATTAACTAGATCAGGGTTAGCAGTTGTTGTTGTTGTTGGCCTGATATGTGCCGTTAGTGAAGCAACATACGCTACTGAAGCTGTTAAAGATAAAATTGCATGTTGCAGATCAGATCAGCAGCTGTTCTTGATGCTATCAGAGCAGATAGAGGTTTAGCTGATGCTGATGTAAGTTTGTTTCAAGCTGTGGTCATACACAGAGACAAAATGTAGAGAAAAGAAAATATATCATGAGATCAAGAACATTTCACTGAGGAGCAGAGGCGCTCTGCTTTGCAAATATTATAAACCTCACTGATTATATCACAAGAAAACAGCTTCTGGTGTCATGCTGTGCAGAAGATTACTCCTGGAACTGCTGCAGATCTTTGAATATCTCTGATATACTGATAAAAATACCTTTATGCTATTTACACAACATATAATACATCAGAAATATGTCTTATGACACATATTTAAGATCAACAATACTCATACAGAATGTCATATTCAAAAGTACACCTTCATAAATGGCATGATATTCATATTATGACACTACTGCATTTGTACAATAAAAAGAGAGCACAACATACAAACTGAAACCTTTACATCAACAGCTTGTCCGTTGTCAGCACAGCCCCTCTCATCTTTCCTCATAGTGCATCAAAGGATGGGAAACTGATGTCTGTCATTTCTTTACAGAAAAGGTTATTCAAAGCGTGACTATAACTTTTGAAAGAAAACAAACTCCGCTCAAAATTGAAAGCTATAAGCAATAAAACACACCCCTTTTCATTTCAATATAAAAAAAGGATTTTGCTTTTGCAGCTTTACTTCCTCAGCCATCATGGCAAAAGTTAGCCAAAGTTTTTCTAACTTTGATTTATATTGTATTGTAGTGATTAATATAGTCAGTTCTCTAACCTCATGACTGTAATTTAACTACACTACATTTACATGTTTTACCATTTACAGTCATTCTGTCCCATAGGCAAATGTAATATATATACATATATTGGAATTACATATATGAAATATATGTACATATAAAATAAAATAAAATATGTAAAAAAGTATATACAAAACCTATTAGAAATTGGATCAATTTCAAAGCCATACTGTATATGTCAAGCCCATACAAATATATAGGTTTATGTATGTATGCTTATATTGTAGACATACATTATGCATATATGTATATATATATATATATATACATCCCAAAACCTGTCAATATATATTGATATTAACAGTAGGGTCCAAAAGTCTGAGACCACTTTCCCAGAATGGGAAGATAGACATTACAATGAATAAGAAAAACATAGCCTGTCTAAGTATATATATTTATATATATATATATATATATATATATATATATGCATATATAAACTGAATATATATAGTAGATATACTGTATATGCTCACAACATACCATAAAAATGCATTGTAGGTATTTTCAATATATGTACATATACAAATTTTACTATGGCTATTTCATATATGTTTTAAACTTATATCTTCATATAGGCTATCCATGTAATAATAATATATCTCCTTGTGAGAGACATATATGGCAATATTACTCTTGATATAGGGGCATATATGACATATATGGCTTGCTTTTAAGGAATACTCTGACAGGTCAAAATGTCTGCCGTCAAAGAGAGAACAGTTCAGTTTTTGTATATGACCAGCATGTGTCATTTGCTGTAGTTATACAGTGGATAATATGAGACTGCCGTCACAATAAAGAAAAGCTGTTCAAAATGACCTTCAAATGCCTGAAGTTTCCATTTTTCTGAGCAGCGACCTCTTGTGGTGGTGTGATAATGGCTGTCCTCTCTGAATGGCAACGGTCAAAGTAATGTGTCCTGATTAGAGAAAGTGCTGGGGTGGATGAATATGTGTACGAAGACCTGCAATTTATGTCTTTGCCTGTTAATGCCGGAAATCTGGACTGGTAATTCACTACAAACTTTACAGGAATCAAGTAGTTTCCTTTAATTCTGCTATGCACTCTGCGAGAAGAGCCTACTGTGATAACAGAGGGTGGCAGCAACCCAGGGATACTTTCTTAACTGTCAATTGATTGTTGACCCCTGGCCCCATCACTGACCCTTATCATTCATCTCCTGCAAAATGTGAGGAATTTGCCTGATTCTTTGCAAACTGTGTGTCCTCCACTAGAGCAGGAATTGTTAGAAATATTCACATTTATGATAATCAACCTAGTGAAAAAAGGTCAGTCGTGTCAAAATACAGACCTGGAGCAAATCCCCCACCTGTTTTCTCGACCCTATCCCCAGTGAACTTTTATATACTTTTAGATATTATTAATATATCCCTTGAAACTGGAATTTTGATTTTTGGATCACCTTGAGAACAGGTTTGGGCTCTCTGGGACTGGGTTAAAGTGGTTCCAGTTATACATCTCAGGGAGGAAGTTCTTTGTTGCAATTGGGGATCATGTGTCAGAAAAATATTAATTGCCTTTCGGTGTTGCTCAGGGAAGTTGTCTTGATCTTCTACTACCAGACTTTTAAATACATATAATTTTACACAAGCTTTTTTTAACTATGCTCCTAAAACCCTGCCAGTGAACCTTTTTAAACAACAGCTGAAAACCTATTTATTTAACTTGGCTTTTAATTAACTCTCTTATATTTTATTATTTTTATTGGTTTCTGTTTTAACATAACATATCATATTTTATCATCTTTTGTCTTTCTATTGTCTATTTCATTGTCCTTTAATCTGCCCTCATTTTATCATACTATCTGATTTTTTTTTTTTATTGTAAAGCACTTTGTATGCTCTATAAATAAAATTATTATCATTATTGTTATCAATATTATTATCAATGTTGGTTCCTTTTAACCAGCAATATTTCTTTAACATTAATGTTTTTAGTTTTCTAAAGTAAACCACAACTTAACCACAAACCTTGACATGACTTGACAGACTCTTTTTGGGTGAAATTAATTCCCATGGTCGTTGACTAATCCATATCTGATCATTCGAAAAAGGTAGATTGGAAACCTGAGATATACAGTACATGGTTTAACTCTATTCATTTCATAGTGTACTCAGAAAACACACATAGCCACCAATAGTTCATTTTAGCTATACACATTTTATTAAAATACAAAGACTTGGTATGTATGCCTTCAAGTCTGCAGAACCAGGCATTCATATAACAGTAAGTTTTATACAATGATACGTCCTCAGTGCTGCTGACTGCTGCTTTCATTGCCATGGAGCTGATTGTAGACATCTACAACCCACTGGAAAGTCTTGCTGTAGCAGATCTGTTTCCCTCTAAGAGTGTGGACTCTGTAAAACATACAGACAATGCAAAACATAACATACACCTTCTTTTGTTCTGTGGTCTTGTGATAAAGTTTAAAGGTCACAGGTTGTGCATTGTTCTATTCACTGTTTCAATTACAAGAAATAAACAGCAAAAGGACAAAGCCAAAACTTACATGAACGCCTGCATCGGACAGGAGCTGTGGCTCTCGGTTATGCCGGTTACAAACTTTAATGGTAAACTACGTGTATAAAAGTTGAAGCAGCAGTCCGCAGGTGCTGTGTTGTACTGCAGTGCTTTAGCTGTAAGGAAGGCAAATGGATAAAGTCAATGTGAAACAAGTCTCTGAGCAAACTCTGAAGATGATAAGGAACAGAGAGCACTCACGTAAGGCTTGGCAGACGGCGAGCAGCAGCAGCAGCCCCAGAGTCAAGCAAGAAGTCTTCATGATGGTATCAGTGAAAAGGTGTTGATGATGATCTTTGTCTTTTTTCTTCTTTGCTGTGATGGACGCTTAGCTCTGCAATCCAATATAAAGCCTGTCCAGTTTTTGTCATCTTTTCCTTTACCCACTAATCCTACCGCAAGACATTATAGCCAGCCCCCACTCTGTGCTTTCCACTGCTCTTAGAGAGGGGAAGTTACTGTAACAAGACAGTTCACACCATTTTTTTTTTTTAGATCTAATCTCTTGTGCCGCAGACAATGGAAGAACATGTGCAGCATTTATCTTTACATCTCACTTTTTATTAAGTGGGCGGAAAGTTCATAGTTTTCAACAACTACAAAGAACACGCAAAGAGAACAGAGACACATTTTATTTGGATAATACTCAGGTTCAATGAACATTTTGTCACCACTAGAACACATCAACTGATATGCCAGGGGCCTCAAGGTGGGTCTTGACCCTGAGGTCTTGTCTATAAGAGGGTACATGCAGTGTCGAAGTCAAAGTCTTCATTATATAGTTTTAATGGCTGTAGTATTTTATACTCATAGATTAATGCATGAAATCACATTTACCCCCTAGCAATTCTAAGAAAGCATAGAAATGTTGTACAAAATGCAAGTGGCAGTAATGTGGGGTAAATAGTGGCCCAGCATCTTCATTTTGCACCGGCTCCCAAAGGCAGATTAATCCAGATGTGAATCCACCGACAAAAGGAAACAGGATCAGAGAAGCTAAACTACCAAAGTCAGTTTACAGGTTAGTGGATTTTTAAATGAAACATATGTTAGCTTCCAATTTCTATAATCCTGGAGGACTGACCATACAGCAAGAGTGAGTGTCCAGGTGCTGATGGTGTTCATTTTAAAGGGTTGATTCACACAAAATAAAAAACAAACAAACAAACAACTACAAAATGTTTTGGTCTAATTAAAAATTTTTTAAATAAAAAATGCCTTTAATCAAACGACTACATGATTCTTGATAAAGATTAAAAAAAAATACCAGACACAAGTGTGGAGTGGAGCGGAGTTCCCCCACTTTTGCAAATCTGTGTTGCGCACACAAAGTGATGGAGATAGCAAAGTGAGACAAGATCTTATCACAGCTATTTTCAGACGTGTACACAAACCCAGGCTTGGCAATGTTTAGCAATGCAGCTGTGACCTATTTAGATCACTTTCGTGCAACCCATTCAATTTCCTCATGCTTACCGTCTGTAATTTATTTGCATAACTGTCAACAGGCTGCTACTATAATGCAATGAGCTTTTTATAGCCTGTAACATACTTGATTTATATAACTTCCTTAATAAAGATGCTGTACAATTAAAGAAGCATGTATTACATGTGTTTCAGCTAAACTACTGATATGTCAGACTTTGACAAAATATTCAAGAAAAGTTTCACATTCAAAAAATTGGAATCCCCTCCTCATGGTTGTCTGCCTCCTCCACTCAGATCAGTTTCAGGTTATATCCCTGTTTATCCAGAGTCATAGAAAATATGAAGCACTTGTGGGAAATTCTGTTATAATTGCTTTGTGAAGTCTTGAGTAATGGCTAAAAAGTGTTTTGTGAGGAAAGAACAAACGAAAACAATATAGCTCTGACTCTGACTGTCGCAGCGGCATTAGAAAAGTGTAAAACTATTGACAGCTGGAAATAGTTCCTTCTTCCCAAGATGCATGAGACACTCAAAAGATGTCAAATACATGACATATGTATAAGGTATTTCACAGTACACCATGACATACTGTGGTCTAGCAGTGGATCTCACTGCCCCATACGCAAATGTAATATTTGTACATAATTTGAATTTCCTATATGACATAAATACTACATATAAAATGAAAATATATATGTAAAAAATCATATCATATATTGACATATATGTCTAGCTCATACAAATATCTATGTTTATGTGAACTTGTGAACACCACAATTTAGAATTTGCACTCATTGTTAAGGGGGCACCAGTCCTCAGGGAGGACAACAATTAATTATTTCATTGATTAATGTGATTAATCTCATATCAGAGGCCGTGACTTTCGATTCAATGGATCTCTAGTAAATTAATGAACAATAAATGCAACATTAATAATCATAAAGATGAAAATAATAATGAAATGAGCTGTGTGGTGAGTTGGCAATGGTGGGAAAGAATATGTTATGGCTATACACTATGGCTATATATTCCATATATATCATTAACATATAAGGTAGTAACATCTCATACATGTGAAATGAATCATATAGATATTTTTGATACACAAATTTTACTATGAGCATTTTATACATGTTATGAACCTATATATTCATATATCCAGAGGCTATATGTGATAATAATATAGGGACATATATGTCATAAATTAAATTTCTGTGTGGGCATGTAATTCAGCCTTCACTTACTAATATTAAAATTACATCTGACCTCTGCTACTGTCTTAATAAAGAGAAATCAAAGAAATAAACATACTGAAAACAAACAGTGTCCTTGTAAAATTGTGGGCACTGAACCCTGCTACAAACCTTTGTACATAATATAAATTGATTGTATCACCGTCAGAAACAGTTTCCATCAGCTGAATGTCAAGGGAGAGATGTTATCATAGAAGCATGAACGACTGTGGGGCTAATTTTAACAAATTAACATCCTGTTTACTGTGGTTTCTGATTCTGACACATCGGAATAAGTATTGTTGGTCATGTATGTTTGTGCATGCAAGGAACATGACTCTGGTTTCCATTGGCCCTCAGTGTACTTATACATACAGCCCCAATAACAACGTTCAGGAAGATACACATGGATATACAGCGAAAACATGGACAACAAAACCGAATTAAGATAAATAAACATAAACACATGACTATTACATTAGATTAGATTAGATTAGATTAGATTAACTTTATTTATCCCACAACTGGGAAATTCATTTACCACAGCAGAAAATAAACATCTATAGAATAAAACATCTTTGGAAATATACAACAAAAATATACCAAATATACCCTAATGTATAATCAAGTAGGCTAAAGATAGATACATATATTTAAAAAAAAAAAAAAAAAAAAAAAGATAAATGCAGACCTGTAGTTCCAGCTTTGCCACATTGGTTCACCTCACAGGCTTGACCACAGGCTTTGCAAATTTTATTTTCTACCTGTAGGAAGATAAACCGGAGAAAACAGAATGCACTCCACAAATCGTGTATTAAGCAAATCTTTAATGTTTTAAACCTAAGCTGCCTCAGATTTGTACCGTTTTTGTTCAAAGCTCTACAAGAGGAACATTCAACTGCCCCCCGATCAACATACAGGGGACTCTTGATTTGCGTGTTTATTTGGCTGATTACGGTAAAACGGCCTCACTTCGAGCTATTCAGCAGGTACAGACGTGGAATCAGATTATTGACTTCTGTAGTCAGCTGACCTAACAGGGCCTGCTGTGCTCAGTCTGATCCCAGATCAGCACTCTGCCAGAGTATTTACGGGACTCCAGTTGTTTGTTCTGCTGACGTCAGAAGGCCCGCTGAAATTCGAAGTTAGAGGAGGAGACTAAAAGCATAAAACAACAAGAAGGTTGTTCCTTGCTTCCCGTCCGTTAGCGTTGACCTGGTTTATAACTTTAATTTCATACATACTTCTTTTCAGGTAAGACAATGAACGACTTGCTGTGCAGTTATCTTTAGCTCTGCTAAGTTTGTAACACGCTTCCGAGACAGTTTTCTTCCGGCTAAACTTAGCTTGCCATCCTAAGCTAGGCTAACGTTTTGTTGGCCAACTTTGGGTAAATTAGCTTGAAATGAGCTGGCCAGGGTTGACTCAAAAGTCAGTGTTGCTAACATAAGCTAGCTAATGTAGCTCATTAAGAGGCCACTGTCAAGTGGTCGGTTGTCCATTCTTAGAAATAGTAGAAATATTAAGGGTAAGTTTTGATTTTGCTGACGTGCTAGTGCACGTAGAAATGAATGTACAATTCATTTTGTATTGGCCTCAGCTGAAACTGAAAAGCTGGGGCGTTGTCGCATTTCATTAAATTTGTGATACTACTGAAACGTTTTAGTAAAACATTTCTTTTTCCTCCCGCCAGTAGCTATAAAGGTATGTGAGAGTTAGGTTTGAATTTTTAACCAAATGTCCTTCATGGCACAGTCACCTATAAAACTTGGACGATGATAATTACGTAAATTACCTTTACTGTACGAAAATCTCTTATTTTTGTAACTCTCAGTGGGCAGTTTTAATGGTAGTATCAAAAGCAGGGGTTTTGTAGACATAACTCTTTAGACACCTGCCCCTTGTTTGTACTGCTGCTGTTGTGCTTGTAGGTTTCTGTTCAATAACAGTAAGAGCTGACATCTTAACAAAACATATCCACTCTGTAATGTCACAGTAGTTGCAGTTCAGTATGGAAGCTGGCGAGGAAACTAGTGGCAACGTGAACTTGAAGAGACAGAGAGCACCTTTGTCAGATTCTGAAGACAATGTCCTCTCATCATCAGGTTTGTTTGTCTGTATTAACAAACTGTCAAGATTCACATCTTTTATAAATACAGAATGTCCACATATTTATAACAGTATTTCAGGTCTTGTATATGTGACATATATCTTGTCTGATATAATTTTTCTGTCATATATCTCAGAGGTGAATGATGTCCAGAAGCGGCGGCGTCTGGAGGCGACTGGTCAGGAGAATCGTAGCCCTAAACCATCCAACTCTGGACGCTTGGTTGAGCTAGGGACAAAGCCAGACACACCGATGGTTCCCTCAGTCCGGTCCCGAGTCCAGCAGCTCACCCAGCGAAGAGAGGGTAATCCTAACTTTTACTGTTGAAGCAGACACTCTAATGTTTTGTCCACCCATTTTTTTTTTATTATTAATGAGGGTGACTAAGTATTAGAGCCACCTCAATGTATAAGGCAAAACAATTCAGCAGAAGACCCTCAACAAAATACAACCTTTTAAATGACCATAAAGCCATCTCCAACTCCTCTCTAAAACTGATTCAACAAAAACCTACATTAAGGTAGAATTTATTAAAGGTCTGTTGTATTAGATTGCATCAGTCTCTGCTAGGTGGCACTAATAAACTGGTGCCCAAGTGTAAATGTGTACATATCTGTACATACAATGTGTTATGGTGTATTTTGGGAAGGAGTAGTATTCTTCCAGATTGTGACTTGTCATGGCAAGTTCAACACTCAATATGGATTATCTTCATATAAGTTGATAACTATGTCAAGTCTGTGTCAAGCCGATGTGACAGTTTGGATGTTAGATAAAAAATTTTTTTTTTTTTTTGTAGGAGCTCCACTGGCCCAGAGGTGCCTGTCGGATCCTGGGGCTGTCAGCCCATCAGCCAGCATCTATGACAAGGGCTTGAAAGAGCATCTCCTCGGTAAGCATGCAGAGGAACACACATTTAAAAACCTCCTGAGAATAAATATCAGACTTGTCTGTTGAATGCAGTGCTACTTTGATATTTCCAGATTTCAAAACAACATGTACAGACATGGAAACTTTTAATAGATGGAAGTCAGTACAGGGCTGCACGATGTAATCATTTTACTTGTATATGCAAGTGAAAATTAGTGTGCAGAGTTCCTCCGGATGCCTTTTCTAAACCAGTTTTTCACTTTGTAAGGACTAGGAGCATTTTAATAGTCCTTGAAGAAACCGCAGTCCCCACTCCCAAACCAGTCCCTCCTCCCTCCAGCAGTACCTGCCCAGCAGGAATTTCTATAAGCAGCAGGAGGAGGGGGGGGGGGGGGGGGGGCGGACAGACATGATTGACTGATGTGTGTTTTGCCCCTGTGATGTATGCATGCACCTAGCTACAGGGTCCTCTATAAAAAAAAATGCATTAAAAAAAAAGAACAACCTAAAAAAAATTCTAAGCAGCTTGGCAGCTGTTCCTGACATTTGTGGAAAAAATGGAAGCAGAGAATGTAATCTTGTAATATTTATGTTGCTCCCCTTTGGTAGTTGTCAGGAATGACTAACTTTTACTCAGTGGCGTAGGTCTGGGCTGTTGGATGGGTGGGTGGGTTTTGTGGGCACATGTTACTGGATTGGATACAGTTTTTGTACACAGAAAATACAAAAAGGCCTTGATCAACAAAACATGATGGTGACCATTCAGTGATATCAGTACTTTGGCTGGCAAGGTATTAGTTAGTACAAGTTAGTTTAAAAAAAAAAAAAAAAAAGTGAGAACCAGATTAGAGTTTTAGATCAGAATTTTTTTTGTGTTGCTTATGGCTTACATGGTGTTGGCATTGTGTTACAATAACATACAGAACTCCACAAATTAAAACTACAGTGAAGCCATGAACCGGCCCATTTTGTTGCCTCAAACAGTGCATGACAGGCTTCCTGCAATGTTCCTTTTAATGATCCCTCAATGAAATGTTTATATTTATTAGCATCAAGGATATATTACCTAAACTGGGCTAGTTGTACTAATCCAAATGCACTTGAAGTACACAAATGTAAATGTAGGAAAGTATAAATAGATTAGAGTTTGGTATCAGCAGACCTTTTGATTGTAACAAGAAAACATCATCAGGATAATGCAATGCAAAATTGTGTCTATAAATTTGACTTAATTTTCTACTCATGTTTGGAAATTCATACCTGTTTGTCCCACCAGGTGAAGAAGAATTCAATCAGCGAATGGAGCGGTTTAAAGCGCCTCTCGTAAAGGCTGCCCCTGCACTGAGCCCCTTAGACCTCTGTCCTCGAACCCGCTCCAACTTTGTATCTGACATTCATCAGAAACTCCAGGGCACTACAACACCCAGTTCCAAGGAGGCCTCTCGCATGCGCCAGGTTGGTTTCATTTTAAAATGAAAAAGACCTCCGTCCAGACAAGCGTTTAACTCTTTAACTGCAAACAGGAAGTGGATTGTCTATGTTGTTTCTTCTTTTGCGATGATGTGATGATGATGAAGGAATCTCTGCTGACACCGGCTCAGTTGTAGATAAAAAGGTTTATTACAAAAAGACACAGCATCGTTGAACAAGCATCAAAAACAGCCTGTGAGAGGACCCAAGGCCAAAAAGGATCTCCCCCGTTTGTCCCAAACCCATACAATTTATAGGCTGAATATTTTCTTGATACCTCTTTGCCCAATCCTAACAGCCTATGGAAGAGCAGAACCAACATTTATGTCCATAAATGGTTATTCTCTGAGTTCAAATAGATGATAACATAAAACTTGTCACGTTGAACAAAGGTTCATATTGAGCAATGCAAGGAAGTGGAAGTCAGGAGAGGTACTCCCCCTCATCAGGCCCCGGCCTTCACTCCTAGAGTATCCTCCATAACATTTCCATCCTGTATTCATATCTCAGCCAAGATACCACATCTACTCTACAGTTGATTAGTTGCAGAAAATGCTACAAACAGCAGTTGTAGCATTAAAATGCAGAATTTAACTGCACAAGAACTACTAGCAAAGACACCAAGGTCAGTAACACTGGTAACCAATTTATCCATGTTGCATTCACCACTGGTAGTCGAGGCTGATGAGACACAATTGCGGAGCGGACATGGGTGTCTGTGTCATGGTGTCCAAAGGTCTCAGTTTCTGTCGTCCAGACTACAACACAACCCCAGAGTTTTCAAACTAAACCAGGTCCAGCAGCATTTTCAAAAGTCTCAGTTTTACAGGCTCAAAAACTCCAGAGTAGTGTGGACTGCAGAAGTAAACATGGTAAAAGTGAGACTTTTTAAAAAAGCAAAAGCTTTGTGAAATCAATCTTTTATACCTTTTAAAACTAGCAGCGACAGTGCCCTTTAGGAATTTTAAAATGAATGAATGGATTCATTTTTTCATTTGTGCAGTTAATTTCAGATAATGAAGTTGTTTAGATTACCTAAATAGGTTCTGTCTGACATCTGACACGGTTTCCCGGTTCAGGAGCGGGAGCAGGAGTTGAACCAGCTGCAGTTCCAACCAATCAGTGAGAATGTCTGGCTGAAAAGGAGCAGCTCTGATCCCTCGTTAGCACAGGTTGGTTTGTACTGTGATATTTTGTTAAACAATTAGGTATGCTTAATTCATGGCTGTCAGTTTTGTCATGTCATACTGAATTTTCAGACATATTGAAGGTAATGTTGATTTTCTTAGCTCCTAAACCACCAATTGACCATGATAAACTTGTGATTTTCTCACAATAATTTGTGTAAAATTGGATTCATTTAATTTGTGTATTAGATTACAGCCAAGGATTTTGCCCCTCTTTGGCCAGCACATAGTGATTCCAAAAGGACCTTACTCTCCAGATGACTGATAACTCATATTTTTAACATGTCATTTTTGTTTTTCTAATGTTTAGTAGACTCTTTTACTGTTTGTTTGAGATTCATTACACACCTGCTTGTGTAAACATTAGCAGGGAAGGACCCCTCCTGGCCCTTCATCTCCCTCCTCCTGGATCCCTAGATCTAGAAGGAGAGTTCATTGGCCTCCCAAACAGCCCTGGGATGTGAGTCAGTGATTTTAAAAAAATACCCTTTAGACTGTCTGCTCACTTTGTGCACATGGGCAAAACTGTAAATACATTACGTACATAATATTGACTTGGGCATTGATAAGAATTAAACTGGACAGGGAAACTCCTGTTTTAGGCAGAATTTCCCCATTTACATGTTCCGGTCGTCAGAGGAAGGAAGTTCACTTCTTACACGGTGCACCTTTTTAATTCTGTGGTGTGGTTTTGGGGAAGTTGGCTGTCCACTGAAAAAATAGAAAGATTCAGTGTTTCCTCTACATTCATTTAGCAGTGCCAGCCCGCAAGTGACGTCACGTCAGGCACCAGTTGAGAGTCAGAGAAGTGTAGTCGTGAGGAATAAGGCAGCGAATTACCGGAGAAAAGGTGGACTTATTAGCCAACTCAGTGACGCTAACTTGGGTAAAGTAATTGATAGCATTAAGCTAATATCTACACGTCATTATGTATTAACTGCTGACTGCATTTTCATATGAGCTTGTTCAGATACTTCTCTAAGAAGAGAAAGACAACAGATGAAGAAGACGCTAGTCAGGTAGCATCATAAGCCTTTTACTGACTTGTAAATGATGGTGGTTAGGTAAAAAATAGTATTTCAATGTTCACACTTGTAATCAGATGTGATGTGAGTGTAAATTATATAACGCTGTTAGCGTTACGTTACTCACACTTTTAATGTAATCTTATTAGACAAGTAACACTAGACAGGGAGGAGTTGTTAAACAAAGTGAAGGAGAGCAGAGCACAGCAGCGGGAGAGCTGGGTGAAGGTGCAGGGGAGAGAGATGAGCCTGGGTGCAAACTTTGCCACTGACTCTACTCTGTCATGAACACTAGTGAACAGTAACTGTCTTATTCCTTGTTTCATGTTGGAGTCATGATGAGGTGGTGAACTGCTCCACTCTTTTAAGTTTCATTGTCACTATCCTCCTTAATATCCCTGTAGTGAACAGTATACAGTCCGGACCATAAGTACTTGGACAGTTAGACGCTTCAGAAGTAATTGGACAGATACATGAAGTCAAAATCCTGTGACGCTCTCCCAGGCCTTCACTATTATCATCTTCACCTCATGGTCACCTCTTTATTCAGAAGCTGCTCCTCAGTCTAACTGTAACTGTAACTCTCAACTGTCGGTCAACTTGTGAGTTTCATATGTATGAACTTAAAAACAACACACAACTGTTCAATTACTTTTGAAGCCTAGCAATTTGCATTTAAAGCTATATCTCCCGCACAGTTCTTTCTATATTGATGCGAACCTCAAATAAAAGCTGAGATTTGGCAATTTAATGTAGTATCCATTATTTTATGTCAAATTCAATGTACTAAAGGACAGAGCCTGAATAATAGAAACTGTGGAAATGTCCAAATACTTACGGATTGGACTTTATAAATGTATCCTAGTTCATTTGCTTTTGTGGTTTGAGTTAACTCTGGTATTCGGTGTGTATTTAAGATGAGCTTCACATAAAATCACAATCACAGCTGTTTGTTATGTTTGTTGTTTTTCTCATTTGTTTGCAGTAATCTACAGTTCTGCTTCCCCACCTCTTATTCTGAAATGCCAGTGCTGATATTGTTTCTTTCAGGTAGATGATGCTGAAATGAATGACGGCAGCTTCACTGAAGCTTCTATATCTGGTGCAGAAAAGCCACCTGTAAATACAGCAGGTGAGACTTTTGGCATCATGTTTTCCCTGATAGAGTTCATAATGAAATGGACTGTAGATATTTTCTGTAACTTGTTCATACTTCACCTTGGTAAAGTATGAATGTGTCAGGTGTAGGAATCTCCTGAATTGATGTACAAGGTCAGTATTGATGCCCATTCATCATGACACACAGCGGCTGTATAAACAGTAAAGCCCAGTTCAGAGATCTATTCCTAACCAGTGATCAACCAATCCAAGACATTGGCATAAACATTAGAATTAACTTGACTGCTCATTTGTTAGCTAGGTGTGATTGATCTGCATTAAATACAGAACAATACATAGAACAATATTATTAAAGTTAGTCCAGAATAAACTAATTTAGATGTGTATCGGTGTCTAATTAAGTGTGTGAAGCAGTGAAGTGATGTTTTGTTATGATCTGATGTTACTTAACACACACACTAATGATCCCACACCGTGAGGTGGGGCTGCTGGATTATGGCAAAAATCATAATCATGATATTTTTGATCAATATTGAGATCACAATTATATAACACTAGTACACCATATATTTATAAAGCTTTATAAAAAAAACGTTGTCTTTTTAACAGTGGACTATCTTGAACTTAAAATATGATTCAAATACAAAAGTATTTAAAAGAATTTGATTAAATAAATAAAATAATCAATAATATATATAATATCTAAATATATACAATTAAACACAAAAAATTATGGGGCGCCTCGGTGGCTCACGTGGTAGAGCACGTACTATTGAGGCTTAGTCCTGGCTGCAGCGGCCCGGGTTCAAATCTGACCTGTGGCCCCATGTTGCGTGTCACCTCCAGCTCTCCTGTCTCTCTCTCACTGTATCTAGAATAAAGGCATAAAAAGCCCCAAAAAATAAGTAAAAAAAAAAAAAAAACAGCAAACTGCTCAAGATAATGCACTCCTACATACATTACTATTTTACGCCAAGACGCAACCAGAAGTGGATGGGGGGATGGTTTATGTAGAAGTGATGAAATCTGTTGCAAAACAATGCGGCACAATAACCATTCTATTGAGATTATCTTATTTTCATAATTGTTGGAAGTTACAAAATCATAATCAAAAATAAGATTAGATTAATTTCCCTACCGTGAGGCATACAGGCTTTTATTTCAAAAAGGAAAAAGCACTGGTATCAGATCAATAGTCAGCCAACCTGATTATTTCCTGGCTATGTTCTTTCTGCACATGCTCGCCGTCTTGATGTAAATCTGTTTCTCTGCTTCCCAAACATGGCAGCCTCCAAGCTGAACTGGTCCACTACAGGGTGTGTTTTTAACACAAACTCCTGTAATGAACATTAGTTAACACCTAGATGATAAAAAGATAGATGTTGCGGAAGACAAATGCACTTAGTCATCACTTTTGCGCATGTTACAGCTGGGAGGGCTGCTGGTGAACTACTGCACAGTAAAAAATACTGTCAAAGAAAAATTCCTGCAGTAAATCATTGTGTATTAAATTTGTTTTAGATTTCCATCATTACAATGCTGTTGAAGCTTGTTACTCAAGAATGTTAATTGAGTACAAATGAGAAAATAAGCAATGTTAATTCTGTTCTCAATATATTTTAGTTTTTTTCTCTTTCAAAATAACAAAATAAAAAGTATTGATAAGAGAACCGGTAAAGTACCGGATCAATAAGCAGTATCGATAAAAATAGTAGTACCGTTAAAATCTTAACGATACCCATCCCTAGTCACAGCTGTTCCAATTAAATGCATTGGTGCATGTAAACACCAGATCATACTAAATCACTTCCCCTGTAAACGTTCAGGATAATTTCAATCAGAATGAAAAGATGTCTGCATGTAAACACGGCAAGTGTTTTCTGCAAGCAGGAACACATACACAATAGTAGCAAGAACAAAGAATTGGCACACACTTCTAAAATCCAGTAAGTCGCTTCATTTGATATCATGCCAGATGTGTTTCCTTTGTTATCAAATCACTGTCTTGCTCTACAGATTTTAACTAATGTTTGATTTGATATTATTACTTATTACCTGCTCTAAAGTATATGAAGTATGGTGCTTAGGCACCTAGTGTTAAGATGTGAGACTAATCTTTTAACAGGTGAAAGGCCACCTTGTGACTCTGATGCCCCAGCAGCATCTGTAGAGCTTGAAAGCTCCAGTGAAGGGCAGCTGCAAATGGAATGGAAGAACCAAAATACTCATCAGGGTGAAGGACTTGTGAAGGAGAAAGACCATAAGGCTTTATTTGGAAATGAAGAAGAGCAGCTAGGGTCCCAGGAACCAGAGACCCAGACTGTACTGAAGTTGTCTTTTAGTGAGGATCAGAGTTTCTCCAAAACACCTTTCTTTGAGGATCAGAATGTGTCAGGTCATGAACAGATACTGATAGAATCAGCTCATCCACACGAGACGGAAACAGTGGAGGTTTCCGAAGTAACTGAACACAGCAGGTCAGATGTGTTTTCATTTGAAGAAAATGAAACGATGGATGCTTTTTCATATGGTGAAGAGGAGATTGAGCCTTCAACAGATGAGAAGTTATTGTTGTGGCAATATCCTCAATACAAGGTGTGCAAAGAGGAAGAGTCTATCATGTCTGAAGGACAGGAAGAAGATGTGTGTGCTAAAGAGGAGGAAGGGAAGTTGGAATCATCAAGAGTGGATAAAGAGAGTGTAGGCAGTGATCACTCTGACATCCTGGACAGTGAACGTTATTTAGGTGAGATTGCTGGTTCCTCTGAATTACAGGAAGATGAGAAACCTAGACCAGATGAGGACTCTGTGAAAGACCAGTCTACTTTAAACAGAGACCAAGTTAACATAGAGTCCTATGAAGACTGTTTTGAGGGAGCAGGTAAAGGAGATAATGATACTTTTACAATAAGACAAGACCAGAAAGACGCAGAAGGATATACTCATAAGGATGATATGTGTCAACAGTCAAAGGACATCCAGACAATCAATATAAAAGAAGACAACATGGATGTAGAGTCAAACTCAACAGGCCCAAATAGCAGAATGAAACAAATAGAGGCATCTCATTTTGCAGATTTAGCTCAGACTCAGAAACAAACACAAACAGAATATATAGACCTTCAAAGAAACACTGAAGATGAAGCACCGCCACAGAGAGGGGCTTATGCCGAACCAGTAGTCATGGATACAAAGGCTCCAGCTCTGAGTTTGACAGAGGTCCAGGTATCAGAATGCCTGTTGGACACAGATGAAGCAGCACAAGAAGCAATAGATGGTAGGCAGGGTGTTATAGATGGGCTGACAGAGGAAACTCACAAGGCAGAGGGAGGAGAGAGCTTAAAGAAAGTCACTTTTGTCCTGGAACCTGAGCTAATCAATGACTCATCCCTGTCTGAGACCAGCACCTCTGTGGAGTCCAGGGCAGAGACAAGTATGTCAGGTGAGAAAGGCGAGATGTACTGTATATGTGAACACCTGGGCTGCCTGAGGACACCTGAGGAGAGGGGGAGCACATTGGTGAGGGTGTTGGTAAACTGCAGACACTGGGTTTACATGAAGAGCATGTTTTTGAAAACACAGGGTGACTCAAGACTTGAACATGCTTCACCATGTGTCTTTGTAAAACTATTATTCGAGACTATGGGCTTCATTTCAAAGATCCAAATCTCATTGTCTGAAGTATGTGGTGCAAATGCATTTAGGCTTTGTCCATTTTCTTTTTTGCTATTTTTGACGCCAGAAAAAGTCTACACCAGGCGCATGGTTCAAAAGGGTTGTACTTAAGCTCTTAGTTATTTATGGGAGTGTTTTGAGCGTAACATACAATAAACCAATCGCAGTACCTTATCCCATTCCCTTCAAAAGCCAGGCAGGCAAACTTTGTCGGTCTGCAACTTGCAAAGACACTTGCGCCGTTTTGCAACTGGTTTAAGATAGGTGTTGGTCAAATATCTAGATAGACATTATAAAGAGACCAATATGGCGTCTCAAGCACACAGTTGGCATTGCACAGGTGTGAAGAATAAAGGTAACAGGACATACAGCTGTCCACATCTATCTGTTGTGAATTGTCTTTTTTTTTTTTCAAAACTTACCAGCCGTCATCCAGTTGTAGAAATTTTAGTCCTTATTTGCTTCTGAAACTGACTTTTGTCCATTTTTTTATGTTTCTTTCCTTAGATACTGAAATGAGCTCTCATGATGAGACCAACACCTCTGAAATAATTGATCGGATGTTCGAGGAGGTGCTGGAATACGCTGGAAGGATGGAGGAAGGGAGGGGGGATGATGAAGATGCTGAGGACCACGATAGTGGTATTGGTGCTTGCTCTGGAGACAAAGATAAAATGGACACGGTGTTAGAGAAGGGGAAAAGGGAAGAAGAGGGAGAAGCCAAAGAAGAGTATGATGAGAGCAATGGAGATGAGCTGTTAACTTTCCCTCCTAGCGGCATCCTCTCTCCTCTCAGCAAGTCTGTAGAGGCTGTGGTGACCCCTCTGGTAAGATGAATTGATCACTTTGAACTGTTGACAACTTCCATTAGTACCACTGCAAAAGTTAATACATTCAGAAACTAAAATGTTTTATTGTTTTTTTAATGTTCCATATTCCACCAACAGCGGCTAGCAGCAAACCAGGAATCAAATCCTCCATCTCTGCTGCTGACTCCAGAAGAGACCACCACCCCTCCTGTTGAATCTGCTCCTCTGTACAGGTACAAGCCATTTGTACAAATTCCGTTTGGAATAAACCCAGATTGACTTCTCAGTCCTTAATCACCAGTGATGTCTTCTTTAGAATAAAACTGCATTATTGAATTGTTTTGATATGATTATTGAATTGTAGATGTCTTAAATTATGCCTTTTGTCTTTTTACTGTGCCATAAAAGCTGCATCCTATTCCACTCATGCATTTTTAGGTACATGTTGATCTGTATCATCATGTAGTTACACACTGTTTCTCAAGTATTTTTTAAAATATATTCTGAAACACCCCAATGGCAAAACATATAATATACAATACAAATTCAGGCTTGTATTTGGTTGGTTGTTTATTGAATATAATTGATTTAATGACAGTACTTAGTGGAAAAGTCAGCTCCAGTGCACGAGGCAGCTGTACTGTACGTATTGCACTATAACATGCTTAACTATAATTTGATGTTGGTTGTTGGCAGCGTTGATGCATACCGAACACAAAGGCAGAGCAAGCTGCCCGCCATTCAGAGTGTCACCCCCAGGGTTCAGAGACGAGCTCCAGAGAAGTCACAACCCCAACATTCTGTCAACAACAAGGAGAAAATCACAGTCAGTCATTTTTCATTATTCAAGAAAACGCACTAACTTTACTAATTCAGTCAAATGAAACTGTAGTCTGTCCTGCAACTGCTATACTGACTTCAGTTTGAATTAATTAAATCTTGTACAAAGGTTCCTTTACCCATAATGCTAGGTGGTGTTCTGTGTCTCTCCAGGCTCTTAATGAAGAAGCAGGGAAGCTGCAGAATGTAATCAACCAGACCCTGCAGGCTCTGAGCTGCTGTACTGATGAGGAGCATGGACGAGGCTCGCTGGAGGAGGCTGAGGCTGAAAAACTACTGCTGGTCTCCTGTATGTTCACCTTTTTGCTTTAATAGTCCCACCTTTGTGAACCATAGATAGGTCACCATGTTCACATTAGTCTGTTTTTATAGAACAGCAGCAGCATCCCTTTAATATGTGGGTACATTTTACATTTTGCTGATAAAGTAATATAAACAGAATAACAACAGTATTGATAACATTTTTATGTTATTATTTGTTGTTTCATGATTAACAAGTAACTGTTTATCATTAAACATGTAATGATTCTACCGAATGAGCTCAAATTGCTGTGAAGTGGAATGAGCTAGAAACTTAGCATATTAACTGGAGATGATCTACATGTTCTTCCCAAGAAAGATGAGCCCAATCAGCCAGATGGTGGCGCTGTAATTTGATACACAAGTCATGCTCAGTGTGTGCTCAAAAAAAGCCTCTTATAGATCCTATAGATTTTTTGAAAAGCACATTTTTTTGACTTTTACTAATCAATACCAAATTGTCTGATCATTATTGCACTGAGCTTATCAAAAGTTGCAGAAAGCTTGTTAAGATCTAATAAAGTTGGTGGGGAGGGGGGCCAGGAGCCCAGCCCCGGAACATGGCAGCCCGCTAGGATTTGTCCTGGTATGCCCAAAGGCCAGTCCAGCCAGCTAGTTTAATCTGCCGTTCTCTCTTCTTTCTTTTTCTCTTCTTTCTCTCTTGCCTTGGCTGGGTGTTCCAACATGTCTCTGCCTTGTATATCTGTTGTTAAAAATTACTGTACTGCAGAGTTGTGTAATTGCAATTTCATGACAGTGAAAATGACATGCAGCTGCATCAAAATGTATATAGTGGAAACACTGCAATCATCATATATCTGTGTACATATCTTTTAGGTATAGGTCTATCAGAGCATTTTGAGCCCGACCCATAGGGGGCACCACAAATAACGAAAACATGTGCCTCAAAACTCAGTTTAACTGTGCATGCTCTGAGGACAAGTATTAACCAAAATCTGAGGTGCCATATTGATTTGTGCAAGTGGGCGTGGCCTATCATATATTTGCTCATAACTCAAGATGCCTTTGAGAAATCCTGGTAAACTCACTAGAGACATCCTGTGCTGTCTCCTAAACATACACAACAATTTTGTTCAAATCTAAGAGAGCACGTTGAGGGTGTTATTATTGAAATGCTGTAGAAATTGTATTGATGACACAAGTGTGTGATTTACCTGTCTATTCCAGGTGAGAAACGCTCTGCCCTGCTGGCAGAGGTTTCCAGACTGCGGGAGGAGAGGAACTTGGAGACCGGAGAGGCAGCAGGAGAGGACGGGGAGTATGTTTCCCAGCAGCCCTGCAGAGGGACTGTCAGCATCACAAACATCCAGCTGCCTCTGAAGGTGGAATTTGTCTGCTCCTCACACAGCCGAACAGGTACCACAGCAAGAACACATTTCTGTATTTTTAATTTCCTCATACAGTTATTGAACATTGATGTTTTTTCAATAAAAAGCCTCTATTTTAAAATTCAGGGCTTTGTTAACACAAACATGGTGGTTGACATCCACTGTTCATGCCATTGTTTAGGTCGGCCGAGCCACTACTTTTTTGTCCTGATCCGTTATGGGCCCTGCAACATCATCGCCACCCCGCTGGCCACAGCTGCTGATGCTCAGAATGGAGACACCATCTCCTTCCCTACATCTGTCACTCTGTAAGCTGCAACTTTTCATCCTGTCTGTGGTTATTTCTTTGACGGAAATCTCTGTACAAATAAGTTGGTGGCGTCTCTGAATTTAAATGTGTATTTTTAAATAACTAATGTATACTCCAGACTACTTAGAGCAAATAAGGAAACTCTACGACGCAAGTCGTATCTATTTGCACAGATTTCATGTTGAGGTTCTGAAATGATTTTGCCCACCTGCTCTGGGAAATTAAAGAGTCTTGTGACTGTATCGTATACTGCGTAATTGTTACAATGGAAATCTATGATGTAGATTAAATCTTGTCTTCATAATATTTCAGGAAGGATATTCGCTCATCCTTTGAGATTGATGTGGAAGTCTACAGTCTGGTGAGGCACAACAGTGACATTTTGATTTGCTGTAGTTCTTAATTGAATTAAAAATGATAGAGAAAAATGAAGTGGTTGATGCCCCAGAATCCTGCATTTTCCCATCCACAAATTGACATTTAATATTGTTCTCTATATTCCATCATATTAACTTTTTTCTTCAGTGGTAGGAAGTTGTTAAATATGTCTTTATGTAAACGCGAAGATGATTGAGGGTAAAGCCCTCATTTACAATGATGTTGAGTAGATAAAAATATGAGTTAAAAAAGAACATCAATTAAAACATAAAATTACAATTTATAAATTATGTAATAACAAGAATCAATCAAAATGAGTACAAACAGAAATTAAAAGGTTAGAGATTAAGAGAGACCAAGAAGTACAAACAAATTCATTTTTAAAGTGCTTTGTAGTGAGTTCAGGTAGATGGTTCAAAGAAGCCAAAAGAAGTTCTTCCAAGCTCAGTAAACTCAAGCAACATGGATCATAAGCATCATTAGTCCTGGTCTAATGTTGTCCAGTGGGCCAGACTAAAATGGATATAAGATATGAAGGCAGTTTTTCAATAAGGGCTTTGTAAATAAACAAATACACACAAGATCGAACTTTTTTATACAGAATGCAACGATGAGTGTTATAAACATCACCAGTAATCAACCTGAGAGCATAGTGGTAGACGGCATCAGGGGGTTTTAGAGTTGCAGCTGACTCTCACTATCTAAAACTGAATAAAGAGTTTTTCTACAGAGCAACAGGAAGCAGGATTTATTCCTAAAGAAAAATACAATCTTTTGCCTTAATTTACTCACCAGATTTCATACATGATTCTAAAAGGATAAATTCTCATCAATCCAAATTTGTACACCACCACTCTCTCAATAAATAATGTTTTTTTTTTTTTTATTACTGCAAATGCACGTCACTGTTAGTGTTTGATTTGTCTGTTTTGATCTAGTCCCACACCTCAGGTAGCAGCTCCAGCGTGGACCGGAACACCACCAAGTCACGGGTAAGTGGGTCACTTTCTCAAAAATGAGCCATGTGTGTATTTATCAATGACAGTCTAACTCATTGACCTATATCTTTACATATTCAGGTCACACCAAGAAAGCTTCTGAGCACCATCACAGTGAGTGTTTTTATATCATGCCCAAATATTGTGTGTTTTTTGTGATACATTGCACAGATGTATGTGCTTAACTTTTTCTTTTGTTTTCAGCAGAGATCCAATCACAGTCTGACATGTGAGTTGAGTTTATTTTGGTCAATATTTCTTGGAGTACAAGGAGGTTTCATTTTTCACTCACTTCATTGACTCTAGAATGGTAGCCAGTAAATGTTTAAAAAACAAATAAGCCTGGCAAACACTGGTCATGATGGTCATGTATTGACTGACTGACTTATGTTATGAGGTTTGATTCTGTGCTTCTTCATCCGTCAGCTGCTGCTCTTCCTGCTCTCAACACTCGACGCTCCAGTAACTTCTGTCTCGTGGGCTCTCATAAGATCACCTTGGCCTCACTGGGACACAGCAAGTTCCCTCTGGATAAGGTAATTTTTTAATGATCTGATATTGGTGGGACGAGCTGCTCACACTGTTTATTAGAAGTGAATACATAGTTTTTATACTCTGGGCCCAAAGATTGTGTCTGAACTGTGTGTTGATCGATGTTGGTGAAAGCAGGATTGTTGATCAGCTGGATCATTTTAAAAGTTAAAAAATTAATAACTTACAGGAAACTGTTGAATTTCAATTCATATAAAACAGACCCTCTCCACATCAACTCAGACACCTGTGTAATTGGCATGTAAAAAGTAATATTTCATGAACACGGTTTGGCGGATGTTCTTGTAACTGCAGAGTGCTTTTGTGGAAACTGTTCATTGAGTATGATGATATTCAGAGAAGAAAAGCCTGGCCCACATCCACTGTCACCCCCCAATGTATTTTATTTTTGGTCCTTGCATCATTCTGTTACACTTTCTGCACATGGGTGGGCTCACTGGTGATGTAACATGTCTATCTCCCCTCCCTCTGTCTCGCTTCCTCCACTCAGATGAAACTTGAAGGAAAAATCAGGAGGCTGCTGGGAGATGAGTTTCAGGAAAAGGTTTCACTCTTTTCTCAACACTGTCACCCCTTTTATCTCTCACATTTCCTTCTGCTCCTTTGCAAAAACTAACCCCAGACTCATGATTTCAGTTGTACAGATAAACCGCCACCTCAGTCTTGATTGCTTTTGTTTGTGGTGAATGAGTTTTCTTTTTTAGTTCAAGCTCTTTCCCATCTCAAAAATCCATTATGCTTGTATTTTGACTCCAGAAGTCGGTACATTTGTTGCAAAAAGCACAGTGTTTAAGGCCAAAATAAAAACAAATTTACTTTCTGATGCACATTTGTATGTGTGAATTCACAATAAAAATACCCAATACTCCGCACAGTGCACCGTCAGATACAATAAGATCACGAAAATCAATCCAATGTATATGCTTGACAATTGAAAATCCGTAATGTTTTTTTTTATTATTATTAAATAAATTAAACTATTGATAGTCGCAAACCTTGTTGTAAAGCTCAGGTAGGGCAGTATCTGAAATGTAGTATTGAGACGGTGAGGCGTACCATGGCTCCAAGAATCAGCATAAACCTGCGGTCACCACGATGGCCTGGTCATCCAAGGTGATGCACTCAGTGACATGCTCTGTAATCTTTTAGCTCTACTGCTGTCTCGAGGAAAATTTCTCTCTCCTTGTAAAATTATCCTCAGTGTCCGTTGCCTCAGTGCAGCCGCTGCATGAGTTACCTGAGTGAGCTCACTGTGCTCCTTTTGAATGTTTTTTTTTTTTTTTTTTTTTTTTTTTTTTTTTTTTTAGGTGCCATATCAAGTTGGTATTATTGAATGCAGCTCTATTACTACCGCTGAACAAAATGCTGGTATTGCTGAAATAACAAGTGGCTGTTGCTTTTGCTTTGAATTTAAAATATTTCCACACTGCAGACATTTTATACACGTCCTGCCACAAATTGTGCGCTGACATAAAATACATGATCGGGCTAAGGTTCGTGCTCAATATAGCCTGTACCAATCAGTTAAAAAAATGCCTTGATTGGCTCTGATACCGATCTTTGAGATCAACTTTGGACATCCCTAGTTCTTCCATCATTCAGTGTTGGATAACATAACATCTCGGGAAAATAGTGTCAAACTCTTTCCTCCTGTAGTAGCAGTATATGTTTGCGTATATGAGTTAAATGTCTACAAGAAGGGTTTCCCTCCGAGATGCAGTATGCACCGTGGTGATACCTACTCATATAGACACTAAATGAGCTAAGTTATAACCACATCTGATCAGTTCCCTTTACAAACTGAATGAAGAGCATGTTGGAAGGAAATTCTTCAAAATATGGTTTTGTTTCTTACTTCTCTTGCTTGTCTTGCTTCTCTCATCTTCCTCATCAGACCAGTTTGACAGCGTGTCCCTTCCTCTTCCTCCCCGCACTGCAGGTGCCGTTTCTCTCTCCTCTAGAGGGCAACATCTACTTACGGTTGGGCAGCGAGAGTCACTCTAATGTGCACCACCAAGGCTTCCTGGTAAGTAATCTTTCCTTTTTACTCAACACTCTGTACTCACACTGTATTCAACTGTTAAGATTTAGAGCAAATTCTTGATGTAATTCTTGTAAATCTGCATTTAACTTTTCCATAAATCAAAACAGACTAAATGGACCTGAAGTGTTAGAAAAGTTTTAATCTGTGTTTTTGTTGCATTTAGTTGCATTAAATTCACTCCCTGTCTTTTTGTGGTTCTGCTCCCAGACAATGTTTGAGTTGATCAGTGGGTATGGGGTGTGGCATCGCCGATATTTTGTCCTGGAGGGATGCAGCATGTACTACTGGAACCACCCGAATGACAAAGAAACCAAGGTAAGAATCGACCAAAAGACAAATGTGCAGATGTAGTCGCCACATTGCTTACAGCAGGTTTGACTCTGTCTTGTTTTGGAACCTCTCAGGAAGCAGAGGGCAGCATCTCTCTGTCCAGCTCTCCCAGTCAGTGTGTCAGGCCTGTCAAGAGGGACTCCTGTGCTCGACCTTTCACCTTTGAGCTGGTGAGCAACATCCTACATCAGCAGCAGGACGACAGCCAGGAAGCCTCAGCCAAGTAAGTTAGAATACAACTAGATCTTAGGGAGTTTGTGACATGTAAGATGATAAATACACTTAATGTCTTTTTAGTTATAACTGAGAGCTTCAAACAGATCCCAGGGGTTTGTTTTTGATTGTGTTCATTGGCTGTAATCAACTTACAACTTCCATGTGTGAATCCTAGACCCAGAGCTGTTGGTTATCTTGGCCAATACAGAATAATACTTTTCATTTATCGTCAAAACTTGTTTAAATATAATTGTCACTTTTGTTTACGGTGTGGATGTGGCTCGTCTGGCTGCACCCAACTAGTGATGTCACAGTGGGTGTTTTATTTTTGACAGCTGATGGAAAACACCTTATGTGACATCACTAGTTGGGTTGTGGCTTGAGAATTATTTAGAAATGGGTTTAAAGTTCTAATCTGTAACTTTTCCACATTCAAATGTCTAAAACCAACTAGACTATGTTCTATATGTTGTTGAGTTGTGTTCTTACATTTTCCCAAATGTTTCCATCAATTCTCAAACCAGAGAAATCTGTGATTTTAATCATGGTAATGTTTCATTGGTCGCCTGTCAGTGACATCATATCCTCTATGATCATGATCCGACTGAAGCTCAACACTGACTTTTATTTAGTTTTAAGCCACATACACTTTTTGCACCTTGGTGGTTTTCAGCTCTATATTTGAAGCAGATGAAGGATTTTAGTCGTCGGACGTCTGGATCTGAAGTTATCAGAGAAACAAGCTGAGGAAATGTTAGACAGCTCAGCTCCCAGCTGCTGGAGACGTCCTGTCCTGTGTCACTGAAGAGCGTCGCTCAAACTCTGACTTTAAATGTCAAACTGCTTCATTCAGTGTTTTTAATGGTTAGAATCACCGGGTCTGTTTGATTTCCTCAACCACTGACACTGAAGGAATCCAAGCCGGGAGGAGCTTATAGTAATGGTGGTGAAGACAACAACTCCCATCATCCCACACTATTTCATGGTGTCACCCAACGCTGTCTTTGTTATTGTTGTGATTGAGAGAGCCCTAGAGGCAGAACTTACAGATTGTGTTTAATTGTTAATTGCACTGTTTCTGGGATCACAGTGAACAAACTGGACGTTCTTCTTCTTTCTTGTTCAGGTGTTGGTTTTCAGCTGACACCAAACAGGAGAGACTGGACTGGATGGAGAAACTCAACCAAGTTCTTTTGGACTTTCACACATGGAACCGAACATCAGTGATCCAAACAGAAAGTCAGCAGTCACACACGTTGAGCAGTGGGAACTTGAGGGAGAGCATACTGTAACTACATCATTAAGATAACATACATACTCATACAGTTGTCTGGGATGATGAAGGCGTCCTGGATGCAGCTTTTATGCGTTTGGTAGATGAGCTGACATCAGGGTTTAGATCGAAATGAAATGGCCACATTATAAACATATAACCAGGCAAAATGTATCTCATGTTGATTTATCTTTGGGAGATGTTTATGATTATTTCTTTTAATCTGAATCCAATCATTACTGTTGGTCTCTACTTTTATTTGCCAAGTTACAGTTGCCATTTGAATATTTTTAGTTTTTCTTTATCATGATTTTGTGGAAATCAGGTTTTATTTTGACTTTTTTTTCTATGGCAATCAGCTGCTTTAGCCTCTGCTGGCACTATTATTTGGTCACTTTCAGTAGCTAAGGTGAAAGTTTTCTTGTAGCTTGTATATTTTTGAAATAATTTACTTTATATTTAGGTCCATATTGTATTTTTGTATCATTCAAACTGGAAGGATACACAGATTTATATAGATGCACTAATAAATATTGAGGGAGAAGGAAATCTTTAACTCTACTAAACTGATCTAGGATAAGAATGTATTTGAAATGGCTGGGGACACTACAAATTATTAGAATATTGAAGGAATGCTAGCTAGGGTGGAAATGGGAGCCTCTCTTAGACATTTAGACATTAGCTGCCTGTTTACAGTGAAATCTTTAGGGACACGATCAATCTGTTCTAAGAAGTGAATGTGGTTGTTGTTCCACTGATCCAACAGATTCTGTTTCCGGTCAAAATCTGTATCTGTTCCTCCTGTTGGCACAGTGTGTCACTGGTGTCTTGGAGGTTTTACTTCCTTCTCTGTGCCCTGAAGTGTTCACTCATATTCCTTAGTACACGGATTGTGTTACTGCTCATATATAAACCTGTATATTTACATATGTAAACCTATGTTTTATATGTAATCAACTAGATGAGAGAAGTGGTGAGGTAAAGTAAGAGGGCCGGCAGTGATGCTGCTACGATGAATGTAGTCTGTTCTGTCTGATGTCCTCTTTTTTTCCATGTGTTTCCACCTATCAGTCTGTCACTATGTTCTAAATGTTTCTCATGTGAGCTCCCATTCTATGCACTTAATGGAAGGTACCAATAAAATAAATGGAATGAAATGGCTACAGAAACAGTTAATAAGCTAATTTATAATTACTCATCAATGTTATGTACTGTAATATGACTTTAGTGGAAAACATGTTAAAGTCAGAGCACAGTGTTATTTGAATTGGATGTATGTGTGTACATTTACATTCACATACTGAAGAATGTAAAGGTTTAGGTGGCTTAGCCATAGATCTTCTATACATACGGGATCCTGAGAGAGACTGGCAGGAAGGCAGCTCAGGTCAGGAATGTCAGACAGGAAGTGGTCTAGAATTAGACATCCTGTTCGTCCCAGAGCCCCTCTGGGTGGAGGTGCTGCTGGATGTTATGGAGCTCAAGGTGATGACAACAACAAAGGGGAGGGGAGCACTTCGTTCTGCTTTCAGGACACACACAGCTGCGTTGAATGGGCCAACAGCAGCTGTTTCAGCATTCTTATACATGTACACTGGGCGGTGGTACAGTACAGTGGATTTCTAATGGTTTTGTCACCTTCCACAGCTTTGGCAGGCATATGGCAGTGATTTACATTCAGTACATGTGGTTCATGCAAATGGAAGCTTGTACACAGTCAAATGGATTATTCAGATCTGTCCATGTGAAACATCAAATGCATTTCTCCAACAATATGCCACTCCCTTAATTGACTTGATCTGGCTCGTTTTTCTTTGAACTGATCACACTCTGTAAATAGTTCTTCAAGTTTATCTTTGTTCAAGTCCATATTGACCTTGCCTCGTGTTTTCTGGATCAGGCTATGTACCAGTGTTAGTTGGTAAGAGTGTTCTTGTATCACTAGAACCACGAGGTCAAAGGAGCACTTGGTGATTCACACCACCTATCACAGAATGTGGGGTTGGTCAGGCCGACAGTCGGGGATTTCTGGATCTGTAGGCCACAGAGATCCTTGTCTTAAATAGTCACTTAATGTGATTGCATGTAGAAAAAGTGTTGTTTCATGGTTGTATAGGTTCTTCAAAGTCTTGGTCCATGAGGAGAAATCTACATAAAACACTTTGAGGATACTAAAACATCAAAATGTCAACATTTTACTAACTCTGACCTGCTCCTTGGTAATCTGCTTAACAGACAGACTGTTACGGTGGCACTAGAGGAGTGGTCAGCACCACCATTGTCTATAGGCGGGACCATCCAAGAGAATTTCATCAATGTGACCAGTTGAAAAAAATGTTTTGTGCTGGATGGACAGAATGGTTGATGGACAGCCAGCCCGAAGCCGCAGAAGTTAAAACATCATCTTTAACTGATTTCAACCTGCTGAAAGCCTGTGACCGCACATCAAATTGTCGTTCTGCAGCAGAGTGACCAAGCTGGAAGAAACGCTGGACTGCAGCAACAGCTGCTGTCACTGACAAGACGAGAGCGCAGCAGGTCAGCGGCCTTGTTGTCCTCGGTGATGTGGCCCCACCCTGACAGGAATACATTCTGCACAACATCCTGGTGTGTCAACCGCTGCTCTCTTCCGTACACCACCCTGGAGGAAAAACTGTTCCTGTGTGGCAAAGATACAAGAAGTGATGCTGAAGCGTGGCCTTGCTAGCACGACAAGCAAACAGTCACTTTGACAGGATGATCGTCAGACAGATACTGAAAATGTCAGGACGACGCATCGATCAACACATCAGAGAATATTTAAATCAAGGGCTAACTCAGGCAGAAATCACACTGTCTCCATGGTTACCGAATGATACATGCATGAGAGATGCAGATTATCTGCATGTCACTTGTGACTTAGTGTATGAGGCTCAGTCAAAACCGCTTTCTCCTGATAATATCTCATTATCTCAGGATAGCGAGTTTTGTTATCTTGAGATAACGGGATAAAAAAAGTATGTGTGAATGGCCTTTCTCCGTTTCCGTACATCTTCTTCATGCCTCATTATTTTGAGATTAAGGAAGTACTCAGTCACTTCTTTCACAGTTTGTCCCCAGTTCAGATTTTGTTTGTTATTCAAAGATAACACCCACGCACAAGTCTTAAACTCGCATGAGAGAATGTGAAGTGCAGGACTGAAAGATGACGATGGTGCTGTGTTTCCTCAGATAGCGTGTTTGAGCTGGCTGCAGCTCCAGGGCCACTTGGTATGCTCCTCGCTGTGTTGTGAAGAGGTCCGGGAAGCTCGGAGGCGTAAACAGGGTGGTGGGGTCAGAGGACTCAACATGGATCGCAAATAAACAAAGTTCCTTCAGTGGTAGCAGCCAGCAGTGGTCAAACAGCTGCAGAGGATCAGAGAGTCAATGACACAGTCTGTTTTTGTTTCAGGGAAACGAT